>NC_050090.1:7756353-8056353 GCF_009764565.3 Dermochelys coriacea | reverse complement strand
ACAGACGTGCAACTTAAGGAAGTTCTAAGTTACATTAGGACCAGCTGGCCTGAGTATATAAAGAACACCAAGGAAATGACAAAGGAATATTTTGTGGTGCATGCACAATTAAGTGAGTCAAAGGGACTCATGATTGGAATCACATCTTACTTCCAAACAAAATGAGAGGAGAAATCCTAAACCTCATCCATGAAGCACATCAAGAGTTAATTAAATGCCAGTCAGTGTGGTGGCCGGACATCAGCAAGTACATGTGGACATTGCAGGACATTTTCCAGGTATATAGAAATAATGTACTTGAAAGACATAACATGTCACAGGGTTATCGAGTAACTGAAGTGCACTTTTGCTCACTTCAGTATTCCAGAGCCACTAGTGACAGACAATAGACCACAATTCACTGCAACAGAATTTAAATCGTTCTGAATGAAATATAATTTGGATCATATTCCTAGCAATTCACATTATCCACAAGTGAATGGAGAGAACTGTACAGCTAGCCAAGAAAATCCTAGAGAAGGAAGAGCCATTCCTTTCTCCTCTCAGTTACAGATAAACACTAGTAGTGGCTACTGGACGTAGTCTAGCACAACTCCTCATGGGAAGACAACTCAGAACGACTGTTCCAAATTTCAAAAGGAATGTTTCTCCAAAGTGGCCAGACACAAAAAGAGTAGCCAAACCAGATAAAAAAGCCAAAAGAGGTTATGGACTCTTTTACAACACACATCACTCTATTTGAGAACTGCTGGATTTAGTACCTAATGACTGTGTCAAATTGGATGGAGAAAAAGAATGGACAACTGCAGCTGCTATAAAGAAAAAGAATTCAGCACCCAGATCATATGTGATTGAGACCGACAGTGGCAAATCCAACAGAAACCGTCAACTTCTACAGTTTGTTTCTCAGAAAGAACAATGAATAGAGCAAACTCTACAAATGGCAGATAAAGCACAAGAAGAAGAAGACACAATGATTCCAGATGGACCACAGCTAACCTTTGCAAACAAAGGACAGCCAGATGGCTAAGTTGTTACCCAAAGGGGTTGTGTAATTAGAATAGCAGCATGATTCAGAAAAACTCAACAGACTGATCCGTACTGAACGTCTAAGACAGTGTGATATTGTAAATAGTAGGAACGTAGAACTTAAAGGGGTGACATAATGGAATGTTAAACAGAATGGTACTGACAGCCTCTAGGTGTGCTGTGTGTAAAATACCTTATTTAAGCCAGCCTCAGCCACACCAGTCAGAGCATTAAAGGATCTTATGAGGACACATCTGGCACGTACCTCACTAAGAAGGAAGCTCTGTAGCCAGTCCATATTGGGTACAGGACCATGACAGATCATGCCAACATGGATTCACCAAGGGCAAGTCATGCCTGACCAACCTGATTACCTTCTATGATGAGATAATTGACTCTGTGGATATGGGGAAAGCGGTGGACGTGATATACCTTGACTTTAGCAAAGCTTTTGATATGGTATGGTCTCTCACAGTATTCTTGCCAGCAAGTTAAAGAAGTATGGATTGGATGAATGGACTATAAGGTGGATAGAAAGCTGGCTAGATTGTGAGGCTCAATGGGTAGTGATCAACGGCTCGATGTCTAGTTACAGCCGGTATCAAGCGGAGTGCCCCGAGGGTCAGTCTGGGGCTGGTTTTGTTCAACATCTTTATTAATGATCTAGATGATGGGATGAATTGCACCCTCAGCAAGTTCATAGGTGACACTAAAATGGGGGGAGAAGTAGATATGCTGGAGGGTAGGGATAGGGTCCAGAGTGATGTACACCAATTGGAGAATTGGTCCAAAAGAAATCTGATGAGTTTCAATAAAGACAAGTGCAGAGTCCTGCACTTAGGATGGAAGAATCCCAAGCACCGCTACAGGCTGGGGACCGATTGGCTAAGCAGCAGTTCTGCAGAAAAGGACCTGGGGATTACAGTGGATGAGAAACTGGATACAAGTCAACAATGTGCCCTTACTGCCAAGAAGGCTAACGGCATATTGGGCTGCATTAGTAGGAGCATTGCCAGCAGATCGAGGGAAGTGATTATTCCCCTATATTTGGCATTGGTGAGGTCACATCTGGAGTACTGCGTCCAGTTTTGGGCCTCCCATTACAGAAAGGATGTTGACAAATTGGAGAGAGTCCAGCAGAGGACAATGAAAATGATCAGGGTTCTGGGGCACATGATTTACGAGGAGAGGCTGAGAGAACTGGGTTATTTAGTCTGCAGAAGAGAAGAGTGAGGAGGGATTTAACAGCAGCCTTCAAGTACCTGAAGGGGGATTCCAAAGAGGATGGGGCTCGGCTGTTCTGAGTGGTAGCAGAAGACAGAACGAGGAGCAATGATGTCAAGTTGCAGTGGGGGAGGTCTAGGTTTGATCCTATTGGCATCCAGGAAGAGGGCGGGCGGAAGCCCACCCACTGCTAAAGGACCTCCACCCAGCCTAAGAGGAGGATCCAAATGACCTGGAGACCAAATGATTCCAGGGAACAACTAATGAGAGAACAGGGGCAGGAGTGAGGTCAAAGGGTCAAACAAAGGGAACCTGACGGGGACACCGAGCAGAGAACCCCGGACAGCACCCACTTCTCCTCGAAGGTGTCAAGAGAGCCAGCAGACCGTGCCCAGAGGAACTCTGCCTGGATGCGTGAGTGGACAGAGGATCAGAAACAGGCCCCACAGTCATAGGAGATCCCGTCCGCTAACCTCCGTTCCCTGGTTTTATAGATGGCCATTTTAGCCAGGGCTAGGAGGACGTTGACCAGGAGGTCCCATGACTTTGTGGGGCCACAGATAGGGAGTGCATAGTAGGAAAAATTATTTCACTAGGAGGGTGGTGAAGCACTGGAATGGATTACCTAGGGAGGTGGTGTAATCTCCATCCTTAGAGGTTTTTAAGATCTGGCTTGACAAAACCCTGGCTGAGACAATTTAGTTGGGTTTGGTCCTGCTTTGAGTAGAGGGTTAGACTAGGTGACCTTCTCAGGTCTCTTCCTACCCTAATCTGCTATGATTCTATTTCTCACACCCCATGAGTCAACAAAGCTACACCAGTTTACAGCATCAGAGAATCTGCCCCCAAACATTTATGGTCAGCCACTGTGAGAAGTTCCAGTTACTGCTTAATAATGGGGTTTCAGGCAAAGATCGTGCAAAAGGATTCTCCCCTCCCAACTCCCCCCATTACAAGGACCTGGGAACTTTGTTCCTTTTTCTTCCTCTCTTTTCCTTCCCATGTCTTGTGCTCACAAATTCACCTGGGGAGCTGCAGAACTCCTGACCTGTAACCCCAGCACCTGCACCAAGCAGAAGAGATGTTAAATAGCAATAAATAACAATGAATAGCCTGCCCTGGGGAAATGCTAACACTGACATTTAAACAATAGCAGTCAGAAAATCCAAACAATCAGAGGCCCCTGCCCTGCAGTGAGACCCATGCTGACATGGGGTCTTTACATCCAGCTCTGATTGCAGGATTGGGACCTGGACTGTCCCTCCCATATGCTCACCACACCATGGCTTATGGGATCACACAATGATCACAGCAGTAAGAAATGTGTGGTGTTAAATCTTCCGGTCTGTCCCCCGCCATGGCCAGAGCAGAATATTCTCTAGGGTTTGGGCCATCTCTGTCTGCCTCATCACCATCACCTGCACCCTGTTGTGGGGCAGGTTGGATGAGGGCTGCTCGGGGACAGGCCTAGGACACAACATCTCTTCTTCCTATATAACAGGGGAGAAGCCTGGCATTCGGGCCTGATCCACAGCCCAATGGACTCATGCCAGGGTCCCAGGGACGCCGATGGGCTGTGGGTCAGGTGCTCAGGGTGAGATTCTCGAGAGCTCAGAACCCAACGTGCTCTCAGCATGCTGAGCGCTGCAGGAATCAGGCCTGAACACAGTCACTCACCTGCCTGAGACGGTGGATCCTCAGGGCTGGGGCTGGTGCTTGGAATCAGCTTCCGGCCTAGGCAATAAACACAAACAATATCAGGGACATTTAACGACTCAATGGCCGACCAAGCAGAGATCATCCCAGAGACAGAGCTGCTACGAATCCCTAGATCATGTCTCTCCAGACACACTGGGCCAGATCCCCAGCTGGTGTAATAATAATAATAATTAACAGTAGCACACTAGCACCTAAAGGCCAAATCCAGGTCAGGTCTCATTGTGCTGGAAGCTTTACTGTCATAATAAATGTCAGTCTGTGACCCAAAATATGGGGTTGCGTCCCTGACCATTTTGTGCAAGAGCCATTGATGGACCTATCCTCCATGAACCTATCTAATTCTTTTTTGAACCTAGTTATATTTTTGGCTTTCACAAAATCTCCTGCCAATGAGATTCACAGGTTGACTTTGTGTTGGGTGAACAAGTACTTCCAGACTAACACCGCTATCCCTCTGATACTAAGTACTTCCTTGTGTTTCTTTTAAACCTGCTACCTATTAATTTCATCAGCTGACCCCTGGTTTTTTTGTTGTGTGAAAGGGTAAATAAGACTTCCTTATTCACTTTCTCCCAACCATTCAAAATTTTATAGACCTTTATCAAATCTCACCTTAATCATCTCTTTTCTAAGATGAACAATTCCAGTGTTTTTAATCTCTCCTTGTATGAAAGTAGTTCCATAACATTAATCATTTTTGTTGCCTTTCTCTAGATTTTTCCCAATTCTAATGTATCTTTTCTGAGATGCGTTGACCAGAACTGCACGCAGTATTCAAGGTGTGGTTGCATCATGGATTTATATACTGGCATTATGGTATTTTCTGTCTTATTTTCTATCCCTTTTCTAACAGTTCCTAACATTCTGTTTACTTTTCTATCTGCTGCTGCGCATTGAGCAGATATTTTCAGGAAACTATCCATGATGGCTCCAAGATCTCTTTCTTGAGTAGTAACAGCTAATTTAGACCCCTTCATTCTCTATTTATAACTGGGATTATGTTTTCCAATGTTCATTTCTTTGCATTTACCATCATTCAATTTCTTCTGTCATTTTGTTGCCCAGTTACTGTGATGGGCTGTGGATTGGGACTAAAGGTGAGATTTTCAAGAGCTCTGAACCCAATGTGCTCTGTGAAATCAGGCCCGTAGTAAATACAGTTACTCACCTTGGTGAGGTGGAGTTTTCTCAGGCTGGTCAGTGACTCTGCTGCCATCGAGGAGAGCCTTTCTGTCTGGTCAATAAACACAAGAAATATCACAGTGTCTTAGCTAGGAATGAGTTAAATTGGGGTCTGCATCTACCATGAATACCTTTACACGTCTGGCTCCTGGCTCCCCTGTAGCCATAACTCGGCCTGCTAACACATGTAACATCTCCAAACTGTCCTGTCTTCACTGCAGTTTTACCTCGAGTTAGTTGATTCTAGTGCAGAACACAGCTGTTTTCCTATTGAAAGCACAGTTTTGGGGGCAGAAAATGTTACAAACAAGCCTGATATGGCCTGGTGAGGGAGGAATTATCTACTAAATGCTGGATATCCTCCACTTAAGCCCTTTCCCCTGCCCACATTGTGAAGCATATAGATGCTCACCTGTGACCGTCAGTTGCAAGGGAGCACTGTAGTTGGAACTGGTCACCTGGTTTTTCTCATCCTTGCGCTGATACCCACAGGAATAGTGCCCTGCACTCTTCATGGAGATCTTAAGGAGTACTGTAGAACTAATTTGTTCTGGTTTGAATTTTTGGCTTGAAAACTCCACCCCATCCTTACAGAAAATAACTTTGGTAACATTATACTTTGGAAGATATGCACATCGGGCTAAAACTGGGTCCCCTTCCTGAGCTGACGACTTATTCAGGAACAACGTAGGTGCTGGGAGATCACCTGGAACAACAAAGAGACATGGGAGATGGGAATAACAGGGAGCTGAGTGTTAGCAATCACTGAGATGAGAAATGCATTGACTGGTGAAAGGAGAAGGGTCTTTTCACTTGGGAATTCACAGAAATATGGAATTTAAAACAGCAAAGCTGAGGCAACGCCCTGCTTTAATTCATACACCCAGACACATGTCAGACTTGCCTATTTAGGGTATGTCTACACTACAAAATTAGGTCGAATTTATCGAAGTCAGTTTTGTAGAAAGCGTTTTTATACAGTCGAGTGTGTGTGTCCCCACACAAATGCTCTAAGTGCATGTAGTCGGCAGACTATGTCCACAGTACCGAGGCAACAGTCGACTTCCGGAGCTTTGCACTGTGGGTAGCTATCCCACAGTTCCCGCAGTCTCCACCTCCCATTTGAATTCTGGGTAGAAATCCCAGTGCCTGATGGGGCTAAAACATTGTCGCGGGTGGTTCTGGGTACATATCGTCAGGCCCCCATTCCCTCCCTCCCTCCGTAAAAGCAAGGGCAGACAATCATTTTGCGCCTTTTTTCTTGAGTTACCTGTGCAGATGCCATACCACGGCAAGCATGGAGCCCGTTCAGCTAACCATCACCATATGTCTCCTGGGTGCTGGCAGACATGGTACTGCATTGCTACACAGTAGCAGTTTATTGCCTTTTGGCAGCAGACAGTGCAGTATGACTGGTAGCCGTCGTTGATGTACTCCTGGGTGCTCTTTTAACCGGGCGCCTGGGCAAACATGGGAGTGACTCAGCCAGGTCATTTCCCTTGTTTCATCTCATGGCAATTGAGTCCTACTGGCAGTGCACTGTCTTTTAATCTGCAGCTAGCAGAAGATGATGGCCAGTAGTCTTCTCCCGAGCACCCAGGAGGTGACGATGGCTAGCGGTCGTACTGCACAGTCTGCTGCCAGCATGATGTATAAAGATAGATGAAGTGGCTCAAAACAAGAAATAGACCAGATTTGTTTTGTATTCATTCTCTCCTCCCTCCCTCTGTGAAATTGACGGCCTGCTAAACCCAGTTTTGAGTTCTATCCTTGAGGTTTTGAGTTCTATCCTTGAGGCGGCCATTCAGTTTCTCACAAAGCCACCCCCTTTGTTGATTTTAATTCTAGTAAGCCAACCCTGTAAGCCATGTCATCAGTCGCCCCTCCCACCATCAGGGCAACAGCAGAAAATCATTCCGCGCCTTTTTTCTGTGCAAACGCCATACCATGGCAAGCATGGAGCCCGCTCATATCACTTTGGCAATTAGGAGCACATTAAACACCACACGCATTATCCAGCAGTATATGCAGCACCAGAACCTGGCAAAGCGAAACCGGGCGAGTAGGCAACATCAGCGCGGTGACAAGAGTGATGAGTACATGGACACAGACTTCTCTCAAAGCACAGGCCCTGTCAATGTGGGCATCATGGTGCTAATGGGGCAGGTTCATGTGGTGGAATGCCGATTCTGGGCTCGGGAAACAAGCACAGACTGGTGGGACTGCATAGTGTTGCAGGTCTGGGACGATTCCCAGTGGCTGTGAAACTTTCGCATGCATAAGGGCACTTTCATGGAACTTTGTGACTTGCTTTCCCCTGCCCTGAGGCGCAAGAATACCAAGATGAGAACAGCTCTCACAGTTGAGAAGCAAGTGGCAATAGCCCTGTGGAAGCTTGCAATGCCAGACAGCTACCAGTCAGTTGGGAATCAATTTGAAGTGAGCAAATCTACTGTGGAGGCTGCTGTGATGCAAGTAGCCAACGCAATCAAAGATCTGCTAATATCAAGGGTAATGACCCTGGGAAATGTGCAGGTCATAGAGGATGGCTTTGCTGCAATGGGATTCCCTAACTGGGGTGGGGCCACAGACGGAACCCATATTCCTATCTTGGCACCGGAGCACCAAGCCAGCGAGTACATAAACCACAATGGGTACTTTTCAATAGTGCTGCAAGCACTGGTGGATCACAAGGGACGTTTCACCAACATCAATGTGGGATGGCTGGGAAAGGTACCTGACGCTCGCATCTTCAGGAACTCTGGTCTATTTCAAAAGCTGCAGAAAGGGACTTTCTTCCCAGACCAGAAAATAACCATTGGGAATGTTGAAATGCCTATAGTTATCCTTGGGGACCCAGCCTATCCCTTAATGCCATGGCTCATGAAGCCATACATAGGCAGCCTGGAGAGTAGTCAGGAGCTGTTCAACTACAGGCTGAGCAAGTGCAGAATGGTGGTAGAATGTGCATTTGGACATTTAAAAGTGCGCTGGCGCAGTTTACTGACTTGGTTAGACCTCAGCAAAACCAATATTCCCAATATTACTGCTTGCTGTGCGCACCACAATATCTATGAGAGTAAGTGGGAGAAGTTTATGGTGTGGTGGGAGGTTGAGGCAAATCACCTGGCTGCTGGTTACGCACAGCCAGAGACCAGCGCGGTTAGAAGAGCACAGGAGGGTGCAGTGCACATCAGAGAAGCTTTGAAAACCAGTTTCATGACTGGCCAGGCTACAGTGTGAAAGTTATGTTTGTTTCTCCTTGATGAAATCCCCTGCCCCTTGGTTCACTCTACTTCCCTGTAAGCTAACCACCCTCCCCACCTCCCTTCAATCACCGCTTGCAGAGGCAATAAAGTCATTGTTGCTTCACATTCATGCATTCTTTATTAATTCATCACACAAATAGGGGGATAATTACCAAGGTAGCCCAGGAGGGGTGGTGGAGGAGGGAAGGACAAGGCCACACAGCACTTTAAAAGTTTAAAACTTATTGAATGCCAGCCTTTTGTTACTTGGGCAATCCTCTGGGATGGAGTGGCTGGAGGCCCCCCCACCGCGTTCTTGGGCATCTGGGTGAGGAGGCTATGGAACTTGGGGAGGAGGGCGGTTGGTTAAACAGGGGCTGTAGCAGTGGTCTGTGCTTCTGCTGCCTTTCCTGCAGCTCAACCATATGCTAGAGCATATTAGTTTGATCCTCCAGCAGCCTCAGCATTGCATCCTGCCTCCTCTCACCACGCCGCTGCCATCTTTCAGCTTCAGCCCTCTCTTCAGCCCGCCACTTACTCTCTTCAGCCCGCCACCTCTCCTCCCGGTCATTTTGTGCTTTCCTGCACTCTGACATTGTCTGTCTCCATGCATTCATCTGTGCTCTGTCAGTGTGGGAGGACAGCATGAGCTCAGAGAACATTTCATTGCGAGTGCGTTTTTTTCACCTTCTAATCTTCACTAGCCTCTGGAAATGAGAAGATCCTGTGATCCTTGAAACACATGCAGCTGGTGGAGAAAAAAAAAGGGACAGTGGTATTTAAAAAGACACATTTTTATAGAACAATGGGTACACTCTCTTTCACGGTAAACCTTGCTGTTAACATTACATACATAGCACATGTGCTTTCATTACAAGGTCGCATTTTGCCTCCCCCCCCCCCACCCGCGTGGCTAACAGCAGGGAACATTTCTGTTCCGTCATAGGCAAAGCATGGGCACCTCTGAATGTCCCCTTAAGAAAAGCACCCTATTTGAACCAGGCAACCATGAACGATATCACTCTCCTGAGGATAACACAGAGAGATAAAGAACGGATGTTGTTTGAACACCAGCAAACATACACTGCAATGCTTTGTTCTACAATGATTCCCGAGTATGTGCTACCTGCCTGGAGTGCTAAAGTGTCCTACCATGATGGATGGAATAAGGCTGCCCTCCCCAGAACCCTTTTGCAAAGACTTTGGGAGTATATCCAGGAGAGCCACAAATGCCAGGGCAAATTAATCATTAAACATGCTGGCTTTTAAACCTTGTATAGTATTTTAAAAGGTACACTCACCATGTGGGGTTTCATGCGAGCCGGACAAAGCACAACAGCCAATATGGTTGGTAGCTAAGCCGTTTATCTGTTATTTTCTCATTGCTTTTATACACTCCTCTTACATAATATTTTTAACCCCCTCCAAAGTCCATCACCCAATCACGGAGACATCTCGTTGGTCGAGCAGCCTCAGCACGGGCTATGCACATGCGTCCTTCCTCTTGATTGGAGCATAGCTGTCCGCTATCTGTTGTCAACAAGGTCTGGTGTTGCCAATTTGCCTGGGTCACGTTCCAACCTGTAACTATTTCTCAATAGTTTGTTAAAGGTTCACCGCGATCTTAACTAGCTCATAAATATTCTTAACTAGCTCACAAATACACCATGTTCCCACATCTCCCCCCTTATTATTACATAATACACGGACCACCGGTCACTTGCGTAATTCCATCCAATTTTCGTTCATTAACAGGGGTGACCCAACGGGGGCAGAGCGATGCATTTTATGGAATATATCAAACAAGGAGGGGAGACATTGCAGACAGCAACAAAGGCAAATAAGACCAATACATACAAAAACTATAATTCCAAATAACTGCCGAAGCCACCCCAAAGAAGGCAACCACCCTGTAAGCCAGTCCCAAAATCCCGCAAACCCGGTATCTTGACGGATGTGCTCAGTGAGAGAAGTCAACTCATCCAGGCGCTCTTCAATGGATTGGCTATTATCCGTTAGGTTAAAGCAACACATATGTTTAAAAGAATCACACCCCATATGATGCTTAAGCAATAAGAAATCAATCGCAGCTCGATTATCTAAAATGGCATCTCTCAATTCCTGCTGTTACATATTTAAAAGAGCAATTGCCTGTGATGTAGCATTAAGCGCCTTAACAGCAAAGCAAGCTAATGCATTCAAAGTTTGTACCGTGTAATAAGTTGAAAAACCAGGAATGCCTGCAACGGCATTCATTAAGGCCAAATATTCCGAGTGACTGTATAAGTTAACATCGGCTGAACACGTATCTTGCAGGGTCGCACTCCGCCGACTTCGCTGCTGATTCTTTCCAGGCAACAAAAGGGTCATTCGGCTAAGGCAGCATAAGGTATTATGACTTAAATTAGCAGGAATATAACTGAAAGTCCATGCGCCGCAGGTAAAAAACCAACCAGACGGCAAAATAATATTTCTATAATTAAAAGAAACATTAACTGCATTAGTACAATTCAAAAAGGGGGCGCTTACGGTTTGGCAGCCCATGGGTACTTTTGCGCGTGTGCAATTAACCACTCGCGCACACGTTACATTATTCGCCCCGGCTGGATACGGGGTATGTAAAGATAGGGCCCCAGGGGGCAAGGAATAATTGGCGGGGTACCAATTTGCCATATTCGAATACTGTGAAGACAAATTGGCATAAGCTACAAGCATGGTGTTATTGCCAATTTTTTCGTGATGATGACATATGGGCACAAGACAAGTGCCCAGTAGTTCCCCGGCTGCCACAGAATCAGACAAACAAAAGTGTGTGACATTGGCTATCAATGCTAGACGTTCCCATAGGTTATACGTCATTCGCACGCGTAGGGGTACAAGGAGTCCCCCTTGCAACCCAAGCAATAATACTATAACAATTTTGGCAACCCACATCCTCATTCTGGAAATAAACAGGATATGGCCGCAAGCACAACCTCCTCTGATGCTTCCTCTCCAAGCGCGGGATCTTGTTCTCCAGGTACCGGGTTCAAGGGCGAGCGAGGTTGCTGTAGCCACGGACGAACCCACTTGGCCGGGATCCACCGGGGACCTGCATCAGTAGAAACACAAGCATATCACCTTCCCCATGTTAACAATTCCACCGGCCCTTTCCACATCTGTTGGCGATAGTCAAACCAGCGTATTTGGGGCTGGGCGATTTGTTCGTCCCGGGTCAACCCAAAGAGGTGCCGGAACGCGGGGGGTGTGTCATGTTGGCCAGGCTGTAACCAATTTAAAACATATAATGCCTTTAACAGACGGGCCTGCGGGGTATGCTCAAGTGCATCTGGATGTGGGTCAGGGGTTACTCCCCCTTTTTGTTTAAGCAATAAAGATTTAAGCAAAGCATGAGTACGTTCAATAATAGCTTGACCCGTAGAATTACCGGGAACCCCAGTGATATGGGATACACCCCAACGAGCAAGGAAACGAGCCGTGCAGCAAGATATATAACCGGCACCATTATCCGTTTTAATAGTGGTCGGAATGCCCATAACGTCAAAGCAACTTTGCCAGTGGCGAATAACATCGCGAGTGCCGGTTGAAGAAAGGGCAGTGGCCCAGATATAGCCAGAAAAAGTGTCAATAGACAAATGAATGGAACGAAGGCAGCCAAACTCAGGGAAAATAGTAACGTCGGTCTGCCATAGTTGGAGGGAGGCAAGACCGCGAGGGTTAACACTGAAAGAAAGGGGCAGAGAATGCCTCTGACAATCTGAACAAGAGGCAACAATCACACGGGTGTCTGTAAGGGGTAATCGAAACTGACGTGCAAGAGCGCATGCAGATTGGTGAAAAAAGTCATGGGAAAGGCGAGCGTGAGCAAAGGAGTTAGGAAGCTGAGCATATAATTGTGGGGGATTAACAAACGCATCGGCTCGCGCGTTACCCTCCGCAAGGAGCCCAGGAAGACCGGAATGGCTATGGATATGCATAATAAAATAGGGGACCAAACGAGCATTAAGGAGGTGCCATAATCATAAAAAGGCATGCCAGAGGACAGGATTAGGAACGCGGCGAAGAAAGCGTTGGAAGAAAGTTCCATCCGGCATACCACCCCAACAACATACAGGGAATCAGTAACAATATTAAGAGGTGTGGTAGGCCATTTTTCAAAAGCACGAATAACGGCACAAAATTCGAGAACTTGGACAGAACCTTCCGCCACAACGGCCTCATGGCACCAGCGGTCAGCACTACGCCAAAAAAGGCCGGCACGGGCAACGTGGCCACTGGCGTCAGTAAAGACCGTAAGGCCAGAGAGAGGCGCCAGAGAAAGAAGCGGCAGACGTTCCAACGGAAGGGGGGCAGAGAAAAGACGGTGCAGGGGGTAATGATTGTCCAGACGGCCAGCGTAATTTAAGAGGGCCAACGCAAAAGGCAAAGATTCCGCAAGTAAACGAGTAATGGTGTGGGAATCATAGGGGAGATAAATAATGAATGGGTCACAACCCGCGAGGGACACCAAGCGATCTCGAGCACTTATGAGAAGCCGGGCAATAGCATCAACGCGAGTGGTGATTGTACAGGAGTAACGCGAGGGTGGGAAGATCCATTCTATCACAATAAGAGGATCAGAGAGACTGGGGTCCCACTGAAATAAAAGGGCCTCCAGGGAGGCATCGTGGGAGAGTAGGGCAATACAAAAGGGGAGATCAGGGGCAATACGGCCAGAATATTGACGCGCAACCTTATCTGCAATTTTTTGAAGGGCCACAATATGAGCCGGAGAAAGGGAACGGGGATCAGTAGGAGTTTGTCCGCCTTGAAGCAGACTAAAGAGGGGTTGCAAATCATCATTAGTAATACCGCATATAGAGCGGACCCACTGGAGATCTCCAAGCAAACGCTGTACATCGTAAAGGGAGCGGATATCAGTATGAAAGGTAAGCTTTTGGGGCCGCACAACGGCATCAGTAATTTCCATGCCCAAGTATTGAAAAGGGGAACTCTACTGAATTTTATCAGGGGCAACTACAAGGTCAGCCACCTGGAGGGTGGAGCGAATTTCTTGAATAGCTGTATCGGGACACAAATCAATACCAGCAAATAGGAGATCATCCATATAATGGTAAATAAGCCAGTGAGGGTGCGCGCGGCGAAGAGGAGCAATGGCCAAGGCCACAAAAAGCTGGCAAATGGTAGGAGAATTTTTCATGCCCTGTGGGAGTATGGTCCACTGAAAACGATCAGTGGGCTCAGCTTTATTCAGTGACGGGACCGAAAAGGCGAATTTCTCGCGGTCCATCGGATGTAGGGGAATAGTAAAAAAGCAATCTTTCAAATCGACAATAAGAAGGGGCCAATCGCGGGGGATCATGGTAGGGGTTGGCAGCCCAGGCTGCAAGGCACCCATATCTTTCATAACAGTGTTGACCACACGGAGGTCCTGTAATAAGCGCCATTGTCCAGATTTTTTGGGAATGGTAAAAATAGGAGTGTTCCAGGGACTAGTGGAAGGCTCCAAATGACCCGCCAACAACTGTTCGTTTACAAGTCTTTTAACATGGGCGAGCTTTTCTGTAGTAAGCGGCCACTGTGCAACCCACACAGGAGAGTCGGTCAACCATTCGAGTCGAGGGGTCGGTCGCCCATCAGTGGCCGCTAAGCAAAAAGGCGTTCATTTTGTAGCGTGACGCCCCATTGGTTCAAACAATCCCAGCCTAGGAGCCAAACAGGAGTAGCAATAACATATGGGCGTACCCACGCAACAGTAGAGGGGTTTTGAGCGTCAGTAACAGCAATAAATTCGGTACTAATACGGGTGTTCTGAGTTCCCCCGATGCCACGCACGGTGGTGTTAAGTTCTTGCAGGGGCCAATTTGAAGGCCATGACTGGAGTGGGAGAACAGTAACATCGGCCCCGGTGTCTAAAAGGGCATTATGATAAAGCAAGTGTCCGTCGGGGCCCTTATAACATACGGCTCGAAGCGGTTTGCTGGCAGTTATTTTCATTGCAAAAGCGATCTCAGGAATTCCAGTAGACCCAAAACCACCAGAGCCTCGACAAACTGGATTAGTATGGGGAACTGCGCTCTGAAAAGGGATTAATTGTGCGATACGAGTGCCTGCTGAAATGAGGACAGGAGGACAAAAAACACGCACCATGATCTTTATCGGGCCGGTATAATCTGCATCGACAAGGCCCGGAAGAACAAAAATACCCTGTCGGGAGGCGGAGGAGCGACCGATGATCAGGGCACTTAGTCCATACCCCAAGGGTCCCGTGGCTGTGGATGGGAGAACATGCACTTGCTCATCATCTATGGAGGTGTTGATGGCGAGGGCCAGGTCCACTCCGGCACAGCCAGCGGTGGCTCCTGTGAGGTGTTCCAAACACCCGGACGAAGGGGAGGCATTTGTATCCGCGCGCCCCTCTGTTGAGCGCTCATCTGTCCGTTTCCCGGTAGGGGGTCCCATCCTTCTTATAGCAAGAACGGCATTCCGAAGCACGATGCCCAAACTTATCACAACGATTGCATGTGCCAGCAAATGGGCAAGAAGAGACGGAAGGCGCAACCCGTTGCCCACCCTTGTCGTTTCTGTTGCGACAATCTCGTTTCATATGGCCGGGGCGCCCGCAGGCAAAACACGAACCTGGGAGCCGAACGGGCCCGCGGGCCCCAGGGGCACGGCCAATGAGTGGTTTAAGAGCGACGGCTAAGGCTGTCGCTTGAGCCTGCGCATGAATAGTAGCCTTTCCCGCCTTCTCAACCGCCGTGGCACGGTTACATGCCTCAATCATTTCCATTAAGGAGGCTGTTTTTGGCAATGAGGCCAAAATGCGACGGCAAGTAGGGTTAGCATTCTGCGTTGCTAAGTCCATTCCCACCGCCGCTCTGGCATCCTCCGTTAAGTTAGGGGATCTTTCCAAGGCTTGCCGAAGGCGGTCCAAAAAGGCGGAATACGGCTCCGACGCTCCCTGAACAATTTTTGCATAAGGAGGGGAAGGTTTTCCCATCTGGGGTACCTCTTTAAACGCTGCCAACGCCAGGCCCTGCGCCTGCTGCAGGACACCAGGGTCTAGGCGGGCCTGGAGTTGAGGGTTGGTATATTCCCCAGTGCCCATCAAAACATCTAGGGTGACCGCCCGTAAGGGGCTGTTGTCCGGCTGATCCATATTACGAATAATCGCCACCTCAGCCCTGCGACGCCAGCTATCCTTCCATAACAGGCGCTGGATCGGGGTCAACAGCATATCTGCAAATTTTTGCGCGTCATAAGGACACATAACTTGACTAGTGAACTGTTGCTCAGTTAGAGATTGGACATAATGATTATCTAAGCCATACGCCATAACGGATTTCTGTGCTTCTCTAATCAATTTCCAATCAAGGGGGGCCCACCTTCGGCGCCCGTTGGCGTCCATAGTAACAGGGTCGAGCACGGGCGACTCAAGCACTACTGGGTACGCCGAAGGGAAAAACTCCCCTTCGATAATCGCATCCTTTATCACCCCGTGCCAGCGTCGCGCCGGATTTGGGGGGCCCTTTCCCCGCTTCTGCCCCGGGAACTCAGGGGATTCCTTCTGCTCATCAGAGGAGTAGACCGGGGGTGGGGACGAACCACCCCGAGTCCCTAGTACTTTCGCCACCTGAGAAGGGCCAGGAGGCGGATCGCCTGCCATAAGGGCCAACTGCCGAAGTATGTCAGTCAGCTGCTGGCCCTGCTGGCACATCTCCTGCAGAAACGCGTCGGATTTAGTCAATTTAGTAAGATCGGGATAGGCAGGCTGGGAGGCATGTTGGGGAACAACAGCGGGAGAAGTATTTGCAAAGGGCACTGACTGCCCCGGATCCCACTGAAACGTATCTGAAACGACAGGGTGGGGGTCATATGTAGGCATATCTCTAACCCAAGAACGGTCGACATGCTCGGCGGCATCCATAGGCACATCATCTGGTGGAAGCGGAACAGTACTTGGGTCTGGCGCCAGGACGGGCGCAGAGGGAGCCACAGGAATTACGGTCTCGGGAGCACCGAAAAAGTCTCGAGCCCCCACAGGAAGAACCTGTGGGGGATCATCCTTAGGTTTGGGGCGGAACATCTCAGTAACCGTCGCTTGCACCTCCGCCTCAGCTGCAAGGGCCGCTATAGCTTTCTTAACCTTGCGCCAGGTCTGGCTAAGGGACACAGCCTCCTTATTCCCATGGGCAACGGAGTCCCAAAGATCCTGTCCCAATCGCTCCCACACTTGTCCATCAAAAGCAAGGTTTGGCCTCTTCAGAAACCCTCTCCTCTGTCCCCATTTCAGCAGATGAGACAAGGATTCTGCAGTTACTTTCTCGCCCTGTTTCTCTATGATACGAAGTAAAAATTCATGCACGGTTTTCTCTTCGGCTGATACAGCGGTACCCATTGTTACTTAAAGCCGCTCACCTGTGCGCACTTGCGTCACTCTCGGACGCCCAGGAGCCGAAAAGCCGGTGCCTCCTGCCGCGGCTAGAACCCTCGCCTTTTCAGAAGGGATCACGTCAGGATCACCATTTGTGGGGTTTCATGCGATCCGGACAAAGCACAACAGCCAATATGGTTGGTAGCTAAGCCATTTATCTGTTATTTTCTCATTGCTTTTATACACTCCTCTTACATAATATTTTCAACCCCTTCCAAAGTCCATCACCCGATCACGGAGACGTCTCGTTGGTCGAGCAGCCTCAGCACGGGCTATGCACGTGCGTCCTTCCTCTTGATTGGAGCATAGCTGTCCGCTATCTGTTGTCAACAAGGTCTGGTGTTGCCAATTTGCCTGGGTCACGTTCCAGCCTGTAACTATTTCTCAATAGTTCATTAAAGGTTCACCGCGATCTTAACTAGCTCATAAATATTCTTAACTAGCTCACAAATACACCATGTTCCCACATCACCAGAGGTCCCTTCTCCGCCTGGTGGGTCCGGGAGGCAGCCTTGGGTGGGTTCGGGGGGTACTGGCTCCAGGTCCAGGATGAGAAACAGTTCTTGGCTGTCGGGAAAACCAGTTTCTCCGCTTGTTTGCTGTGAGCTATCTACAGCCTCCTCATCATCATCTTCCTCGTCCCCAAAACCTGCTTCTGTGTTGCCTCCATCTCCATTGAAGGTAGTGGTGGCTGAACCCCCTAAAATGGCATGCAGATCATCATAGAAGTGGCATGTTTCGAGCTCTGACCCGGAGCGTCCGTTCGCCTCTCTGGTTTTCTGGTAGGCTTGCCTCAGCTCCTTAAGTTTCATGCGGCACTGCTTCGGGTCCCTGTTATGGCCTCTGTCCTTCATGCCCTGGGAGATTTTCACAAATGTTTTGGCATTTCGAAAACTGGAACATAGTTCTGATAGCACGGATTCCTCTCCCCATACAGCGATCAGATCCCGTACCTCCCGTTCGGTCTATGCTGGAGCTCTTTTGCGATTCTGGGACTCCATCGTGGTCACCTCTGCTGATGAGCTCTGCATGGTCACCTCTGCTGATGAGCTCTGCATGGTCACCTGCAGCTTGCCACACTGACCAAACAGGAAATTGAAATTCAAAGTTTGCGGGCCTTTTCCTGTCTACCTGGTCAGTGCATCTGAGTTGAGAGTGCTGTCCAGAGCGGTCACAATGGAGCACTCTGGGATAGCTTCTGGAGGCCAATACCATCTAATTGCGTCCACAGTACCCCAAATTCAACCCAGCAAAACCGATTTCAGCGCTAATCCCCTTGTCGGGGGTGGAGTAAGGAAATCGATTTTAAGAGCCCTTTAAGTCGAAAAAAAGGGCTTCGTCATGTGGACGGGTGCAGGGTTACATCGATTTAATGCTGCTAAATTCGACCTCAACGCCTAGTGTAGACCAGGGCTTAGTCTGTTTTAGCTGTGGGTCTGAATCCCTGCTATATTGGGCCAGATCCTCAGCTGCTATACATTGGTGTTGCTCCACTGGAGACAGTAGGCCAGATACCCAAGCAGGTGTAAAGTGGCCCCGCTGCACTGGAGTCAATAAAGTTACATCAGCTTACATCATCTGAGAATCTGTCCCAAAAACATTTCCTTTTCACTAATATTTATGTTCGACCACTGCGAGAAGTTCCATGTACTGCTTAATTAACAGGGTTTCAGGCAGGGATTGCAAGGAAGATTTCTGCTCTCCCATCTCCTCCCATTGCAAGGGCCTGGGAAATTTGTTCCTTGCTCTGCTGTTCTTTTCCTTCCCATGCTTTCTGTGCTCACACACTCACCTGGGGAGCTGCAGAACTCCTGGCCTGTGACCCCAGCACCTGTACCAAACAGCAGAGATGGTGAGTAGCATACAGGGCATCTTTAACAATAACTAGCTTGTGCTGGGGAAATGCTAACATTGCCATTTAAACAAATAATAGTCAGAAAATCCAAGCACTCTGAAGCCCCTGCCCTGCAGTGAGACCCATGCTGTCATGGGGTCTTCACACCCAGATCTGACAGCAGGATCGGGACCTTAACTGCCTGTCCCATACACTCACCATGGCTTACAGGATCACACAGTGCTCACAGCAGGAGACGTGTAGTATTAGACCATTTTGTCCATCCCCTGCCATGGCCAGAGCAGAATATTCTCTAGGGTTTGGGCATCTCTGTCTGTGCAGAGACCATGATGTCTAAGCACCAAACATTAATTAATTGAGTCTGGTGATGTGAGGGAGTATAATTATCCCCGTGTAACAGGTGGGGACTGAGGCACAGAGTGATCCAGGGGTCACACAGAGACTCCGTGGCAGAGTCTGAAATTCACCCCAGATCTCTCAGAATCCCAGGCTAAGCGTTAACAACAACAATCCCAGGCTGGGCCTCCCCTTTCTCTGAACAATTTCTAAAAGTCCCAAGCGATGGGGTCTCAACCATGTGCAGCTACAGACCTAAAAGCTGAACGCTGAAAACCTCGACTCACTGAATGAGACCAATGAGCACTCACTACTTATAGTTTGACAGATTTGGCCTTTAGTAGATATTTCATATTCTGCTTGCACAACATACCAATTTCAACAATTATTATTGTTATTATTATTATTATTACTGTTATTAATTGAATTTAATAATAATGGTATTGCAGTATCACCTAGAGACTCCAACTCCTTGTGCCAGACGCTGAACACAGACATAATTAGTTTAAGCAGAAGTTAATGTTTATTTTTGTGTAATTTCAGAATATAATATCAATGTTTATTTTTAAGCATTTTTTGCAATTTTTATCGAGTTTCATTTTTACATTTTGCAAAATTAGGAGTTTTAAGCATTTTTTTTTCAAATTTTACTATTTCAATTTTCACAGTTACAGGAAATTATGGGAGTGTGTCAAATAATAGGGGGTTCAGACAATAATTATTTAATGACAGTAGATGCTGAGATTCCAAAAGTGAAAGCATTCAAACTGTCAAATGCAAATTGTCAACATCCCATGTCAAAATATACAGAGTAAACATCCTAAAATCAAACTCTAATAAGTTCTCAAGATGCACTTTTCTTACTTTGCCAAGCTATACATTTCTGTTATTACTGTTGGAAATATTTATTCATCGGTTTCTGTGAGGGTTCAGTTAAATCAACATTTATTGACTTTTTCTGATAAAATCTAATCCTTCCAACCCTAGTCCGAATAAAAAGACAGTCACTGCCCTGGCGAGTTTACAGAGTAAGTAAATGACGCAGAACTCTAGCCCCTGGTTCTGCAGACATTTAAGCACATGCATAATTGTACTCTTGGGAGTAACCCTATTATCTTCAATGGGATTACTCACAAGAGTAAAGTTACGTAATTGCACAAGCGATAGCAGGCGCAGAGTCTCAGTAGTTAGGGGGTGTTTTCCTTCCAAACTAGCAAAGCTGGGATTCCTCACTGGGGTGTGGCCATGTGGAAAGGGTGACATTTTAAAGGTCATCAGTTTAAGCACAAACTTCTTTGTAACAATGTTTTAAAGTGAGAAATGTCACTTTTCCCTTCTTGTCTGTCTATAAAACAATTGAACAGTCTTATAATATTAATTAGGGGGGCTCTTTGCAAAGTCTCCCAGTTGATGTAGAATATTCTCAGATTTCTTTTCAATATCATAGCCTTTCTGCTGGAGGTCAGTATCAGTACCCCATTGTACAGATGGAGAAACAAAGGGTGGATGAAAAATTGGGGTGGGGGGGAGATTAGCAAATATTTGGCTAAAATTTTCCCATTTATTTCCAAATTTGAAAACATTGTCTAACTTGTGATCCTCTCTAATGACTTTGTTTTCTGCAGACTTGGTTAATTTATCTTCCCAGAAAGTTTGATAATCAAGACACAATCAATGCATGTTTAATAGGTCTTAACGCAGATATCGGTGGAAAGACCCTGTTAAGAAGATGACAAAGTCTGAATAGTTGCAGGGGAGGATTACAAAGTCTTCAGTACAGTTTGAGGGTTTGACCAGAAGTCGGTTAAAGTCAATGGAAAAAACTCTCCTTGACTTCAAAGATCTGAGTATAAAAAAATTACCACTAATTTAAAGAACTCCTCTCCCTCATAATTATCTCAGAAACTCAGCACATGGGGCATGGTCAAAATTTTCAATATTTCTACTTTCTCACAAAGTCCCAAATTATCATCAATATGCTGCCCAAGAGGAATTTTAGACTATCTGGCCCCAAAATCATAATGAGCTCTGAGTGGCGAAACCTTAATACTGGCATTTCCTAGCATCAGACTTCTCGAATTTGAAACCTCAGTAACATCTTTTTAATGTAATTTGTTTAAATGTATTATTAGTATTCTCTACTGCAGTAACACCTAGCAGTTCCTGTTATAAACCAAGGCCCCATTGTGCTAGGGGCTGTACCAACACAGAATAAAAAGATAGCCTCTACCCCAAAGATTTTACAGTCTAAGTAAATGTACAGGCTCTGATTTTCAAAGCTGTCTAGAGGATTTCAAAATTCCATCATTTTTAATGGGAATGGGTGTCTCAACCACTAGGCCGCTCTGAGCCTACATTATATATATGAGCCTGTGATGCCTACACAAGTGCATGATATTATATGGCATGTAGAGCAGGAGGCTACAACAAATATTGGGAGAGTATTGAAAATCATGTCAGACATCTCTAGGAGATACAGACCATGAATTTACAACCAGCTTTTCACTCTGACATGAATTAATTGTCTGGCTCTCTGTGAAATAGCCATCTGTAATCACTATTTCAACTACTCAATATTTCTCATGGAATTCTGACCCTAGGCTGGTCCCCACATCCCCCCCAGACCAGGCATCGTCATTATCCTGTCTCTTCCTCTGCTCCCAGCAACCTGGAGACCAGCTCCCCCTGCCCGTGGGCAGAGAGCTCTCCCCAAACTTACAGAGCAGCCGCAGCAGGATCATGCGGAACGAGAGCAGGTGACCGAGCCAGGGGACTCTGCAGCAGCATCTGCACCTCCGAGGAGAACCCCCAAGGCTCTGTGCCTCCAGTCCCCTCCTCCCCAGGGGGAGCAGCAGAGGAACCAGAGTGCTGTGGTTTGTTGTAGTATGTATGGAAGCAGCCCTGACGTGTGTGTGGCCAGAGATGTGAGTGGAAACATTATCCACCATTCTCCCCCATCCCAAGCTGGTGTCTTTGAGGACTGAATGCGCTGGTTTCCCATTTACATTTGGCAGCACAGCTGGGCTCACTCACAGGGAGCAGTCACATCCTCCCCCGCCCCCAGGCCAGTGCTCTCCATGTCTCCAAGGGGGACCCCCTGGCTCACACCAGAGGCAGTGACCTAGACCAGTAGTGTGAAATCCATAGAGGTTCAGCATCACAAACTGGGGAACTTTCCCGGGGCAATTTTTAGGAGTGTGAAATACTCAGACAGGACACACAGGGGCATGTGTTGGCATGAGCTGGTGTCTGTCCACGCAGCTCCAGTCGCCACAGCCTCCAAGGCACATTGTACCCCGAGCAGGAGCTTAGCATGTGGGTGAGTTTATCAACAACCACTGAGCAAGTGACATTAACCTGGGCTCAGACCTCCAGCCCCGCTCTGGTAGCATCAGGCCTCATCCACTGCTCCTCACTGCACACCCTCAGCTCAGGCCCCAAGTGCCCCTCCAGGGGCCGTGTGTCCCTGTCACTCAGAGCCAGTCCCGCTCGGCCCAACACACGGCTCGCACAGACACCGTGTGGCTGTAAAGCAACCAGACATGAGCAAGGAGGGAATGAAAACCTGGCACATCCCAGGTGTTCGGGCTTCTCATGGAAAACGGGGACTGTGCTGCTATATGGGACATGTGGCCTCTGTACTGCACTCTCATTGGCTGGGGATGATACAGCAGCTGGGGACTGTATGGCTTCAGAAACGTCCTGACCACACCCTCATTCCCAAGCCACGCCCCCCCATCCAAATTCAGGGTGATACAGCAGCCAGGGATTGGCTGGGTAGAGGAATGTCCCAGCTCTGCCCCTTTCCCAGGCCACTCCCCTATGCCAGGACCCCACTTAAGGTCACTTTGGGGCCAGCAGGTGCAGTTTACAATGCCCCCCACCCCCTCACGAGGAGACTGTCTGGCTCAGTGATTCTGTACCAGGGTCCGAGGGCATCAGCGTTGGCTGGGACAAGGTGCAGGGGATGGAGGTGCCGTTCTCCCAGCCACCCGGCCCTGCTGAGAATACAGCACAGGGACTGTCCCCAAATAAAAGTGAGCACAGCAGATGGCCAGTGGGGAAGTCTCTGCCCCAGAGGAGCATCATCGCTCTGGGTCTGCACTGCTATACGTACGGCACTAAGTCAGTGAGGGGAGAGAATCCTGCAATGCAAACACTTCTGATAATGCAGTGAGCACATGCGGGGAGGGGCCTGTGGCTGGGTTTCTGGATATATATAGCACAGGGAGAGCGAGTCCCTAGGCAGGTCAATAACCACAGCTCTGTCTATATTTAGTTTACAGGCAGCTCCTATTTGGCTCTCTCCTCCATCTACGCTTGCTCGTTTTATTTATGATACATCTTTAAAATGTGCCTTGGAGTTTGGTCTCCTAATGAGTTGTTTGCACAGCCTGGACCCCATAGATCCACAGAGGTTAAGGCCAGAAAGGACCATTGTGCTCCTCTCATCTGACTCCCTGCATCACCCAAGGCATAGACTTTCACCCATTGACCCCTGCATCCTGCCCACAGCTTAGGGTCGAGTTAGAGCATGTCTTTTAGACACAACCATTTTGACTCACATACTCCAAGTGTTGGAGAATCCCCCATGTCATAAGATCATAAACACATAAAATCATCACTGATAAAGTCTGCAGAGGACACAACATTTGGGAAGGGGTACATAATGGAGGACAGGTCACTGATTCAGAGCAACCTATATCATTTGGTAAAGTGGGAGCAAGCAAACAATATGTGTTTTAATATGGCTAAGTGTAACATATACAACTACGAACAGAATTCAGGCCTTACTTACAGGGTGGGGGACTCTCTCCTGGGAAGCAGTGACTCTGAAAGATTTGGGAGTGGCAGTGAACCTGAGCTCCCAGTGCAATGCTATGGCCAAAAGGGCTAATGTAATCCTGGGATGCATAAACAGGGGAATCCTGAGTAAGAATAGAGACGTCATTTTACCTCTATATTTGGAAACCGTGCGACCACTGCTGGAATACAGTGTCCATTTCTGATGCCCACAATTCAAAAAAGTTGTAGATAAATTGGAGAGGGTTCAGAGAAGAGCCATGAAACTGATTAAAGGATCAGAAAACCTGCCTTATAGGAATAGACTCAAGAAGTTCAATTTATGTAGCTTAAAAAGAGAAGGTTAAGGGGTGACTTGTTTACAGTCTGTAGGTATCTACAATGGGGAAAATGTTTAATAATGGGCTCTTCAATCAAGCAGAGAAAGATATAACTGGATCCAATGGCTAGAAGTGGAAGCTAGACAAATTCAGACTGGTAATTAGGAGTAAATGGCACACAAGCAAGTGGCTCACAAGCGAGAATACCAATCTCAGAGCAGACTGTTAAGAAGCAGAGCACAAACCCCAAATTGATTGTGAATTCTATACTTACATTTCACCAGCCCAGTAACAAGTGTAAACTCCTCAGGCACTATACAGCCTTATCATGGAGTGACAGACAGTCCCCTTGGGCACTCCAATCTATCTTGCCACACAGGCAAGCTTGCCTTTGTGATAGATGGCCACTTTACAACAAAGATCACAAAATATTCCGGTTACTCCCAGTCCCGGAAGATCCATCACTGGTCAGGGATTTTTATCCCCATTTCCCTAGTGTACAAACTGGTGGGACAAGTGCTTCTGCACATCCCCCTCTTCATGGGTGTGCCGGGAGCAATCAACAAAGTCCTTCCTCCTGATGGCTTAAAATGCCCTATTTGGATTTATTAGGCTTGCCTGATGGGCCAGAGATAACCCCTCCTCATGGGTGCAAAACCAGTATTTCACACTGGGTGATGCTTCTTTCCTGACTGGATTTTCACTTTCAGAGGAAATATTTTTTCAGTTGCCGAACAAACACTGAAGCATTACCTTATAACATGGCTTACAGATATTATAAATGAGAATAATGTGCGGTAGCAACTTACAAGCATTTCATAAAATCTACAAGCTAAACACATTGTTACAAGTCTGATATCCATTTTAACACTACTAACACATTGGTTTCCAGCTATGCATTTGACAGTGTTCACTGGAGCCCTCGGGACCTTAGCATGAGCTGGCACCTGGTCTGCCAGCTTTACAGTACATTTTTAGCAGTGGGGGTAATTACCCACTGGAATAAGTTACCAAGGATGTGGTGGATTCTCCATCACTGACAATTTTTAAATCAGGATAGGATATTTTCCTAAGAGATCTGCTCTGGGAATTATTTTGTGGAAACTCTGAGTCCTGTGCTACACAGAAGGTCAAACTAGATGATCACAATGCTCCCTTCTGGCCTAGGAATCTATGAATCCATGTCCCCAGAGGCAAAGATTCTGTATCTCACAACCTGGAATGAGTGTTTACTCTGACCAGCAATCCTCTAACACTGTACTGACATCAGTGTTGGAGAGTCCCCCGTGTCCCTGGGTGAGCAGTTCCAATGGTTACTTCCCCTCCCTTCTAAACACTTGCATCTTGTTCCAGAATGGATTTTTCTAGTATCATTTTCTGGCCTTTGGATCTCATCCTGCCTGTGAATGGCCTGGCTGTGATGTGTGACCTACTCAGAGCCACTCCTGCTACACGGGAGCACATGTCTAACCAACTGTACGAGGGAGTCCTGGCTCCTTCTCCCGAGCACTCAGACACCTGCTCTAGGATGGTCCGCAGGCCGGGCAATGTGGCAGGGAGCTGTTAGAACAGTGCAACAGGCCACTCAGCGAGAGCCCCGTCTGGGTCTGTCGTTACTGAATCTGACATTACAAACTCCCGCAAAGGGCATCAGCGATCCAAAGATGTTTAGGCCAGACAGGACCATCTAGGTTTTAATTAATCTAATTGTCACTTTCTATCAAACTGTGCCATTGGGTGGATCTCTCCAGTCTCTCTCAACCATTATTTTTGTACCAATCATAATTTCTTCCCTAATCCTGGATTTCAGCGGTCTGCGTCTCTCCTGCCGGGCCTACAGTGTGCCATTTGTGCCAGTGCAGCGGGGGTGTAACTCTGGGGTCATTTCACACTTGCTTTGCCCAGGTGACATGGATGACCACGTGTGCCAGCCAGAGGGTCACTGTGCTGGGTATTTCTGGTGTAAATATCCCTGTGTGCTAAGCCCTGCCATGCACCCTCAGCTCGGGAGTTGCCTTTGGCCTATGTTACAGCCTGGAGATGGATTTGACCAGGGTTTCACTAGCACTAGCCCCCAAGACAGGGACTGGATCAACAGCTCTGAAGGCTTTGCCCCTCCCGCACTGCACTCTGATCCCACCCCCAGCTCACTAACACACGTGCCCCCTGACACTGCACTTCCCTTTGCACTAACACTTTCTAGCACTTGTTTTTTCCTACCCATTTTCATGCTGTTTTTCCTCCCTCTCCCCAGAGGCTGCAGGTGGGGTGAGGCTGTGCCCTAGGGACTCTTTGGGGCTGGGCACCTACATATCCACAACTGAGTGAACCACATGTATTGGGGCTGTATTTAGCTGGAGACTCTATGGGGCTGTATGTGTCCTTAGAGGTGAGCTCCACAGGGGCAAAGAGGTTTGGGTGGCTGTGTTATTCCAGGGCCGGCCTTAGAGCAAATGGTACCCTGGTTGAACTTGTATTTTGGTGCCCCCCCATCACCCCAGCCCCCAGGGGCACCCTGGTCCCCCCACATCATCTCTGGGCTCCGCTGCCTCCCCCAGTGTGTAATTTCTATTGAAAGATACAATTAAGCACTGGCAGGGCTGCATTATACTGGTGGGTGCTGGCGGGGCGCCCAGCTCTGAAGGCAATGTCATTGCCAGCAGCAGTGCAGAAGTAAGGGTGGCCTGGCATATGGTGTATTGTCACCTTTCTGCGCTGCTGCTGTGGCTTGTGGTGCCTGGTGCTCGGCATGTGGCTCAAGATGGGCTTCGTCAGCAGAGCTTCTATATCCTGGGAAATTTCTGGGAATTTTTTACCAGATTTGGGAAGATTTGGGAAATTTTTAGCGCTAGGCTGGGAAAAGTTGGCATCACGATATAGAAGGACTGGCTTCATGCTGTCACATGGGGGCTGCGTCTTGCCAGAGCCCACGGCCCTTCTTCAGCCCTCTGGCCACTCCTGGCTCACCAGGGTGCCATTTTTCAGATTCTGGGGGTGGGATGAAACTTTAATCATGATTCCAGGGATTGCTTAGGCACCTGAAAACTCTAGGGTTTTTGCAGAGAAAAATTTAGGAATTAGCTGTCAGGAGCCCTGTATCTAATTGTTAAAGCCACATTTAAAGTTTATATGTAAATTTAGAACAATCAGGAGATAATACAGCAGAGATTCCCAATCCCAAACCTTGAACAGATATCAGAAACACATGTTTGATACTTTGTGAATTATCTTTAGTAGACATAAATAAAATCTGCTTAAAATCTACTTATTTTCTCTACCATACATATGCTGTCTTATTGCCATTATCTGCTCTATTTTAGTCAATTGTTTTTCATTCCACTAAGAACATACTTAATTTTAACATATGTGGTTAAGGCTTTTTTCTCTTTTATTAAGAAAGGGAATTTATATTTTTAATTATTTCTGTATTTATGTTTACCGATCACCATCATGTACATGATTCACTAACATTTGACTCCGTCATTGCTATTGGTATCATAGTTGGAACTGCATCTATTTTCATGCAAATTTTAAGTTATTTTACAGATATAACTAAAAATACAATTTGAAAATAAGCAACCTTCATCTGCCCAGTGTCTAAAGTTATGTTTTTAGCTAATGTTTTTTAAACTGGCACTGCTAAGGTTAGTACAAGCTGAAGTTACATTCTAGAAGGATTGTACCACTTTAAATAATAAATGACAAAGCACAATATGATAATCAAAGTAATAATGATAATTACTCCAGGCAGGACAGCTTAGGCATTTTAGAACTCACTACACAAAGAATTAAATGTAAGCATAAGAGAGAAATAAAATTACAACATGCACAGACCGGTCAAAAAAGCTAAAACAACAGCAATTTGAAAGAATAAAATTACAGAGAATATATGTGCATTGCAGGAAGTACCAAGAATTAATAACAACAACATAATACAATATGTGTTGGGGGACAAGTGTGAGAGTTGGGGGAAGTGTGTGTATATGTGAGGAGAGACAGTTTGTGTTGGAGAAGTGTGTGTGAGAGAGAAAGCCGGTGTGTGTTGGCAGAGTTTATGAGAGACTGCGCACTGCCCCTTTAAGCAGAGTGGCACTCACCAGTCTCAAGGTTTGTTCAGACAGCAGCAGCAGCTGCCAGCTGCTCCATCCCACTCCTGATCCCTGACCCACCCCCCAGATCACAGAGATGGGGTACATAGACGGGGAACACCCTGACATCACTGCCCCCTATAGGGTGACCAGACAGCGAATGTGAAAAATCGGGACGGGGTGGAGGGTAATAGGAGCCTATATAAGAAAAAGACCCAAAAATCGTGACAGTCCCTATAAAATCAGGACATCTGATCACCCTAGCCCCCTCCCACTGCTACCCCCCCACCCCACCCCCACCCCCAGCACAGCAAACAGGAGGCTCCTGAGAGCAGCTGGCTGGGGGCGGCTCCAAAGCAGGAGGCAGGAGCAGCCTTGGCTGCAGAGCAGCGGGGCGGGGGCACTCCTGAGACGGAGGTGCCCTGCTTAGAATGGCACCCTGGCTCTTTGCACCTTTTGCCCATACCAAAGGCCGGCCCGGGTTATAGCCTGAGCCTGGGGCCCCATATGTGTGAGCTACTCCAGCCCTGGATGTGATGGGATCCAGTGCTGAGGTGGGCCTGTGCTGAGACATTCTGATCTGGGTTCAGGGGTGGAGTTTGACTCTCTGCACAGTGTTTAATTTGGGGAGCAGTGGGCAGTTTGGAGTACAGTGCTCTGGAAGCATGGCTAACAGCTCCCAGGTGGGAGTTTCACAAATGCTGGCCTGATGCTGTCCTCATGAGGCAAGAGGGGTTCTCCCATTGACGTCACTAGTGCACCCTTCGCTGAGCACTTCCGAATATCCCAGCAAGAGTTTTCTATGCATCAGCCACAGCCATCACCAGCCCTGCACCAGCCCAGTCTCTAGAGAGACGGCGCCCTGTGTGGGAGCCTCTCAGCCCAAGCTCTGCCCAGAGCCGATGGAGGAAAAGCTGATCAGCAGGACAGGGAGACTGGAGGATTTAGCAAAGTCTAAACTGGGCCCCTGCCAAGTGAATGTCCTTGGAGTTTGTCGTGTGGGGCCTGTCCAAACCCAGGTCTGCCCCTGCCCAGGGACTGTCTGTGGGGTTTGCCGTGTGGGACCTGGGCATGGGACGCAGGCTGGGAAATGCAGCTGCCTCTTCTCAGGTGGGGAATGAATATATTAAATGTGAGTGCTGTGCCCCACGATTGGCCACCACCTCCTGTGAGAACCTAAGGGCTCAGTGGCATTGACCTGTTTGCTGAACTTTATGAGCCACACCCCAACCTAGATCATAGTTATTACTGTTTATGTGGAGCAGCACCCACAATGTGCCAGGTGCCTTCCAGACCCCGCAGAAGGAACAGTCCCTAAGGAGCTCGCAGTCTGAGGACAGACAGACACAGCGTGGGGTAGGGGAACAAGACAAGAGTTGTCTGTGAAAATCCCCATGTTTTGCTCTAGACAGGTGAAGCAATGGGATTGCTCAGAGGGATTGAAATATGGAAAACCGAGGGCGTTGGGGAGGAGCACAGAGCAGAGTGGTGCATGGGAGGCAGCACAGTGGGAACTGCATTGAGAAGCTGGGAGCCAGGGGGATGGGGCTGGTGGAGCAGGAGGATGGAGCGGACGGGGCTGTGTTACATCCCCTGGGAGTTCCGGTCTGGAGGCTCACACTGAGCAATGGCTTGTTCTCTCCAGGACATTGGTGATGATCGGGGCAGACACCAGGAGGAGAAAGACCAGGGTGGAGCGCAGGATCCAGAAGTAGACAGACATGGCTGGACCTGGAACACAAAAGGGGACATTTGACGGGAGGCTGCGGGGTAGAGAATTGGCTCTAGGGTGTTCAGGCTCAGAGTGGGTGTGATGTTGCACTCCATATGTTTTATGGAAATATAAGTATGAATATGATGTAACTGAAATATGCTTTATGCAAATGGTCACTTGTAGGGTATCAAATTAAAGGTTACAACCTACTGAATATATTCCTTCTGTTTGTATGTATTTATCATTCTTGTATCTGAAGCTAGAAATATGAAGTATAACTCTGAGGTCCTATTGTAATTATGCAAGGTGTGAGCCATTAATGGTGGCTTGGAATCTTGATGGCTCCCATTCACTAGAACCATTGGTTGTGAGTGGGTTTGTTTACTTGCAAATCTTCCTGTGTACGTGTGGGTCAGCCCAGGAAGAATGGAGGCTGGGGCCTCACAGGACATGTAATCATGTCTCCTAATACTGGAATCCATCTTAAATCTGGTCCTCTTCGATGGGGGGGGGAGCCAGAGAGACAAAAGATTCCCACCTTGTGCCAAAGCTATAAAAGGGGTGGAACAGAACAAAGGCAGCTCCCAGTGATGAGAAAGCCCCAGCTTACCACCTGAGATGTCTTCTAGAACTAACAAGGTCTGTACCGGGGAAAGGACTGGACCCAGACTAGGAAGGACTCTAGTCTGTGAAAGAAGCTTATTGGAACATCTGGAGGGTGAGATTTTACCGGTAATAAGTTTCTCAATGTATTAGGCTTAGACTTGTGTGGTTTTGCTTTATTTTGATTGGTAACTTACTTTGTTCTGTCTGTTATTACTTGGAACCACTTAAATCCTACTATTTATACTTAATAAAATCACTTTTGTTTATTAATAAACCCAGAGTAAGTGATTAATACCCGGGGGAGCAAATAGCTGTGTGTTTCTCTCTATCAGTGTTATAGAGGGCGGACAATTTATGAGTTTACCCTGTATAAGCTTTATACAAAGTAAAATGGATTTATTTGGGGTTTGGATCCTACTGGGACCTGGGTGTCTGGGTGCTGGAGTCAGGTAACCTGCAGAGCTGTTTTCACTTAAAGCCTGCAGCTTTGGGGGCGTGGTCCAGACCCTTGGTCTGTGTTGCAGGAGGCTAGCATGTCTGGCTCAACTAAGCAGGGTTCTGAAGTCCCAAGCTGGCGGGGAAAATGGGCTCAGAGGTAATTTCAGCACATCAGGTGACAGTCCCAAGGGGGTTTCTATGACCAAACCCGTCACAGTGGGGCCCCCACAAAGCAGATCTGCCTCCAGCTGTGCAGCTGTGTCCCCCCAGAACTACCGGGGGCCATGTTCTGAGAAGGGGAAGCACAGTGTCATGAGACCTCATAGAAAATCCCCCGGAGGAGGTGAGATAGTTCAGAACCGCACTTCACATTCAGCACAGAGAGCACACGGGGAACTAACACCCGAGGATAGAGACGCAAAGGGACCCCAAGCAGGGACTGTCATACCAGGGCAAGCTGTCTCCTTGACTGTTCTCCTGGAGGGGGACTGCAGATGGGAGCTAGGCATCAGAATATTGCATTGGGGGATAACCAGACACTGAACCTATCTCTAGATGATTCTCACACTTTTCCTCCACATGTTACAGACCCTTCTCTCTGCCTGAGACACACCCAGGGCACTGCTGACTACCCTGAGCCCTGGCTGCTGCTCTCTGGAGGGGAAGGAGCTGCTGAACTGTATTGTACTATTCAAACATTAATTAGCACTCTATGTTAAATATCCTATTTAAGCTAACCTCAGCCATACCCGGCTTATGAACATGTCTGGTGTGTACTTTGCTAAGAAGAAAGCTCTGTAGAGAGTCCATATCTGGTTCCAGAACAAGACAGATCATGCCTCCCACCCCACTGGGGAAGGAAGGGCTCTGCAGTGGCAGCCCCCTAAAAGGTAGTACCCCGTGTGCCCTTCACTCATGCCAGCCCCAGGAGATGCTGCCAGCTGCAGGGTGAGAGGGAGGAATGGCTGTGGGGAGACAGATGGGTTTCCCGCAGCTGCGGATGCTCCTACGTGTGCTGTTCCCCTCCTGACACACCCTGCTGTGGAGCAGATTGGAGAGGGGCTGCTCAAGGACCAGCCTAGAACAGGACACCTCCTCCCAGTTCTGAACATAGGAGAAGCCCGGCCCATTGGACTCAGAGCTAGGGTCCCAGGGATGCCGATGGGCTGTGGGTCAGGGACTCAGGGTGAGATTCTCAAGAGCTCAGACCCAATGTGGTCTCAGCGTGCTGAGCACTGAGGGAATTAGGCCTGAACACAGTCAATCTTATGGTTGCCAGGCATCCGGTTTTCGACCGGAACGCCAGTTGAAAAGAGACCCTGGCGGCTCCGGTCAGCAGCGCCCACCGGGCCATTAAAAGTCTGGTTGGTGGCAGGGGGATGAGGAGGGGGCCTGCAGCAGCTCTCTCTGTGGAGCTCAGGGCAGTGCGAGCCCTGGCAGGCAGGGGGTGGATCCCAGCAGAGGGGCTGGGAAAGGCATTCGGCTGCAGGCTGGGGCTGGTAGGGTTAACCCCAGGCAGCAGCCAACGCGGTGGCCAGGGGTTCCCTGCACAGCGGTCACTGTGGCCTTTAGGAAGTGCCTTCAAGCCCTCCCTACCCAGCCCACTGCTCCCCAGCCATTGGGAGCTGAGAGAGGAGGGGGTCAGGGCAAGCCACTGCCACCTGTCCTAGGCCCCAAAGCTTGATCCCTGGGGGGCTGCTGTGCCAGGTTCGACTTGGGACCATGCGGCCAGCAGGTAAGGGGCTGTGGGCTGGTAACTCTCCTCCCAGGAATGAATGGGCTGTGTGGAAGCATGGGGCTAAAGTTGGGCTGCTTTGCTTGGGAACGGGTCCAAACAGAGTCACGCAGCAGCTGAGTGTGGAGACCCCAGCCAGCGGCCGGGCTGTGGGGGGGAACGAAGGAGAGGGGCTGGGGGTCACTGCAAATGGCAGCAGGAGGATGAGGGGGCCTGCAGCAGCTCTCTCCCTAGAGCTGCTGTGTTTTGCACTATGCTGGGGGAGCAGCAAGCCAGGGGCAGCAGTCGGGAGGGGTGTCACTTGCGGGGAATTCTCTCCCCCCTGCATTCCAGAGAACAGGAAAAACTTTGGTCCTCCCCGAGCCATGTGTCCAAGATTCATGGCAGTGCTGGTGCGGCTGCTATTTAATGGGCCACCTGACATCAATGCCTCCTGGACCCCCCACAAACCACACCAGCCAGAGCCACCCAGAGCCCACACTCCAAGCCCCCTCCCGTGCCCCACTCCCCTGCCCCAACTCAGAGCCCCCTCACACACCCATACTTCCTCCCAGATCCTGCACCCCACATCTCCTCCCATACCCGAACTCCTTCCCAGAGTCCACACCCCTCTCCCACACTCCAAACCCCTTGGCCCCAACCCAGAACCCCCTCATGCACCCAAAGCCCTTCATCCCCAGCCCCACCCCAGACCCCGCACCTCAGCTGGAGCCCTCATCCCTCCCCGCACACCACAACCCCCTGCCCCAGCCCAGAGCTCCCTCCCATGCTCCGAACCTTTTGGCTCCAGGCTGGAGCACCCTCTTGCACCCTGAGCTCCTCATCCCCAGCCCCACCCCAGAGCCCACACCTCCAGCTGGAGCCCTCACCCTCCCCGACAACCTCCAATCTCCTGCCCCAGCCTAGTGAAAGTGAGCGAGGGTGGGGAAGAGCGAGTAACGGAGGAGGGGGGATGGAGTGAGTGGGGGCAGGGCCGCGGGGAAGGGACGGGGCAGGGGGAGGGGCTTCGGAACATCAGCGGGGCAAGGATGTTCAGTTTTCTGAAATTAGAAATTTGGCAACCCTAGTCACTCACCTTCCTGAGATGGTGGATCCTCAGGGTTGGGGCCGGTGCTCGGGATCAGCTTCTGGCCTGGGAAAAAAACACAGACAATATCAGGGACGTTCAGCAGTTCAGTGGCAAGCCAAGCAGAGATCATCCCAGAGACATAGCTGCTACAAATCCCTAGACCATGTCTCTCCAAAGGAGCCTCAGACACACTGGGTCAAATCCCAGTCGGGGTAAATTGGTCCCACTCTACTAGAGTCAATGGGCCAGATCTCTAGCTGGTGCAGAACAGCCCAGCTCCATTGACATCAGTGGGCCAGATTCCCATCTGGTGTAATCATAATTAATAATAATAATGCACTAGCACATGACGGTCAAATCCAGGTCAGGTCTCATTGAGCTGGTAGCTTTACAGACATGATAAATGTCAATCCCTGCCCCCAAACACCATGGGTGGATGAGACAGACAAAAAGGCCAAGGAGGTGGGGTCGTATAATGGAGTTACAAATTTAATAAGAACATAAGAACAGAAAAACGGCCAGACTTGATCAGATCAATGGTCCATCTAGCCCAGTATCCTGTCTTCTGAAAGGGGCCAATGCCGGGTACTTCAGAGGGAATGAACAGAACAGGACAATTAATGAGCGATACATCCCCTGTCATCCACTCCCAGGTACTGGCAGTCAGAGGTTTAGAAACACCCACATCATGGCTAATAGCCATTGATGGACCTAGCCTCCAGGAACTTATATTATACTTTTTTCAACCCAGTTATCCTTTTGGCCTTCACAACATCCCTGGAACAAGTTCCACAGGTTGACTGTATGTTGTGTGAAGAAATACATCATTATGTTTGTTTTAAATCTGCTGTCTATTAATTTCATCTTGTGACCCCTGGTTCTTGTGTTATGTGAAGGGATAATAGCACTTCCTTACTCACTTTCCTCACACCATTCATGAGTTTATAGACCTTCTAACACATTGATGAGGCGGGATTTCCCTTTACAAAAGCTTTGTTGACTCTCCCCAACATATTGTGTTCATCTATGTGTCTGATAATTCTGTTTTTTAAAATAGTTTCACCAATTGGCCTAGTATCGAAGTCAGGCTTACCACCTTGTAATTGCCAGGATCGCCTCCAGAGCCTTTTAAAAAAAATCTGCATTACGTTAGCTACCCTCCAGTCATCTGGTCCAGAGGCTGATTTAAGCAATAGGTTACATATCACAGTTAGTAATTCTGCAGTTTCATATTTGAATTCCTTCAGAACTCTTGGGTGATACCATCTGGTCCTGGGGACTTATTACTGTTTAATTTATCTATTTTATCCAACGCCTCATCTATTGACACCTCGATCTCGGACAGACCCTCCGATTTAATACGTTGTGCACAATCGCAATACACTTCGGCAGTGATCACAGCTCACTACCTGCCTCGTCATTACCAGGTTCCCATGGCAGAAGCCCACACAATTCTAAAATGCCTGACACCAGCCAGCTGTTCCCTTCCCCCTCCTCACATAGTGTTGGGGTCCAACAACTCACCTGGTACATTCAAGGTTCGGGGAAGACTCAGACGAGAATTTTTCACCTGGTTCTGGTCATTCTTGTACTGGTACATACATCGAAACTGGCTTGAGCTCCACACAGAGATGTCATGTCGATACAGTGACCGGCCTGGCATGGCCTTTTGGCTTGATATTTCTTTGCCGTCCTCACAGAAAATAACTAAAGTAGCTAAACTGTTGGGAAGAAGGGAACACTGAGCCAAGACGGAGTTCCCGACCTGAGCTGAAGAGGTGCTCAGAGACAATTTAGGAGAAGGGAAGTCACCTGCAACAAGAAAGAGAGACTAAGGGTGCATCTTCATGGCAAAAAAACAACGTGACAGCAAGTCTCAGAGTACAGGTCAACTGACTAAGATTCATAGAGTCATGCAAGGGGGATAAAATTGAAGTGTAGACACTCACGCTTTGGCTGGAGCTTAGCCAAGGTAGGGATGTCTACACCGCTATTTTTAGCCCTGTAGCTCAAGCCCCACGAGCCCAAGTGAATTGAGCTGGGCTCTGAGACTCACTGCTGTGGGGTTTTTATCTACAGTGTAGATGTGCTCTAAAACATGCCTCTGAGGAGACTAAGGGCTTCTCTTCACTGCAGTGTTAACTTGAAATATAACATGAGTCCTGTTCAGAAAGAAATCCCTTAATTCAATTTTGGTGATGCTCTTCTCTGGAGCTGGCCAGCCCAATAGGGGTAAATGCTAAAATGTGTGAGCACAAAGCTTCAGCTGTTACAACAACCGCTGTAGTGTGGACACAGGCTAGCACCGTTTGAGTACCACTAGTCCTCCAGTGCCTTCCCACAGTTCCCCTAGTGTGCCCAGAAAGGACAGACTGGCAAAGAATTCATAGAGCAGCTCAGTTTCCTGCAGCTCTCAGAGCCGTGGGCTGAGCCACAAGAAGATGTACATAGCCCCACACTCGAGGGAGCGCAGAATCTGTGTGGGCACAGCAGTGTGCCTGTTCTCACATGAGCCCGGCTAACTCAAGAGGAGTCACTGAGTGCAGATAACTTGAGTTAGCTCTGCAGTGAAGGCAGAGCCAGGCAGGGAACTAAGCATTAGTGATGAATTAGTGAGAAGTGCGCTTGGCTGATGGAAAGAGCCGTTTCTCTTCATGTTGGAATTAAAATAAATACAAGGCAACACAGGAGATTTAAGACAAATTCATTCTAGTGCAGTATCCTGGTCTCATCAATACACTCCTCTGTCAGCACCAAGGCTGCCAAGATTTACACATGAAATGTTTGTTAAACATGTTTCTCAGTGACACTGAGCCAGATCCCTGGCTCATGTAAATCAGCCCTGCTCCATTGGAGTCAACAGAGCTTTGCTGATTTATGCCTGCTGAGGATTAGGCCAAAATATGTTTCATTTCCAGTAATGTTTATGGTCTGTCAATGTGAGAAGTTCCATTTACAGTGCGATTACCAGGATTTCAGGGAGGAATCGTGCAAAAGGCATTGCCCACCCATCCCCCTCCTACACCTCCCCAGCCGCGCTCCTGTTGCCATTGTCTGGGGATTTCACTCCTTTTTATGTCTCCCCTTCTTCCATGTCTCTTGTGCTCTCACTCACCTGGGGAGATGCAGGGCTCCTGGCCTGTGACCCCAGCACCTGCACAAGACAGCAGAGGGGGTGAGTGACAGACACAGCAGCTCTAACTATACACACAGCTACACTAGGGTGACATTAATATTAATAATTAAGCCCAGACAAGCCAGGAAATCCCAACCCAGGATCATGTTGCAAGACAATCAGATCCATCTGTGGTCCCTGGGTCTCACCATGGCTATCGATGGAAAGCCCCAAGTGGGAATCTTACAAAGTTTGAATATTTGCAAGGCAGGATTAATGTTTAAGAAATTTGTTCTAATAGTAAAACACTCCTCACCATGTAACCTGCTGAAAACAAAGAACATGAACATTCATGATCTTCACAACATTTTCTCACTGTCTTTACTTTCCTAATCAGCTTTGACTCTGTCCTCGTCCCTGAAATGAGCTCCACACAGCCAGTCCTAACCCTGTCATTTCCAGGTTTGTAACCTCAATATCATCCTTTTAATGCAGGTCCATTCTATGTACCATTAAAGATCTGCTCACCGGCTCAGACTTTCAGAGCTGTGCAGGTGATTTGGATGCTCAATTGCCATGAATTTGAACAAAGTGTCCAAATCCCGTAGGCAGCTTTGAAAACTTCAGCCATACATTGTAATATATATGTGAGTGCAATACACACACAGGGACATTATATATTAAATAAAATAGCAAGTTATCAAAACAATGTTCTAAGCATTAAATATTCTCTCAGAAATTGGTAAGAAACTTTGGCCATGAATTTCAAACCAGTTTTAAACCCAGCATGAAATAACTGCTTAGAGATCAGTATAACATCAACGTGCAGCTGTTCATTTAAACCATTTTTACCCTTACTTCCCCTCCAGGCTGTTCCCCATGTCCCTCCAGCACAGGCAGACCTATAAACCTGCCTCCCCCTAAACCCCTAGGCAGAGAGCTCACTACAAACTCACAGAGCAGCCACAGCAGGATCATGGGGTGATCGAGAGCCGGCGACTCAGCCTGAATATCCCGCAGCAGCATCTAGTCTAGGTCTCTGATGAGCATCCACTGGGGCTCTGTGCCCCAGGTCCCTCCCTCTCCCCTCCTTCTTCCGGCCCGGACAGGCTCTGGGCTCTTGTAGTGTGTCTGAGAGAGGCCCTGACATGTCTGTGGCCAGAGGGGCCCTCCCTCATGAGATGAGAATGGAAACATGATTCACCAAGCCCCACCCGCCCCCCCCATCTGGTCTCTGCATCAGGGAGTGCTGGACCCCCTGGTTTCCCATAGGAACCTCCCTGTGACAGGTTCAGTCCTGCTGAGCCAAAACTAGTGAATTTCTAAATCCATTCCCAGGAAAAGGACAAATTCCACTTGACAATTTCCACCATTTTCCCACTAGCTCCAGCTGTCCCCTGAGATGGAAGACAAAAGGGCACGTTCTTGACATGAGCTGCTGTCTGTCTCGGTGTCTCCACCCTCCACAGCCCGCTGCACGCATCACTGCCAGGGCGGGAGTTGTGTGTGGGGGTGAATTTATCACGAATTGATGCACAAGGGTTATTAACATCTGTTCTGAGCTCCCAGCCTGCTCTGGTAGTGCCAGCTCTCACTCCACTTGCCTCTTCATTGCGCACCCTCAGCCCATGCCTCCAGGGGCCGTGTGTCCCTGTCACACTGACCCAGGCCTGCCCGGCCCAGGCATATGGCTTGGGCAGACACTGTGGCTGTAGATCAACTAGACATGGAGAGGGAAGGAATGAAAAGCCAGCATGCTCTAGGTGTTCGTGTGAAGGGGACCTGAGACACTGGCATCACATGAAAAATGGGGACCATGCTGGTAACACCAGGACGTGGTCTGTGTACAGTACTCCCTTTGGTTGGGGGTGATACAAAGACCGGGAATTGCCTGGGCACAGGACCTTAGCATTGGAAAGCTAATGTTTTGCCAATATATAAAAAGAGTAAACGGGATGACCCAGATAATTATAGCCCTGTAAGTCTGATGTGGCTTCCCAGCAAGATAATGGAGTGGCTAGAATTAAAGGAGGGTAAGAGAAGAATGTAAGAACGTCCATACTGGGTCAGATCAATGGTCCATCTAGCCCAGTATCCTGTCATCTGACAGTGGTTGGTGCCAGATCCTTCAGAGGGAATGAAGAAAACAGGGAAATTATCAAGTGATCCATCCTCAGTTTTCCAGTCCCAGCATCCGGCAGTCAGTGATTTAAAGAATCCCAGAACATGGGGTTGTGTCACAGGCTATCTTGGCTAATAGCCATTTATAGACCTGTCCTAAAGGAACTTATCTAAGGAGCTTTTCTGAACCCCATTATACTTTTGGCTTTCACAACATCCCCTGGCAACGAGTTCCACAGGTTGATGGTGCATTGTGTGAAGAAGTCTTTCCTTTTGTTTGTTTTATACCTGACAGCAATACATTTCACTGGGTTCTTGTGTTATGTGAAGGGGTAAATAACACTTCCCTATTCACTTTCTCCGCACCATTCATGATTGTATACACCTGTATCGTATCCCCCTTAGTCATCTCTTTTCTAAACTGAACAGTCCAAGTCTTTAATTTCTGCTCATATGGAAGCTATCCCATACCCCTACTCATTTTTGTTGTCCTTCTGTATCCTTTTCCCAATACTAATACGTCTTTTGACATAAAATAACCAGAACTCCATGCAGTATTTAAGATGTGGGCGTACCATCTATTTATATAGTGATATTTTTGAGTTTCCATGTCCTTGAGTGTTTTATATTATTTATTATATTCGTATCGTGGTATTATGATCATTTCTGTCTTATTATCTATCCGTTTCAAAATTGTTCCTAATATTTTGTTAGCTTTTTTGACTGCCACTGCACAGTGACCAGATGTTTTCAGAGAACTTGTATTGATTCCAAGATCTCTTTCTTGAGTGGTAACAGCTAATTTTGATCCCATCATTTTGCTCATGGAGTTGAAATGATGTTTTCTAATGTTTATTACTTTGCCAAGAGTTACAAAGGGATCTCACAAATATGGGTGAATGGGCAACAAAATGGTAAATGAAATTCAACGTTAATAAATGCAGTCTGCTTTGTATTTAACTATCTTGACAAATTTTGTATCATACACAAACTTTGCTACCTTAGAGTTAACCCCCTTTCAAGATCATTTCTGAATATGTTGAACAGTACTTGTCCCCATACCAATCCCTGGGGAACACCTCTATTTATGTCTCTCCATTCTGAAAATTGACCATTTATTCCTACTCTTTGTTTCCTATCTTTTCACCAGTTACTGATCCATGAGAGGCCCTTCCCTCTTATCCCATGACCATTTACTTGGGTTAGTAGACTTTGGTGAGGGACCTTGTAAAAGGCTTTCTGAAACTCCAAGTACACTATATCTACTGGATTACCTTTGTCCACATGTTTGTTGACCCCCCTCAAAGAATTCTAATAGATTGGTGAGGCATGTTTTCCCTTTACATATACCTTGTTGACTCTTTCTCAACAATTCATGTTCATTTACGTGTCTGATAATTCCGTTCTTTGCTGTAGTTTCAACCTACTTCTCTGATACTGAAGCTAGGTTTACCAGCCTGTAATTGCCAGGATCGCCTTTGAAGTCTTTTTAAAAAATCGGAGTTACATTAATGAACCTCCAATCATGTGGTGCAGAGTCTGATTTAAGCAATAGGTTACACACCACAGTTAGTTCTGCAATTTCACATTTGAGTTCCTTCAGAACTCTTACATCGAGTGGGTGTGTTTCCAGTGGGGTCCCACAGGGATCAGTTCTTGGCTCTAAACTATTTACCATTTTCATTAACACCCAGAAAACAACATAAAATCATCACTGAAAAAATAGGGTGAGGTGTAATTAATCATGAGCACAGCTCACTGACACAAAGCAAATTCTGAATGGCTAGGTATAGAACCATAGAATAGTTGGAAGGGACCTCAGGAGGTCATCTAGTCCAACCCCCTGCTCAAAGCAGGACCAATCCCCAACTAAATCATCCCAGCCAGGGCTTTGTCAAGTCCGACCTTAAAAACCTCAAAGGAAAGAGATTCCACCACCTCCCTAGGTAACGCATTCCAGTGCTTCACCACCCTCCGAGTGAAAAAGGTTTTCCTAATATCCAACCTAGACCTCTTCCACTGCAACTTGAGACCATTGCTCCTTGTTCTGTCATCTGCCACCACTGAGAACAGTCTAGATCCATCCTCTTTGCAACCCCCTTTCAGGTAGTTGAAAGCAGCTATCAAATACCCCCTCATGCTTCTCTTCTGAAAACTAAACAATCCCAGTTCCCTCAGCTTCTCCTCGTAAGTCATGTGTTCCAGTTCCCTAGTCATCTTTGTTGCCCTCCAATGGACACTTTCCTTCATGTAGTGTGGGGCCCAAAACTGGACACAGTACTTCAGATGAGGCCTCACCAATGTCAAATCATGTCCCCTGATCTGCTGGCAATGCCCCTACCTATACAGCCCAAAATGCCATTAGCCTTCTTGACAAGAAGGGCACACTGTTGACTCATATCCAGCTTTCGTCGACTGTAACCCCTAGGTCCTTTTCTGCAGAACTGCTGTCTAGCCATTCGGTCCCTAGTCTGTAGTGGTGCATGGGATTCTTCCAACCTAAGTGCAGGACTCTGCACTTGTCCTTTTTGAACCTCATTAGATTTCTTTTGGCCCAATCCTCTAATTTGTCTAGGTCCCTCTTTATCCTATCTCTACCCTCCAGGATATCTACCACTCCTCCCAGTTTAGTGTCATCTGCAAACTTGCTGAGGATGCAGTCCATGCCATCCTTCAGATCATTAATGAAAGGTAAGCTGGATACAAGCAAACAATATACATTTAATATGGCTAAATATAAATGCATGCATCTAGGAACAAAGAATGTAGGCCATACTTACAAAATGTGGGACTCTATCCAGAGAATCAGTGACACTGAAAAACATAGGAGTGCCATGGTGGATAATCAGTGGCACATTAACATCCAGTGTGATACTATGGCCAAAAAGGCAAATACGATGGTTGGATGCATAAATGGAAATCTCGCATAGTAGTAGAGAGGTTATTTTACCTCTGTATTTGGCACTGATGTGACAATTGCTGAAATCCTGTGTCCAGTCCTGGTGTCCACAATTTAGGAACGATGTTGATAAATTGGAGAGGGGTCAGAAAAGATCCATAAGAATGATTAAAGAATGAGAAAACATGCCTTTAGTGACAGACTCAAAGAACTCCATCTGTTTATTTTAACAAAGAGAAGGTTAAGGGGTGACTTGATCACAGTCTGTAAGTGCCTACATGAAAAATAAATATTTAATAATAGGTTCTTCAGCTAGTAGAGAAGGTCTAAAATTATCCAATGGCTGGAAGTTGAAGCCAGCCAAATTCAGACTGGAATGAAGCATAAATTAACCATTAACACAATCTACCAAGGGTCGTGGTGGATTCTCTGTCATTGACAACTTTAAATGGATATTGGATTTTTTTTCTAAAAGCTCTGCTATAGGGATTGCTTTGGGAAGTTCTCTGGCCTGAGCTACACAGGAGGTTAGACTAGATGATCTGGCCTTGGAATCCATGAATCTGTGAACTTCCTGGCTCCACCTCCATTCAGGGGCCACACACCCTATGTCACTAGCTGGGTTGGAGCTAATGCAGGTGTCTCTATGACAGGACTGTGTCCCCAGAGGACCCTAGGCTTGAGACATCCTGCTGGGACCAGATACACCAACATTCTGGACACTTTGGGCAGGCAGGTGCACTGTATGTAACCACCCTCCCCCGCAGAGCAAAATCTGGCTCAGTGACTGTACCAGGGTCCCATGGTATCAGCATAGGCTGGAAAATGGTGCTGGGGAGAAGGTGCCATTCTCCCAGCCACCAGGGCCTGCTGAGAATGCAGTGCAGGAACCATCTGCAGGATAGAAGTGAGCGCAGCAGATGGGCATTGTGTCAGTATGATGCTACCTAGGGGTACTCAGGGTTGTGAGGCATCTTGCTACCACCTGGCCTTACATGACACTTTCTCGGGTTCTCCAGGACCATGAGTAGTCATGACTGGACTACAGGTATTGAAGGGTATGTGCTGTTTAGGAAAGACAGAAACAAAGGAAAAGGTGGTGGAGTAGCATTGTATATCAATGATGAGGTAGAATGTAAAGAAATAAGAAGTGATGCAATGGATAAGACAGAGTCTGTCTGGGCAAAAATTACATTGGGGAAGAAAACTAGTAAAGCCTCTCGTACGATAGTGCTTGGGGTGTGCTATAGACCTCCGGGATCTAATTTGGATATGGATAGAGTCCTTTTTAATGTCTTTAATAAAGTAAATACTAATGGAAACTGTGTGATCATGGGAGACTTTAACTTCCCAGATATAAACTGGAGGACCAGTGCTAGTAATAATAATAGGGCTCAGATTTTCCTAGATGTGATAGCTGATGGATTCCTTCACCAAGTAGTTGCTGAACCGACTAGAGGGGATGCCATTTTAGATTTAATTTTGGTGAGTAGCGAGGACCTCATAGAAGAAATGGTTGTAGGGGACAATCTTGGCTCAAGTGATCATGAGCTAATTCAGTTCAAACTAAATGGAAGGATTAACAAAAATAAATCTGCAACTAGGGTTTTTGATTTCAAAAAGGCTGACTTTCAAAAATTAAGGAAATTAATTAGGGAAGTGGATTGGACTGAAGAATTTATGGATCTAAAGGCAGAGGAGGCCTTGGATTACTTTAAATCAAAGCTGGAGAAGCTATCAGAAGCCTGTATCCCAAGAAAGGGGAAAAAATTCCTAGGAAGGAGTTGTAGACCAAGCTGGATGAGCAAGCATCTTAGAGAGGTGATTAAGAAGAAGCAGAAAGCATACAGGGAGTGGAAGATGGGAGGGATCAGCAAGGAAAGCTACCTAATTGAGGTCAGAACATGTAGGGATAAAGTGAGACAGGCTAAAAGTCGAGTAGAGTTGGACCTTGCAAAGGGAATTAAAACCAATAGTAAAAGGTTCTATAGCCATATAAATAAGAAGAAAACTAAGAAAGAAGAAGTGGGGCCGCTAAACACTGAGGAAAAAAGTGATCCGGGTAACTACAGGCCAGTTAGTTTGACATCTCCAGTATGCAAGGTCCTGGAAAAAATTTTGAAGGAGAAAGTAGTTAAGGACATTGAAGTCAATGGTAAATGGGACAAAATACAACATGGTTTTACAAAAGGTAGATCATGCCAAACCAACCTAATCTCCTTTTTTGAAAAGGTAACAGATTTTTTAGATAAAGGAAATGCAGTGGATCTAATTTACCTAGATTTCAGTAAGGCATTTGATACCGTGCCACATGGGGAATAATTGGTTAAATTGGAGAAGATGGGGATCAATATGAACATCAAAAGGTGGATAAGGAATTGGTTAAAAGGGAGACTGCAACGGGTCCTTCTGAAAGACGAACTGTCAGGTTGGAGGGAGGTTACCAGTGGAGTTCCTCAGGGATCGGTTTTGGGACCAATCTTATTTAATCTTTTTATTACTGACCTTGGCACAAAAAGTGGGAGTGTGCTAATAAAGTTTGCAGATGATACAAAGCTGGGAGGTATTGCCAATTCGGAGAAGGATCGGGATATTATACAGGAGGATCTGGATGACCTTGTAAACTGGAGTAATAGTAATAAGATGAAATTTAATAGTGAGAAGTGTAAGGTTATGCATTTAGGGATTAGTAAGAAGAATTTTAGTTATAAATTGGGGCCGCATCAATTAGAAGTAACGGAAGAGGAGAAGGACCTTGGAGTATTGGTTGATCATAGGATGACTATGAGCTGCCAATGTGATATGGCTGTGAAAAAAGCTAATGCGGTTTTGGGATGCATCAGGAGAGGCATTTCCAGTAGGGATAAGAAGGTTTTAGTACCGTTATACAAGGCACTGGTGAGACCTCACCTAGAATACTGTGTGCAGTTCTGGTCTCCCATGTTTAAAAAGGATGAATTCAAACTGGAGCAGGTACAGAGAAGGGCTACTAGGATGATCCGAGGAATGGAAAACTTGTCTTATGAAAGGAGACTCAAGGAGCTTGGCTTGTTTAGCCTAACTAAAAGAAGGATGAGGGGAGATATGATTGCTCTCTATAAATATATCAGAAGGATAAATACAGGAGAGGGAGAGGAATTATTTCAGCTCAGCACCAATGTGGACCCAAGAACAAATGGGTATAAACTGGCCACCAGGAAGTTTAGACTTGAAATCAGATGAAGGTTTTTAACCATCAGAGGAGTGTAGTTTTGGAATAGCCTTCCAAGGGAAGCAGTGGGGGCAAAAGATCTATCTGGTTTTAAGATTCTACTTGATAAGTTTATGGAGGAGATGGTATGATGGGGCATGGTTGACTTGAGGGAGGCTTCTCTGCTCCTTGAAGTCTTTAAACCATGATTTAAGGACTTCAATAGCTCAGACATGGGTGAGGTTTTTCATAGGAGTGGGTGGGTGAGATTCTGTGGCCTGCGCTGTGCAGGAGGTCGGACTAGATGATCAGAATGGTCCCTTCTGACCTTAGTATCTATGAATCTATGAGTCACCGGGTTACCCCCCTCCTGTTTCCAGCTAGAGGAAGACTTAGATTCATAGATTCATAGATACTAAGGTCAGAAGGGACCACTCTGATCATCTAGTCCGACCTCCTGCACAGCGCAGGCCACAGAATGTCACCCACCACTTCTATGAAAAACCTCACCCATGTCTGAGCTATTGAAGTCCTCAAATCATGGTTCAAAACTTCAAGGAGCAGAGAAGCCTCCCTCCAGTCAACCATGCCCCATGCTACAGAGGTAAGCAAAAAAACCTCCAGGGCCTCTCCAATCTGCCCTGGAGGAAAACTCCCTCCCGACCCCAAACATGGCAATCAGCCAAACCCTGAGCACATGGGCAAGATTCACCAGCCAGATACCCAGGAAAGAGTTTTCTATAGTAAATCAGATCCCATCCATCTAATATCCCATCTCAGGGGATTTGGCCTATTTACCCTGAATATTTAAAGATCAATTACTTACCAAAATCCCATTATCCCATCATACCATCTCCTCCATAAACTTATCGAGTAGAATCTTAAAACCAGATAGATCTTTTGCCCCCACTGCTTCCCTTGGAAGGCTATTCCAAAACTTCACTCCTCTGATGGTTAAAAACCTTCGTCTGATTTCAAGTCTAAACTTCCTGGTGGCCAGTTTATACCCATTTGTTCTTGTGTCCACACTGGTGCTGAGCTTAAATAATTCCTCTCCCTCTCCTATATTTATCCCTCTGATATATTTATAGAGAGCAATCATATCTCCCCTCAACCTTCTTTTAGTTAGGCTAAACAAGCCAAGCTCCTTAAGTCTCCTTGCTGGTTCTTAGCTGGGTGTCAGCTCCTCTGACACATCCAGTCTGGCAGCCACCCACACAATCTATTCTGGGCTCTGCCAGCCCTTACTTAGCCTTGTAGGAGAACAACAGGTGCACCCCAGTCCCTGAACCCCTCGGAAATCCTCCCGCTGTAGTATCCAGCCCATGCAACTGGAGACTCACAGAAATTACCAGCTTTACTGTCTCCAGGGGAAAAGTGCACACATAGCCTGTCTGGTACAACTCAGGGACAGTCCTTTAAAACATCACAGCACAGAGACTGAGTTTGAGTGAAAACAATAGTAAGGTTATTATCAAAGATAAAGATTTAAGGAGAATTGACATAGCAATGGTTATATATAAAACAAACATAAGTATAACATGCTTTTTAGAACCTAAGCTTGACTACCACAGGCTAAAATCCTTGTCTACAGTCTTTTCCCCACCCAAAGCAATCTCCCAGCATCACCCACCAGCATAGCTCGGATCCACCTTCCATGAGTGCAAAAACAGCTGTCCATTTTGCTTCATCATCGATGCATAAAGTTGAGTCCTTTTGACTTCTTGTATTCCCCACATTCGTTGCTTTGTCCCTGAGGTCAGGAGATCCCTGTGTGGTTTTATCTCTGGGGTCTTTCCATCCCCCTGTTTATTCCATATGCAGTTTTGGCTTCCATTGTGTTGGCTCACAAAACTTGATTTACAAAGTCGAGGGCGATGGGGGGAATCAGCTTCCTTTGTCTAACTCAGCCCCTCATTGTCAGTCCTGCCTTGAGTTAGACGTCAAACCATTGTTTAGTGCATGGACACAGTGTCTTCAGTATCACCCCTACATATGTCACCCAACAGTTCTGGGAATCAGTATGATCCTGGCTTTCATTTAAGTTTTCATTAGACATTCTTTAAACATAAATACTATGACAGCAACGTATTGTGTGTAGTGAGCTTTTCAGGACTATCAGAGGCTACAATGACGGAACAGAAACCCCTTTGCCAAGTGGCATTGAAGGATCCTAAGGGTCATACCCTAGTGAGAGGGAGTCTGTATCTGCTGTGGAGCAGCTCCTTGAATCCTCCAGCTTCTGGCAGCACAATCACAGCCTTCGAGACTCTGCAGGACTCGCTATCTCTGTATAGGCTTGTGATGGACACCCTCCATCCCCCGAGTCCTCCGATTGTCCTTCTGGGGTTCCAGGCCCTGTTCCAATGTACATGCACAGAGCTCTCAGATTTGCCATTCCCAAAGGAAAAGCACATACCGGCTTACCAAGTTCCACACAGGGTCACCACTCTGCTTCACATACAGCACTGAGATAGATTCATAGTGAAAACAAGGACAGGTTTGTTATCAAAGATCAAAGATTAGAGTAACAGTAAGTAAGAATATTGGAAACAAGCAGTTACCTATCAAACAGAAGCACATCATATTTTCTAGAGCTGAAACTTAGCTAACAAGGCATTCCCCTGTCCTCTGCCAGATAGCTTACCCCAAGCCATTCTCCCAGCATTTTCAACCAGTTTGGCTGAGATCCTTTCTCAGACAATCCAGCCCACTGGCAACTTATCCTCACAGACGAAAGGAAACAGTGAGGTTCACCTGCACCCCAGACATAGTTTGAAAAGTTCATTCTCTTATCCCTAAACAGGAGAATCCCTGCTGGCTTTGTTTCTTCCTAGAAATCCCTCTGTATATTGCTTAGTATTTTGCTCAGATCATAATTGGGCAATACTCAATTTGCACATGACCAACCAGAAGGAGAGAAGCATTTTTTCTCCTCTGCCTGCCAGAAGCTTGGGAATCACATTTCTGTGACCTGCCTTATCTCACAGACCTGGAGAACATATTTTCTAATATTTAGACATGACTCCTGTATTATCCATACATACGTCTCACAATGATTGTGATGACCAGTGTAACGGAGGCTTCAATTATAGCCTTTCCATGGCATTCTTTGGCAGACTAATGTTTAGATACTGTACCCAAGGAATCCCCTCAAGTAACCCTCATGTACCCCATGTCCCCTGCCAGTTGACACCAAGAGGTCCATGGAAATGGGCCATGAGAAGGTCGCTGCATCAGGGGAGCAGCATTGCTCTGGTTCTGTGCATCTATATATACCCCACTGAGCCATGTGGTGTGCGCTGCTCTGAGCTGCTAGCGCAGCTGGGTCATGGGGATGGGGTCAATGCGGGGAGAGGTGCCTGCATCTATTTTTTCTCTGTAAAATGTGCCTTGGAATTTGGCCCCGTGGTTGGGGGTTTCCACAGCCCGAGCTACACAGATCCAGGGATGTTAAAGCCAGAGGGGGCCATTGTGATCATCTGTCAGGCCCCCTGCATCACCCAGGCCAGAGAATCCCATGCAGTGATCCCTGCATCGAGCCAATCTCTGTGGTGGAGCTGGAGAGTGTCTTCTAATAACAACAATCTTGATTTACAACCACTGAGTGTTGGACCATCCCCCATGTCCCCAATGGCAAAGGCTCCAGGGCCAGGCATGAGCATTTCCTCAGACAGATTTCAGAATAGCAGCCGTGTTAGTCTGTATTAGCAAAAAGAAAAGGAGTACTTGTGGCACCTCAGAGACTAACAAATTTATTTGAACATAAGCTTTCGTGAGCTACAGCTCACTTCATCAGATTCATAGTTGTCTCCCCAACAAGCTGGCCAAACACAGCCACTTGGTTATAGGACTGTATAACTTTCTTAATAGCTTTCACTCCATCTGAGATCTTCTCAAAGCTATCCACACTGGATCTTTCAACAGGAAAGTCAGTGGCTTCATTCACAACAGAAAATTTCTGACTGTTAGGAACTGAAACTTTCTTGATTAAATCACTTTCACACCCTTCAGTTGCAGTAAACTGCTTGCAAAAACTACCATGAGGATTCCTTTCCCTAGGGGCTTTTCTATGCAACAATTCAGCCTTCACAGAAATTCTGCCCTTACCCTCTTCACCTAGAGCTTGCTCTAGAGGAACACTTTTCTGAGCAACAATAGACTCTTTCTGGGTCTCATTACATCCAGAATTACCTCTGGCTGATCAGGCAGATTCCTACACAATCCCCTTTCAGGCAAACTTATAGACTTCCTAGATAAAAGGTTGGAAGCATTCTCCTTCCCTTTGCCACACACAAGTTCAGGAATCTTTTCCTTCTTACTACAGGTTTCTACACCCTCAGTAGGTAACACAATCAAATCATCTTTATGCTTTCCTTGTGCCCTGGCTAGGATCTCACCCTGATTAGATAGAGTTGCTACACCCTTTCCCAGCCACACACTAGCAACAGGCAAAATACAAGCACCAGAATTGTCTGGTCTCTGGGATTTTGCATAGACACTAACTGGATGCAACCTAGTTACAGGGCCATTCTCCCTAGCAGACACTAACTTAGGACCATTCCCTTCCTGGGCTTTAGCGGAATCCAGAACCAACTCTGAGACAACTGCACTATTCTCAGGCATCGCTGTAGCTCACGAAAGCTTATGCTCAAATAAATTTGTTAGTCTCTAAGGTGCCACAAGTACTCCTTTTCTTTTTCCTCAGACAGAGCAGCCGCCCCCTAAAACTACACAGACTCCTGGGCTCAGGGCTGGCTCCCAGGGACGACCCTACTGAATAACCAGCTCCACATTCGGCAACAGTCTGTCTCTTGGGGGCTCTCCCAGCAGCTCTTCCCATTTCCCCTGGCTGAGCCAGCAGTCCAGGCCTGGAGCAGCACGACTGGTAGAGACCAACATTCATGGAGGAAAGTGAACAATTAGTAATTTCTGGGAAATGTCTTTCACTTTGTCTTGAGAAGCCCTGAATGAGACGGAAGCCAAGCAGAGACCTCTTTGGTTTAGTCGCTCTCTGACATGGACCGAGGCAGCCCTTTGTTAGGGGATAACATCGTCCCCTCCATGGAACTCAGGGGATGGGCCGTTTATGAGCCCAGAGGGAATGTGGACATTGGAATGACTCCAGAGAGTGACGTGCCCTTTCCTTCACCCAGAGCCACAGATGGCCCATAAACATAAGGAAGAGGCAGTAAAGTTTAGTGACTAGGACACAGGCATGGGAATCAGCAGACCTAGGTTCTAATCCTGGTACTTCATGGTAACTGCAGGCAAGTCACCCTATTGCTCTTTGTCTCAGTTTCCCCTCCCATCCTTTGTCTTCCTGGTCTACCTAGATGACGAGATCTTTGGGGCAGGACCTATGCCTCACTAGCTGTGTGTGCAGTGCCCACTGTGTAAAATATAAACTGGGACCCTGTTCAGTGATTGTCCCTGGGGTTTGCTGTGTGGAGCCTGGCCAAACTCCTCCCTGCTTGGGGACTCCTGATTGTGTCAGGCTCCACAAACATCCTTTTCTTTGGGGTTTGAGAGAGAGAGACAAGGCTTCAGACCTGGCCATCTCCAGGGTAACCCCTAGACCTCACTCCTGTAGTGCAGTGCACTTGGCATGAGGCACAGGCTGGGAAATGCAGCTGCTCCCTTCTGCACAGGGGAAGGGAATGAGCATATTACACATGAGCCCCATGTCCCTCATGGGCCGTACATCCTAGTGAGAACCCTGGGGCTCAGCCACCTTGGAATGTTTGTTGGATTCCCTCAGCCGCATGCCCACCTCGGACATTGTTATTATTGGTTATTCAGGGTGGTGACCACAATGTGCCAGGCGCCTCCCAGACCCTGTAGAGGGGACAATCCCTGAGGAGATCACAGTCTGAGGATTGAGAGAAAAAGAGAATCAGGGAAGGGGAACAAGACAAGGATTTTTCCTGCAAATCCCCATGTTTCACTCTAGGCAGGTGGAGCAATGGGATTCCTCAGAGGGACTGAGACATGGAGAGAGGAGGGCTGTGTGAAGGAGCACAGAGCACAGAGGGTGTATGGGAGGCAGCACAGAGAGGACTGTGTTGGGGAACTGGGAGCTGGATGGACAAGGTTGGGGGTGCAGGCGGGCTGAAGGGACGGGGCCATGTTATACCCCATGGGGTCTTGAGTCTTGTGGTTCAGGCTGAGTGATGGCTTGTTCTCTCCAGGATGAAGGTGATGATCAGGGAAGACACCAGGAGGAGAAGAGCCAGGGCATAGTGGAGGATCCAGATGTAGACAGACATGGCTGGGCCTGGAATAGGGAACATTTGATGGGTGTAGGGGAGCAGGCAAATAGCTCTAGAGTGTGCAGGCTCAGAGTGGGGTCTCCCCAAAGCAGCTCTGCCTCCAGCTGGGCAGCTGTCCCCACCTAGATGGCAAGTGAACCCCGGGCTCAGGAAGGCTAGCCCCGACCAGGCCCACCCCTTCTGCCTGAGGCCCAGCCCCTCCCACCAAAGCCCAGAGGCTCCCCTGACATGGAGGCCAACCCCATCCCAGCAACCTCCTGGGTGGGCCACATAGTTCCCCTCCCCCAGCCCCAGAGCTCCCAGCGGGTGGGTGGCATTGCTCCCCCCAGCATGCCGAGTGGTGTGCTCCCCCGCGCCGTGCACTGGGCAGGCAACGCAGCCCTTCCCCAGCCTCAGAGGTGTTTGGTGCCTCCCCCCGCCCGCTCCCCAGCACCAGGCAGCCCCATTAGCGGCAGCCTGGGGACCTGGCCACAGGGGAAGAGCCCCCTACAGTACAATGCTGGAAAGTAGGAAGGGGTCTGGGGGTGGAGCATAGATGGCGGGACACAAGGCTGTTTGTGTCCCCTCCAGAACACCTAGGGGCCATGCTCTGAAAAGAGTCAGCACAGTATCATGAGACCTCAGCGCAAGGCCCCCAAGGGGGCTGGGACATTTCAGAGCCATGCAGCACGTTCAGCACAGAGGAGACACAGGAACTAACAAACTGGGATAGAGACCCCAAGGGACATCAAGCAGGGCCTGTCATACCAGGACAAGCGCTCTCCTTGACTTTTCTCCTGGAGAGGGCCCGCGGATGGGAGCTAGGCATCAGGATATTGAATTGGGGGATAACTAGACCCTGAACCTATCTCTGGATGATTCTCACGTTTTCCCTTCCCAGGTAACAGACCCATCTCCCTGCCCTAGACACCCCCAGGCCACTGTTGGGTGCTCTGAGCCCTAGGTGTTGGTCCCTGAAGGTGAAGATCAGGGAATGGACTGCTAAATTCTATTATACTGTTCAGCCACTAACTGGCACTGAATGGAAAACATCTTATTTTACCTAACCTCAGCCATGCCTAGCAGAGCATTACAAGATCTTATGATGAACACATCTTGTGTGTACTTTGCTAAGAAGGAAGCTCTGAGGCCAGTCCATATCTGGTACCCGAACATAAGATGGTGTCAGAAGTATACTCGAGACAGAGGAGAACAGAAACAGAAGGAAAACAGCAACAAAGGTGGCAGACAGAGGGAACAAAGCAACATAGGTTGGAGGGTCTCATCAACATGCCACTCTTCAAAACTCCAGGGGATTTCACCGGTGACAAACCTTCTCAATGGACTAACTGGAAACAGTATTGTGCAAGATTTCACACTGCAAACCGGCTCCACAAAGAAACTGGAAATATCTGGGTACCTTTGTGAATTTATTCTGTGGGAAAACAAGCAGAGCATATCTTAAAATCCTTTGACTCTACTGGAGACAGTCACAGAGAAGACTGAAAAAGGGTCCAGGTGATACTTGATATGTACTTTAGAGCTCAGAGAAATGTGCTTTATGAAAATTCACGTTTCAAACAGAGAATTCAAGTAGCAGAGGAAAATATTGAATGTTTGATAAATGCTCTGCATATATTGTCTGAAAACTGTGACTTTGGGAATGCAAAATATGAAACTATCAGAGACAAGCTGGTTCTTGGATTCACAGATTAAAAAGCTGTCACAGCAGCTACAGTTAAAGAGAGATTTAACCCTAGACACAGATATGCAGAAAACAAAGAACTCTAACACCTGGTCCTGCAGACATTTAAGCACATGCATAACTGAACTTGTGAGTAGCCCTATTATCTTCAATGGAATTACTCACAAGAGTAAAGTTATGTAATTGCACAAGCGATAGCAGGCGCAGGGTCTCAGTAGTTAGGGGGTGTTTTCCTTCCAAACTAGCAAAGCTGGGATTCCTCACTGGGGTGTGGCCATGTGGAAAGGGTGACATTTTAAAGGCCATCAATTTAAGCACAAACTTCTTTGTAACAATGTTTTAAAGTGAGAAATGCCACTTTTCCCTTCTTGTCTGTCTATAAAACAATTGAACAGTCTTATAATATTAATTAGGGGGGCTCTTTGCAAAGTCTCCCAGTTGATGTAGAATATTCTCAGATTTCTTTTCAATATCATAGCCTTTCTGCTGGAGGTCAGTATCAGTACCCCCATTGTACAGATGGAGAAACAAAGGGTGGATGAAAAATTGGGGGGGGGGATTAGCAAATATTTGGCTAAAATTTTCCCATTTATTTCCAAATTTGAAAACATTGTTTAACTTGTGATCCTCTCTAATGACTTTGTTTTCTGCAGACTTGATTAATTTATCTTCCCAGAAAGTTTGATAATCAAGACACAATCAATGCATGTTTAATAGGTCTTAACGCAGATATCGGTGCAAAAACCCTGTTAAGAAGATAACAAAGTCTGAATAGTTGCAGGGGAGGATAATAAAGTCTTCAGTACAGTTTGAGGGTTTGACCAGAAGTCGGTTGAAGTCAATGGAAAAAACTCTCCTTGACTTCAAAGATCTGAGTATAAAAAAATTACCACTAATTTAAAGAACTCCTCTCCCTCATAATTACCTCAGAAACTCAGCACATGGGGCATGGTCAAAATTTTCAATATTTCTACTTTCTCACAAAGTCCCAAATTATCATCAATATGCTCCCCAAGAAGAATTTTAGACTATCTGGCCCCACAATCATAATGAGGTCTGAGTTGTCAAACCTAATACTGGCATTTCCTAACATCAATCTTCTTGAATTTGAAACCTCAGTAACATCCTTTTAATGCAATTTATTTATATGCAATATTAGTACTCTCTACTGCAGTAGCATCTAGGAGTGCCTGTTATAGACCAGGACCCCATTGTGCTAGGGACTGTACCAACACAGAACGAAAAGATGGCTCCTACCCCAAAGAGTTTACAATCAATGTAAATTTACATGTAACGCCAACTGACCCCGGTCACTGGCGGGCAGGACTGAACTGGTGTCCTTGGGAGCTGAGTACATGAGCCTTTACCCCATGAGCTAAAAGCCAACATACTGTTAGCTAAGTCTGTAGAACAAACTCATTTTATTTCTCTCTCTAAGAGGTCTCGGTGCCACTAGAACACTGCACCCAGAAGGTGTGTGGGTTACATACAGGCTCTAATTTTTGAAGCTGTCTAAGGGATTTAGATCCAAATTCCATAATTTTTAATGGGAAATGGGTGTCTCAACCACTAGGCCGCTCTGAGCGTACATTATATATATGAGCCTGTGATGCCTTCACAAGGGCATGATATTATATGGCATGTAGAGCAGGAGGCTACAACAAACATTGGAAGAGTATTGAAAATCATGTCAGACATCATTAGGAGACACATAGTTGGCATAAGCTGGTGTCTGTCCACGCAGCTCCAGTCGCCACAGCCTCCAAGGTACATTGTGCGCAGAGCAGGAGCTTAGCACGTGGGTGAGTTTATCAGCAACCACTGAGCAAGTGACATTAACCTGGGCTCAGACCTCCAGCCCCGCTCTAGTAGCATCAGACCTTATCCACTGCTCTTCACTTCCCACCCTCAGCTCAGGCCCCAAGCGCCCCTCCAGGGGCCGTGTGTCCCTGTCACTTAGAGCCAGTCCCGCTCCGCTCAGCCCAACACACGGCTCGCACAGACACCGTGTGGCTGTAAAGCAACCAGACATGAGCAAGGAGGGAATGAAAACCTGGCACATCCCAGGTGTTCGGGCTTCTCATGGAAAACGGGGACTGTGCTGCTATATGGGACATGTGGCCTCTGTACTGCACTCTCATTGGCTGGGGATGATACAGCAGCTGGGGACTGTATGGCTTCAGAAAAGTCCTGACTACACCCCCATTCCCAAGCCACGCCCCCTATCCAAGTTCAGGATGATATAGCAGCCAGGGATTGGCTGGACAGAGGAATGTCCTTGCTCTGCCCCCTTTTCCAAGCTACTCCCCTGTGCCAGGACCCCACTTAAGGTCACTTTGGGGCCAGCAGGTGCAGTTTACAATGCCCCCCACCCCCTCACGAGGAGACTGTCTGGCTCAGTGATTCTGTACCAGGGTTCCATGGCATCAGTGTTGGCTGGGACAAGGTGCAGGGGATGGAGGTGCCGTTCTCCCAGCCACCCGGCCCTGCTGAGAAAGTAGCACAGGGACTGTCCTCAACATAAAAGTGAGCACAGCAGATGGCCAATGGGGAGGTCTCTGTCTCTGCACTGCTATCTACATGGCACTAAGCCGCGTAGCACATGCTGCTCTGAGCTCCTAGCACAGTCGGGGCCATGGGGACGGGGCCAGTGAGGGGAGAGGATCCTGCACTGCAAACACTTCTCATAATGCTATGAGCACATGCGGGGAGGGGCCCATGGCTGGGTATCTGGGTCTGTATATAGCACAGGCAAAGCGAGTCCCTAGACAGGACAATAACCACAGCTCTGTCTATATTAGTTTACAGGCAGCTCTTATTTGGCTCTCTCCTCCATCTCCACTTGCTCGTTTTATTTACATACTCCAAGTGTTGGAGGATCCCCCATGTCATAAAAGCATAAACACATAAAATCATCACTGATAAAGTCTGCAGAGGACAAAACATTTGGGGGAGTGGTACATAATGGAGGACAGGTCACTGATTCAGAGCTATCTAGATCATTTTGTAAACTGAGAGCAAGCAAACAATATGTGTTTTATTGTGGCTAAGTGTAACATATACAAATAGGTACATAGAATTCAGGCCTTACTTAAAGGGTGGGGGAGTTACTCCTGGGAAGCAGTGACTCTGAAAAGATTTGCGGGTTGTGAGGGAGAATCAGCTGAGCTCCCAGTGCGATGCTATGGCCAAAAAGGCTACTGCGATCCTGGGATGCGTAAACAGGGGAATCCTGAGTAAGAGTAGAGATGTCATTTTACCTCTATATTTGGTAATGGTTTGACCACTGCTGGAATACAGTGTCCATTTCTGATGCCCACAATTCAAGAAAGTTGTAGATAAATTGAAGAGGGTTCAGAGAAGAGCCATAAGAATGATTAAAGGATCAGATAACCTGCCTTATAGGAATAGACTCAAGAAGTTCAATTTATGTAGCTTAAAAAGAGAAGACTAAGGGGTGACTTGTTTACAGTCTGTAGGTATCTACAATGGGGAAAATGTTTAATAATGGGCTCTTCAATCAAGCAGAGAAAGATATAACAGGATCCAATGGCTAGAAGTGGAAGCTAGATAAATTCAGACTGGTAATTAGGAGTAAATGGCACACAAGCAAGTGGCTCACAAGCGAGAATACCAGTCTCAGAGCAGACTGTTAAGAAGCAGAGCACAAACCCCAAATTCATTGTGAGTTCTATACTTACATTTCACCAGCCCAGTAACAAGTATAAACTCCTCAGGCACTATACAACCTTATCATGGAGTCACAGACAGTCCCCTTGGGCACTCCAATCTATCTTGCCACCCAGGCAAACTTGCCTTTGTGATAGATGGCCACTTTACAACAAAGATCACAAAATATTCAGGTTACTCCCAGTCCCAAAAGATCCGTAACTGGTCAGGCATTTTTATCCCCATTTCCCTAGTGTACAAACTGATGGGACGAGCACTTCTGCACATCCCCCTCTTCATGGGTGTGCCGGGAGCAATCAACAAAGTCCTTCCTCCTGATGGCTTAAAATGCCCTATTTGGATTTTATAGGCTTGCCTGATGGGCCACAGATAACCCCTCCTCATAGGTGAAAACCCAGTATTTCACACTGGGTGATGCTTCTTTCCTGACTGGATTTTCACTTTCAGAGAAAACACTTTTTCAGTTGCCAAACAAACACCGAAGCATTACCTTATAACATGGCTTACAGATATTATAAATGAGAATAATGCAGGTAGCAACTTACAAGCATTTAATAAAGTCTACACACTAAACACATTGTTACAAGTCTAATACCCATTTTAACACTATTAACACACTGGTGCGTCAGGCTGGTTTCCAGCTCTGCCTTTGACAGTGTTCACTGGAGGCCTCGGGACCTTCGCATGAGCTGGCACCTAGTCTGCCAGCTTCACAGTACATTTTTAGCAGTGGGGGTAATTACCCACTGAAATAAGTTACTAAGAAGTGTGGTGGATTCTCCATCACTGACAATTTTTAAATCAGGATAGGATATTTTCCTAAAAGATCTGCTCTGGGAATTATTTTGGGGAAACTCTGAGTCTTGTTCTACACAGGAGGTCAAACTAGATGATCACAATGCTCCCTTCTGGCCTAGGAATCTGTAAATCCATGTCCCCAGTGGCAAAGACCCTGTATCTCATGGCCTGCACTGACATCAGCATTGAAGAGTGCCCCACGTTCTTGGGTGAGCTGTTCCAATGGTTAATTCCCCTCCCTGCTAAACACTTGCATCTTTGTCCCAGAATGGATTTTCTAGCATCATTTTCTGGCCTTTGGATCACATCCTGCCTGTGCGTGGCCTGGCTGTGATGTGTGGCCCGCTCAGAGCCACTCCTGCTACATGGGAGCCCATGTCTAACCAACTGTGCAAGGGAGTCCTGGCTCCTTCTCCCGAGCACTCAGACACCTGCTCTAGGATGGTCCGCAGGCCGGAAAATGTGGCAGGGAGCTGTTAGAACAGTAAAACAGGCCGCTCAGCGAGAGCCCCGTCTGGGTCTGTCATTATTAAATCTGACATTACAAACTCCTGCAAAGGGCATCAGCGATCCAAAGATGTCCAGGCCAGACAGGACCATCTAGGTTTTAATTAATCTAATTGTCACTTTCTATCAAACTGTGCCATTAGGTGTGATCTCTCCAGTCTCTCTCAGCCGTTATCTTTGTACCAATTGGTTTCGTGAGCTACAGCTCACTTCATCGGATGCATTTGGTGGAAAAAACAGAGGAGAGATTTATATACACACACACAGAGAACATGAAACAATGGGTTTATCATACACACTGTAAGGAGAGTGATCACTTAAGATAAGCCATCACCAGCAGCAGGGGGGGGAAAGGAGGAAAACCTTTCATGGTGACAAGCAAGGTAGGCTAATTCCAGCAGTTAACCAGAATATCAGAGGAACAGTGGGGGGTGGAGTGGGAGGGAGAAATACGATGGGGAAATAGTTTTACTTTGTGTAATGACTCATCCATTCCCAGTCTCTATTCAAGCCTAAATTAATTGTATCCAGTTTGCAAATTAATTCCAATTCAGCAGTCTCTCGTTGGAGTCTGTTTTTGAAGCTTTTTTGTTGAAGGATAGCCACTCTTAGGTCTGTGATCGAGTGACCAGAGAGATTGAAGTGTTCTCCAACTGGTTTTTGAATGTTATAATTCTTGACGTCTGATTTCTGTCCATTCATACTTTTACGTAGAGACTGTCCAGTTTGACCAATGTACATGGCAGAGGGGCATTCTGGCACATGATGGCATCTATCACATTGGTAGATGCGCAGGTGAACGAGCCTCTGATAGTGTGGCTGATGTGATTAGGCCCTATGATGGTATCCCATCCCAGAAACAACTCTGACATCATAATCAAAAAGGCTGACAAAGGAGGTGCTGTCGTCATCATGAATAGGTCGGAGTATGAACAAGAGGCTACTAGGCAGCTCTCCAACACCACTTTCTACAAGCCATTACCCTCTGATCCCACTGAGAGTTACCAAAAGAAACTACAGCATTTGCTCAAGAAACTCCCTGAAAAAGCACAAGAACAAATCCGCACAGACACACCCCTGGAGCCCCGACCTGGGGTATTCTATCTGCTACCCAAGATCCATAAACCTGGAAATCCTGGACGCCCCATCATCTCAGGCATTGGCACCCTGACAGCAGGATTGTCTGGCTATGTAGACTCCCTCCTCAGGCCCTTCGTTACCAGCACTCCCAGCTATCTTCGAGACACCACTGACTTCCTGAGGAAACTACAGTCCATTGATGATCTTCCTAAAAACACCATCCTAGCCACTATGGATGTAGAAGCCTCTACACCAACATTCCACACAAAGATGGGCTACAAGCCGTCAGGAACAGTATCCCCGATTCTGTCATGGCTAACCTGGTGGCTGAACTTTGTGACTTTGTCCTCACCCATAACTATTTCACATTTGGTGACAATGTATACCTTCAAATCAGCAGCACTGCGATGGGTACCCGCATGGCCCCCCAGTATGCCAACATTTTTATGGCTGACTTAGAACAACGCTTCCTCAGCTCTCGTCCCTTAATGCCCCTACTCTACTTGCGCTACATTGATGACATCTTCATCATCTGGACCCATGGAAAAGTAGCTCTTGAGGAATTCCACCATGATTTCAACAATTTCCATCCCACCATCAACCTCAGCCTGGACCAGTCCACACAAGAGATCCACTTCCTGGACACTACGGTGCTAATAAGCGATGGTCACATAAACACCACCCTATATCGGAAACCTACTGACCGCTATTCCTACCTACATGCCTCTAGCTTTCATCCAGATCATACCACTCGATCCATTGTCTACAGCCAAGCGCTACGATATAACCGCATTTGCTCCAACCCCTCAGACAGAGACAAACACCTACAAGATCTCTATCATGCATTCCTACAACTACAATACCCACCTGCTGAAGTGAAGAAACAGATTGACAGAGCCAGAAGAGTACCCAGAAGTCACCTACTACAGGACAGGCCCAACAAAGTAAACAACAGAACACCACTAGCCATCACCTTCAGCCCCCAACTAAAACCTCTCCAACGCATCATCAAGGATCTACAACCTATCCTGAAGGACGAGCCATCCCTCTCTCAGATCTTGGGAGACAGACCAGTCCTTGCTTACAGACAGCCCCCCAATCTGAAGCAAATACTCACCAGCAACCACACACCACACAACAGAACCACTAACCCAGGAACCTATCCTTGCAACAAAGCCCGTTGCCAACTCTGTCCACATATCTATTCAGGGGATACCATCATAGGGCCTAATCACATCAGCCACACTATCAGAGGCTCGTTCACCTGCGCATCTACCAATGTGATATATGCCATCATGTGCCAGCAATGCCCCTCTGCCATGCACATTGGCCAAACTGGACATTCTCTACGTAAAAGAATGAATGGACACAAATCAGACGTCAAGAATTATAACATTCAAAAACCAGTTGGAGAACACTTCAATCTCTCTGGTCACTCGATCACAGACCTAAGAGTGGCTATACTTCAACAAAAAAGCTTCAAAAACAGACTCCAAGGAGAGACTGCTGAATTGGAATTAATTTGCAAACTGGATACAATTAACTTAGGCTTGAATAGAGACTGGGAATGGATGAGTCATTACACAAAGTAAAACTATTTCCCCATGGTATTTCTCCCTCCCACCCCACCCCCCACTGTTCCTCTGATATTCTTGTTAACTGCTGGAATTAGCCTACCTGCTTGTCACCATGAAAGGTTTTCCTCCTTCCCCCCCCTGCTGTTGGTGATGGCTTATCTTAAGTGATCACTCTCCTTACAGTGTGTATGATAAACCCATTGTTTCATGTTCTCTGTGTGTGTGTCTGTATATAAATCTCTCCTCTGTTTTTTCCACCAAATGCATCCGATGAAGTGAGCTGTAGCTCACGAAAGCTTATGCTCTAATAAATTTGTTAGTCTCTAAGGTGCCACAAGTACTCCTTTTCTTTTTGCGAATACAGACTAACACGGCTGCTACTCTGAAACCCATCATCTCAGGCATTGTCACCCTGACAGCAGGATTGTCTGACTATGTAGACTCCCTCCTCAGGCCCTACGTTACCAGCACTCCCAGCTATCTTCGAGACACCACTGACTTCCTGAGGAAACTACAGTCCATTGGTGATCTTCCTAAAAACACCATCCTAGCCACTATGGATGTAGAAGCCTCTACACCAACACTCCACACAAAGATGGGCTACAAGCCGTCAGGAACAGTATCCCCGATAATGTCACGGCTAACCTGGTGGCTGAACTTTGTGACTTTGTCCTCACCCATAACTATTTCACATTTGGGGACAATGTATACCTTCAAGTCAGTGGCACTGCGATGGGTACCCGCATGGCCCCACAGTATGCCAACATTTTTATGGCTGACTTAGAACAACGCTTCCTCAGCTCTCGTCCCCTAATGCCCCTACTCTACTTGTGCTACATTGATGACATCTTCATCATCTGGACCCATGGAAAAGAAGCCCTTGAGGAATTCCACCATGATTTCAACAATTTCCATCCCACCATCAACCTCAGCCTGGACCAGTACTCCTTTTCTTTTTGTGAATACAAACTAACACGGCTGCTACTCTGAAACAAGACTTACTATGTGAGTCTCAAAGAGCTCAGCCTATTCTGCTTATCGAAGAGAAGGGTGAGAAATGACTTGGCCACTATGTCTAGGTCCTGACACATAGAAAAAAGATCTGAGTATGGGGTGCTTTTCAACCCTGATGATAACTGCAGAACACAATCCCATGGCTGGAAGTTGAAGCTAGAAACTCAGCTATCAAATAAGATGCAATTTACTAGCACTGGCTGTGATTAAACATTGGAACAGCTCCCCGGGGAGGTGGATTCACCATCGCTTGGAGTCTTTCTAAAATATGTATCTAAAATATACATTGTAATCCTGCTTCTTGGAGAAGTTATTCTGCAGCCTCTGTATGTAGCATGGTCCTGGTGGTTCCATCTGGTCTTGGAATTCATCCCTTTCTGTCATGGGGAGAACAGGAAGCTCTGCAGTGCCTTCAACATACTCAAAACACTGCAGCTCTCATTATGAGAATTACTATTACCTAATTTCAGGCTTCAGCCAATCTCCTGCAGGGGTCAAGAAGGTTTTGTTTTTTTCCCCTAGTGCACAAATGGTCAGAGTGTTCTGGATTTTTGTTTTATTGGGGAAATTTTTTGTTTGCTTGTTTTTTTCTTCCTCTCAAGCATCAGAGATTGGCCATTACTGCAGATGGGACACTGGATTGGTCCTCTTTCTAGACACTTCGTTGGTATGTCTCTTTCACCTGCTCAGGGTCACCAGATTTGGAGTCAAGAAGGAATTCCCCCCCCCCAGGTCAGACTGGGGGGATTTCACCCTTCCTCTGCTGCATGTTGCATGGGTCTCTTGACGGTATTATCTGTACATATCTCACCTAATCAATTCCCTGCCGTTGCAGAGGTCTTTGGACATCTCTCCTCTTCTCTGCCTGTGGAACTCAACAGTTTACTCTCATGAGGATTGAAAGGCTAAAGGATTAACTAAAGTCTTTTGGCTCAGTACAGAGGTCTCTGGATCAAATTTAAAGACCTGTGATGTACAGGAGGTTAGTTTAGATGGATTAATGGTCCTTCTGGCCTTAAAGTCTATGAAACTGAAACTTCTTGCTGAACTTGGGCACAAAAGCTGGTCTATGTGTCTTCTCCAATATCCATGATGTGTTTGGTGCTACGTCTGCCCAATAAGGCAGAGGGGTCTGTCTGTGTCATAGTCACCTCAGCGGTCCTTGAATTATCTTGATAATTTTTTACTAAGATATTTTCTCCTATGTGAAAACTATACAGTTGGCTGTGATTGTCTGTAGCCATGTGAGCACACTGTTGCTTTCAAACATCAGTCAGTAGATCAGGCATTAATGAGTTCAGGTGAGCATTATATCACACCCCATCAATAACATTGTGTAAATTGCATTCCTATATGCCAACAGACGATTTCCAGTTTTCTATAAACTGCCTTTATCCAGTACCATGACACAAATCACTTGCTTGATCATCTGGATAAACCTTTCCCCAGATCAATTTCTGACAGAGTGGGAAGGAGCTGATGTGACATGTTTGATACTATTTATTTTGACAAATATTTGGAACTCTTCAGATGTGAATGGAAAGTCACTTTTGCAATGTGTTCAGGGACTCCCATCCTTGAAATCAAGAACCCTAACACCTCCACTGTCTGCACTGAACTAGTCAAATCCACACAGAATGTGTCAGACAATTTAGAATGGACATCTCCTGTAAACAACAACAAAAATACATCCCATAAGCAGTTCTGCATAGTCTATTTGGATTAACTGCCATGTGGTAGTTGGACACTGCCAAAGATGTAACAGAGCTTTTTTGGGCATGGGGGTTACATTTACTGACCATCTTGACATTGTTTACCATTTCCTCTGTTTATGCACCAATCCCTGGCCACTACAGACAGTTCCTGGCAAGGACTTTCGTTTTGCACAATACATACTAATTAGTGACTGTTACTCACTGTAACAGGTCCCCTAGCATCGCTCTGGGCATTGGGGTCTGACTGAGAGAGCAATGTGTCCCTTACTGAGCCACTGCTGTGTTCTGTGCAGCACAGACCGCTAGCACTGCACTGGGCATTGCAGGTAACATTGCATTGCAGGTAAAGTTTGCAGATGACACAAAAATGAGGGGAGTGGAAAATAATGAAGAAGACATGTCACTGATTGAGAATGATCTGGATCTCTTGATAAGCTGGACAGAAGAAAACAATATGTGTTTTAATATGGCTAAATGCAAATATGTCCATCTAGGAACAAAGAATGCAGCCCATACATACAGTATATGGAACTCTCTCTTGGGAAGCAGCGACTCTGAAAAAGTTTCTGGGGTCATAGTGGATAATCAGCTGACTATGAGCTCACAGTGTGATGCTGTGGCCAGAAGAGCTAATGCAATCTTGGGATGTGTGAACAGGAGAACCTTGAGTAGGAGCAGAGAGCATATTTTACCTCTGTATTTGGCACTGTGTGACCACTGCTGGAATCCTGTGTCCCATTTTGATCCCCACAATTCAAGAAGGATGTTGACAAATTGGAAATAGAAGTGCCACAAGAATGAGAAAAGGATAAGAAAACCTGCCTTCTAGTGATAGACTGAAGGAGCTTAATCTATTTAGATTAACAAAGAGAAATTTAAGGGATGATTTGATTACTATCTATAAGTTCCTACATGGGGAACAAATATTTAATAACAGATCTCCCTGACCCCACGGAGGTTTCTGTCTGTGCTGTCTGCTCACAAAGTGGACACAGTCATGTGGACATGTGCAGTGCCTGCAGACACCCCAATGACAGGCATTATCTTCCCTAAGAGTGGGGAGAGGGTTTCTGTCCAGACAAAGAAGAAATTTACACATCACTTACACCAAATCGCATGAGGTGGTGGTCCCTGGCATTTTTCTGCCAGTAGCAGCATAGGGACAAAATAACTAGAAGAAAAAATCTCTGCCAAGTGCTCCCTATATCTGAGGCTATATCTACACTGCGAGCTAGGGATGATTCCCAAACTCACATACACATAATCACGCTACTCTGTGAAAGGCAGTGTGAGAATAAATAGTAACATAGCTGCAGTTGCAAGAGCAGCAACTATGGCTGCCAAGAAGCTACCCTCTGATATCAGAGGTGAGTGTATTCAGTACAGCTAAGCCATGCTGCCACTGCCTAGTCTATCACAACTACATTGCTATTAATACTCAGGCTAGCTCTCATGGAGCGACTATGAGAATGTGTACAGAAGTTGGGGAATACCCCTAGTTTGTAGTGTAGACATAGCCTGAATTGGCAGGTAAGCAGGGCAGCTTAGCCTCGAGGGGTTAGGGAACAGGGACTGTATGACACAAATGAGTGAATATTTCTGTTCATAGATTCATAGATTCATAGATACTAAGGTCAGAAGGGACCATTCTGATCATCTAGTCCGACCTCCTGCACAGCGCAGGCCACAGAATCTCACCCACCCACTCCTACGAAAAACCTCACCCATGTCTGAGCTATAGAAGTCCTTAAATCATGGTTCAAAGACTTCAAGGAGCAGAGAAGCCTCCCTCAAGTCAACCATGCCCCATGCTACAGAGGAAGGCGAAAAACCTCCAGTGGCCTGGGGGTGTCTAGGGCACGGAGATGGGTCTGTTACCTGGGAAGGGAAAAGGTGAGAATCATCCAGAGATAGGTTCAGGGTCTGGGTATTCCCCAATGCAATATCCTGATGCCTAGCTCCCATCCGCGGGCCCTCTCCAGGAGAAAAGTCAAGGAGAGCGCTTGTCCTGGTATGACAGGCCCAGCTTGGTGTCCCTTTGGGTCTTTATCCCAGTTTGTTAGTTCCCCATGTCTCCTCTGTGCTGAACGTGCTGCACGGCTCTGAAATCTCCCAGCCCCCTTGGGGGCCTTGCACTGAGGTCTCATGACACTGTGCTGCCTCTTTTCAGAGCATGGCCCCCAGGAGTTCTGGGGGGGACACAAACAGCTTTGTGTGTCCCCGCCCATGCTCCACGCCCAGGACCCTTCCTAATTCCCAGTCCTGTGCTGTAGGGGGCACTTCCCCTGTGGCCAGGGCCCCAGGCTGCCGCTAAGGGGCTCCCTGGTGCTGGGGGGGCACCAAACACCTCTGAGGCTGGGGAAGGGCCGTGTCACCTTCCCAATGCATGGTGGGGGGAGCACACCACTCGGCATGCTGGAGGGAGCAGTACCGCCCACCCGCAGGGTGTTCTGGGGTTGCGGGAGGGGAACCGTGCAGCCCACCTGGGAGGTTGCCGGGTAGGTGGTGGCAGCCACGTCAGGGGAGCCTCTGGGCTTTGGCGGGAGGGGCTGGGCCTCAGGCAGAAGGGGCGGGCCAGGCCAGGGGCTAGCCTTCCTGAGCCCGGGGTTCACCTGCTGCCCATGGGGACACAGCTGTCCAGATGGAGGCAGAGCTGCTTTATGGAGACCCCAGTCTGAGCCTGCACACTCAAGAGCCATTTGCCTGCTCCCCTACACCCATCAAATGTTTCCTATTCCAGGTCCAGCCATGTCTGTCTACATCTGGATCCTCCACTATGCCCTGGCTCTTCTCCTCCTGGTGTCTGCCCCGATCATCACCTTCATCCTGGAGAGAACAAGCCATCGCTCAGCCTGAACCACAAGACTTGAGACCCCATGGGATATAACATGGCCCCGTCCCTTCAGCCTGCCTGCACCCTCAACCTTGTTCATCCAGCTCCCAGGTCCACAACACAGTCCTCTCTGTGCTGCCTCCCATACACCCTCTGTGCTCTGTGCTCCTCCCCACAGCCCTCCTCTCTCCATGTCTCAGTCCCTCTGAGGAATCCCATTGCTCCACCTGCCTAGAGCGAAACATGAGGATTTGCACAGAAAATCCTTGTCTTGTTCCCCTTCCCTGATTCTCTCTTTCTGTCAATCCTCAGACTGCAAGCTCCTCAGAGCTTGTCCCCTCTACAGGGTCTGGGAGGCGCCTGGCACATTGTGGGCATCACCCTGAATAACCAATAATAACAATGTCCGAGGTGGGCATGCAGCTGAGAGAATCCAACAAACATTCCAAGGTGGCTGAGCCCCAGGATTCTCACTGGGATGTATGGCCCATGAGGGACACGGGGCTCATGTGTAATATGCTCATTCCCTTCTCCTATGCAGAAGGGAGCAGCTGCATTTCCCAGCCTGTGCCCCATGCCAAGTGCACTGCACTGCAGGAGTGAGGTCTAGGGGTTACCCTGGAGATGGCCAGGTCTGAAGCCTTGTCTCTCTCTCTCAAACCCCAAGGAAAATGATGTCTGTGGAGCCTGACACAATCAGGAGTCTCCGAGCAGGGAGGAGTTTGGCCACACTCCACATAGCAAACCCCAGGGACAATCACTGAACAGGATCTCAGTTTATATTTTGTACAGTGGGCACTGCACACACAGCTAGTGAGGCATAGGTCCTGCCCCAAAGATCCCGTCATCTAGGTAGACCAGGAAGACAAAGGATGGGAGGGGAAACTGAGGCAAAGAGCAATGGGTTGACTTGCCAGCAGTTACCATGAAGTACCAGGACTAGAACCTAGGTCTTCTGATTCCCATGCCTGTGTCCTAGTCACTAAACTTCACTGCCTCTTCCTTATGTCTATGCGTCCAGGTGAAGGAAAGGGCATGTCACTCTCTGGGGTCGTTCCAATGTCCACATTCCTTCTGGGCTCATAAACGGACCGTCCCCGGCATTCCATGGAGGGGACGATGTTATCCCTTAACAAAGGGCTGCCTCAGTCCATGTCGGAGAGTGACCAAACCAAACCCGTCTGTGGAAACCCCCAAGCAGGGGACCATATTAGATGCATACTGTTTGCTTGCGCCCAGCTTACCTAGCGATCCAGAATTCGCTTTCTATCCGTGACCCCTGTCCTCTTGATTATTAACCCCTCACTTTATTTTTGTGTCACCTGCAAACTTTTTCAGTGATGATTTTATGTTTTTTTCTGGTTATTAAAAAAATGTTAAATAGTTTAGAGCCAAGAACTAATCCCTGCGGGACCCCACTGGAAACACACCCACTTGATGAGGATTCCCTGTTTACAATTACAATTTGAGACTTATCAGTCAGCCAGTTTTTAATCCATTTAATGTGGGTCATGTCAAGTTTACATCGTTCGAGTTTTTTAATTAAAATGTGGTACCAAGTCAAGTGCCTTACAGAAGTCTAAGTCTATTACTTCAACACTGTTATTTTTATCAATCAATCTAGAAATATCATAAAAAAAGATATCAGGTTAATTTGAGAGATCTGTTTTTCATAAATCCATGTTGATTGATATAAACTATATTAATTATATTAACTATATCTAGCTAGCAAACAGGAGAAGCAAAAAACAGGAGAGTTTTGCAAGGGAGTTCTGCAGGGGAAGGAGGATCGGCTACATGACTCTTGGGGTGAGTTGCTGTCTGGTAATTTTTTGGTGTTGTCCCAGATTGAGGTGCTCAGATTGAGGAGGTTTTGGAACAAATTAAAAAAATAAACAGTAATAAACCACCAGGACCATATGGAATTCATGCAAGAGTTCTGAAGGAACTCAAATGTGAAATAGCAGAACTACTAACTGTGGTATGTAACCTATTTCTTAAATCAGAGTCTGTACCAGATGATTGGAGGTTAGTTAATGTAACTCCGATTTTTTAAAAAGACTTCAAAGGTGATCCTGGCAATTACAGGCTGGTAAACCTAACTTCAGTACCAGAGAAGTAGGTAGAAACTACAGTAAAGAATGGCATTATCAAACACATAGATGAACATGAATTGTTGAGAAAGAGTCAACATGGCTTTTGTAAAGGGAAATCATGCCTCACCAATCTATTAAAATTCTTTGAGGGGGTCAACAAACATGTGGACAAAGGTAATCCAGTAGATATAGTGTACTTGGAGTTTCAGAAAGCCTTTTACAAGGTCTCACACCAAAGTCTATTAAGCCAAGTAAGTGGTCATGGGATAAGAGGGAAGGGCCTCTCATGGATCAGTAACTGGTGAAAAGATAGGAAACAAAGAGTAGGAATAAATGGTCAGTTTTCAGAATGGAGAGACATAAATAGAGGTATTCCCCAGGGATTGGTATGGGGACGAGTGCTGTTCAACATATTTATAAATAATCTGGAAAAGGGGTAAACTCTGAAGTGGCAAAGTTTGTATATGATACAAAATTTCTCAAGATAGTTAAATCCAAAGCAGACTGCAAAGAGTTACAAAAGGATCTCATAAATATGGGTGAATGGGCAACATAATGGTAAATGACTTTCAACGTTAATAAATGCAAAGTAATAGACATTAGAAAACGTCATCTCAACTCCATGAGCAAAATGATGGGATCAAAATTAGTTGTTACCACTCAAGAAAGAGACCTTGGAATCAATACAAGTTCTCTGAAAACATCTCCTCTGTGTGCAGCAGCAGTCAAAAGAGCTAACAAAATATTAGGAACAATTAGGAAAGGGATAGATAATAAGATAGAAATTATCATAATGCCACTATACAAATATAAAAAATAATATGGAACACTCAAGGACATGGAAACTCAAAAATATCACTATGTAAATACATGATACGCCCACATCTTAAATACTGCATAGAGTTCTGGTTATTTTATGTCAAAAGATATATTAGAATTGGGAAAAGGATACAAAAGGACAACAAAAATGAGTAGGGGTATAGGATAGCTTCCATATGAGCAGAAATTAAAGACTTGGACTGTTCAGTTTAGAAAAGAGATGACTAAGGGGATATGATACAGGGGTATACAATCATTAATGGTGTGGAGAAAGTGAATAGGGAAATGTTATTTACCCCTTCACATAACACAAGAACCCAATGAAATGTACTGCTGTCAGGTATAAAAGAAACAAAAGGAAAGACTTCTTCACACAATGCACCATCAACCTGAGGAACTTGTTGCCAGGGGATGTTGTGAAAGCCAAAAGTATAATGGGGTTCAGAAAAGCTCCTTAGTAAGTTCCTGGAGGACAGCTCTATTAATGGCTATTAGCTAAGATAGACTGTGACACAACCCCATGTTCTGGGAGTCTTTAAATCACAGACTGCCGGATGCTGGAACTGGAAGACTGAGAATGGATCACTTGATAATTTCCCTGTTTTATTCATTCCCTCTGAAGGATCTGGCACCAGCCACTGTCAGATGAGAGGATGCTGGGCTAGATGGACCATTGATATGACCCAGTATGGCCATTCTTACATTCTTATGTTAACCCTCCTTTAATTATAACCATTCCATTATCTTGCTGGGAAGCCATGTCAGACTGACAGCGCTATAATTATCTGGGTCATCCCGTTTACTCTTTTTATATATTGACACAACATAAGCTTTCCAGTGCTAAGGTCCTGTGCCCAGCCAATCCCTGGCCTTTGTATCACCCCCAGCCAAAGGGAGTCCTGTACAGAGACCAGCATAGTCGCTGTTGTCCATGTGATGCCAGTGTCCCACGTTCCCTGCACTTGAACACCTGGGGCATCCTTCTCTCTCCATGTCTGGTTGTTCTACCGCCACTGTGTCCGCCAGAGCCATATGCCTGGGCCGGGCAGGCCTGGGTCAGTGTGACAGGGACGCACGGCCCCTGGAGGCATGGGCTGAGGGTGCGCGGTGAAGAGGCCAGTGGAGTGAGAACTGACACAACCAGAGCAGGCTGGGGCTCAGAACAGATGTTAATGACCCTTGTGCATCATTTCGTGATAAATTCACCCACACATACAACTCCCGCCCCGGCAGTGGTGCATGCAGCAGGCTGTGGAGGGCAGAGATGCTGAGACAGACACCAGCTCACACGAACAACATGCCCTTGTGTCTCCCATCTCAGGGGACAGCTGGAGCTAGTGGTAAAATGGTGGAAATTGTCAAGTGGAATTTGCCCTTTTCCTGGAAATGGTTTAGAAATTCACTAGTTTTGGCTCAGCGGGACTGAGCCTGTCACAGGGAGGTTCCTATGGGAAACCAGATGGTCCAGCACTCTCTGATGCAGAGAACAGACGGGGTGGGGCTGTTGAATAATGTTTCCATTCTCATCTCATGGGGGGAGGGCCCCTCTGGCCACAGACACATCAGGGCCTCCCTCAGACACGCTACAAGAGCCCAGAGCCTGTCCGGGCCGGAAGAAGGAGGGGAGAAGGAGGGACCTGGGGCACAGAGCTACTCATCAGAGACCAAGACGAGATGCTGCTGTGGGATATTCAAGCTGAGTCGCCAGCTCTCGATCCCCGCATGATCCTGCTGTGGCTGCTCTGTGAGTGTGCAGTGAGTTCTCTGCCTAGGGGCAAGGCAGGTTTATAGCTCTGCCTGGGCTGGGGGGACATGGGGAACAGCCTGGGGGGGGGGGAGTTATGGTAAAAATGGTTTAGATGAACAGCTGCATGTGGATATTATAGTGAGATCCAAACAGTTATTTCATGTTGGGTTTAAAAGCTGGTTTGATATTCATGGGCCAAAGTTTCTTATCAATTTCTGAGAGAATATTTAATCCTCAGAACATTATTTTGATAACTACTTTATATATAATGCCCCTGTGTGTGTGTATTGCACTCGCAAAAATACTACACCCTGCAGCTGAGATTTTCTAATCTGCCTAAGGGATTTGGACATTTTGTTCAAATTCATGGCAACTGAGCATCCAAATCACCTACACAGCTCTGAAAGTCTGAGCCAGTGAGCAGATCTTTAATAATATATAGAATGGACCTGCATAAAAAGGATGATATTGAGGTTACAAATCAGGAAACGACAGGGTTAGGGATGGCTGTGCAGAGCTTAATTTCAGGGACGAGGACAAAGAGTCAAAGCTGATTAGGAAAGTAGAGACAGTGAGAAAATGTTGTGAAGATCATTAATGTTCGTGTTCTGTGTTTTCAGCAGGTTACATGGTGAGGAGTGTTTTACTATTAGAACTAATTTCTTAAACATTAATGGAAACTTTAATCCTGCCTTGCAGATATCCAAACTTTGTAAGATTCCCACTTGGGGCTAGAAGAAAAGGAGTACCGGTGGCACCTTAGAGACTAACAAATTTATTAGAGCATAAGCTTTCGTGAGCTACAGCTCACTTCAAGCTTATGCTCTAATAAATTTGTTAGTCTCTAAGGTGCCACCGGTACTCCTTTTCTTTTTGCGAATACAGACTAACACGGCTGCTACTCTGAAACCACTTGGGGCTTTCCATCAATAGCCATGGTGAGACCCAGGGCCCACAGATGGATCTGATTGTGGGATCGGGGCCTATGGCTCTTGCAACATGATCCTGATTTGGGATTTCCTGGCTTGTCTTGGCTTAATTATTAATATTAATAGTGTAGCTGTGTGTATAGTTAGAGCTGCTGTGTCTGCCGCTCAACCCCTCTGCTGTCTGGTGCAGGTGCTGGGGTCACAGGCCAGGAGCCCTGCAGCTCCCCAGGTGAGTGACAGCACAAGAGACATGGAAGAAGGGGAGACATAGAAAGGAGTGAAACCCTCATCCAATGGCAATGGGAGGGTGGCTGAGGAGGTGTAGGAGGGGGATGGGTGGGAAATGCCTTTTGCACGATTCCTGCCTGAAATCCTGGTAATCACATTGTAAATGGAACTTCTCACAGTGACAGACCATAAACATAGATTCATAGATTCATAGATACTAAGGTCAGAAGGGACCATTCTGATCATCTAGTCCGACCTCCTGCACAGCGCAGGCCACAGAATCTCACCCACCCACTCCTATGAAAAACCTCACCATACTGGAAATGAAACATATTTTGGCCAGATCCTCAGCAGGTATAAATCAACAAAGCTCTGTTGACTCCAATGGAGCAGGGCTGATTTACACGGGCCAGGGATCTGGCTCAGTGTCACTGAGATACATGTTTAACAAACATTTCATGTGTAAATCTTGGCAGACTTGGTGCTAACAGAGGAGTGTATTGATGAGACTGGGGTACTGCACTAGAATGAATTTGTCTTAAATCTCCTGTGTTGCATTGTATTTATTTTAATTCCAACATGAAGAGAAATGGCTCTTTCCATCAGCCAAGCGTACTTCTCACTAATTCATCACTAATGCTTAGTTCCCTGCCTGGCTCTGCCTTCATTGCAGAACTAACTCGAGTTATCTGCAGTCAGTGCCTCCTCTCGAGTTAGCCGAGCTCATGCGAGAACAGGCACACTGCTGTGCCCACACAGATTCTGTGCTCCCTCGAGTGTGGGGCTATGTACAGCTTCTTGGGGTACGGCCCACGGCTCTGAGAGCTGCAGGAAATGCAGCTCTATGAATTCTTTGCCAATCCGTCCTTTCTGGGCACACTAGCGGAACTGTGGGAAGGCACTGGAGGACTAGTGGAACTCGAGTGGTGCTAGCCTCAGTCCACACTACAGTGGTTGTTGTAACAGCTGAAGCTTTGTGCTCACACATTTTAGCATATAACCCTATTGGGCTGGCCAGCTCCAGGGAAGAGCATCACCACACTTGAGTTAAGGGATTTCTTTGTGAACAGGACTCGTTATAACTCAAGTTAATGCTGCAGTGAAGAGAAGCCCTTAGTCTCCTCTCAGAGTCATGTTTTAGAGCACATGTACACTGTAAAAAAAACCCCACAGTAGTGAGTCTCAAAGCCCAGCTCAATTCACTTGGGCTTGTGGGGCTTGTGCTACAGGGCTAAAGATAGCAGTGCAGACATTCCCGCCTTGGCCAAGCTCCAGCCAAAGTGGGAGGGTCTACACTTCAATTTTTAGCTCCCTAGTGTGCCCCTATGAGTCTGAGTCAGTTGCCCTGTACTCTGAGACTTGCTGTCACGTTGGGTTTTTGCCATGTAGATGTACCCTTAGTCTCTCTTTCTTATTGCAGGTGACTTCCCTTCTCCTAAATTGTCTCTGAGCACCTCTTCAGCTCAGGTCGGGGACTCCGTCTTGGCTCAGTGTTCCCTTCTTCCCAACAGTTTAGCTACTTTAGTTATTTTCTGTCAGGATGGCAAAGAAATATCAAGCCAAAAGGCCATGCCAGGCCGGTCACTGTATCGACATGACATCTCTGTGTGGAGCTCAAGCCAGTTTCGATGTATGTACCAGTACAAGAATGACCAGAACCAGGTGAAAAATTCTCGTCTGAGTCTCCCCCGAACCTTGAATGTACCAGGTGAGTTGTTGGACCCCAACACAATGTGAGGAGGGGGAAGCGAACAGCTGGCTGGTGTCAGGCATTTTATAATTGTGTGGGCTTCTGCCACAAGAACCTGTTAATGGTGAGGCAGGTGGTGAGCCGTGATCACTGCCGAAGTGGTGAGGGTCATGCACAGCCTAGTAGGTTTGTTACACCATTTTCCAACCCTACCCTTGGCTTTTTTGTCTGTCTCATCCACCCATCGTGTTTTGAGTTTGGAGCACGCACTGACATTTATCATGTCTGTAACACTCCCAGCACAATGAAACCCCAACTGGATCTGGCCTTCAGGTGCTAGTGCATTATAATTAATTGTTATTATTATTACACCAGTTGGGGATCTGGCCCATTGACTCCAATGGAGTGACACTGATTTACACCAGATGGGGAGTGGCCAATTGATAATAGTGAAGTGACGCTGATTTACACCAGCTCATTGATGTCAATATTCCCCTGGATTGATCAGCTATGGGAGTTATTGCATATGTAATTCACTGTATCTTCAGATTTGGTTGAAAGGTGCCGAAATGTTGTGATTCTTTGTGTGTTTATTTCCCAGACAGGAGTGTTAACTCTAGTGACACTGATCACAGCAATAGCAGCAGCTCTGAGAAAAAATCAGTTCCTTATGGTAAATAATTTGTATTCGCTAATGGCCAGATTCCCAACCCACTGAGGGCAGTGGGAGGATTTCCACTGAGTGCTTTGGGTGGTGCATGAGGTACTAATTCGGCGTTTCTCCAATATGCTGAGCTATAAGGGGGTGTCTTGTTCTCATCTTGTCCAGGAGGAGCCCCAGCTGAGCATCTCCCTTCAACCTGCCACACAGCAAAGAGTTTGGGGGAGTTCAGGGAAAACAGGGGTGGCCAGGACTGCAGGAGACTATTGGCTTTTCTCCCCACAGCTCCTTCTGCCTCTGATCCCGCAGCTCCCAGGCTTGGCATCATCTCCCAGGGCTGGCGTGAGGGGTGGGCTGCACAGGAGAACTATTAGGCATTCCATCAACACTTTTTTTTGCAAAATTGAGTTTTTGACCAAATCAAGAGTTTGGTGGTAAAATTTGACTTTCCTTGGAAATTTCTTTTCGTTTCTTTTTGGTCAGTAAATTGAAAAGTGGAAACATTTTAGTCTTTGGCTGACAATTTGTTGGTTTTTGGTGATTTTCTGACTTTCTGAAAACAAAATAAAAAAAATGTTTTCAATGTTTGGTGAAAAGTTGAAATTTTCCCACCAAAATTGTTGACAAAACCAAACTTTGTTTTTTTATTTTAATCAAAAATTGTCTGCAGAAGAAAAGCCAAACCATTTTCTAACCAGCTCTGGGGCCTAAGTGTTCAGGCCTGCTCCTACCCAGTTGACCTTCCCACCATCCAGGGCAGCTCTGGAGCGCTGCCCCTCTAAAGAGCCCTCACACTGTGGAAATAGCAACGAGAGCTGGGCTAGGAGATATGTCCAGTGCTGCTCCAGCCCAACCCTTCCCCCTACCAGCCAGGAAGCCTTTGCCAGGAATGTAATCTTAATGTCATAGAAATGTGGGGCTGGAAGGAACCTCCAGGGGTCACCTGGTCCAGCCCCCTGTGCTGTGGCAGGAACAAGTCAGTCTAGACCATCCCTGATGGCGGTTTGTCCAACCTGTTCTTAAAAACCTCCCATGAGGGGTATTTCACAGCCTCCTGTTCCAGAGCTCAACTATCCTTAGAGTTGCAGGGTGGATCTACCAACCCTGCCTGAGGAGCCATGGTCCAAGGCCCGGAGTATGCAGCACTGGTGATGGGTCTGTACAGCAGTCAGTGCTGTCCGGAGTCACATTCAGCATTCCTGCTCCCATATCCTTATACCCCCTGCACCCAAGCACTAGTTCCTGGCTCCTTCCCATCTCCCTTCACTCTGCCCCTCCTGGAGAATGGCCAAAGGGATGCTGGTCCTGGGAACGACAGCCCCTGCGGTGTAGTCCTGTAGGTCCCCATCCCATTGTATTAATTTCCCTGTGTCCACTCTGCGCTCAATGTGCCCATGTCTCTGACGTACCGTAGCTCTCTCTGGGCATGGTTACTCCGAGGTCTTCATCATTCCCTGGTTGTCTCTAGCGGTGGCTTTGCTGTCAGGAGTTGGCCTGGGCAGGAGCAGGGAGAACAGACAGGCCCGTGTGGGCCCAGCCATGGCTGGGACTGTCCTAGCCATAACCCAGAAGTAACATACAGCCAGAATGACCCCCGGTGCAGGGAGACCTGCAGCATGAACTCTTCAGCGCCGGTTCCTGCAGGAATGTTCACATTCATCTGGTTTTCCCAGGAGGGCGATTGGGACTCGAGGCCATCTTGGGAATCACAGGGCTCTCTGTCCTGTGTCTGGCTCCACTGATTTATCTGCTGGTGAAGAAAGGTAGGCGAAGGGGACCTCAGCCGAAGGCTATGAGTGGACAGTGGCCATGCTAGGCAAAGACAAAGGGGAGCATTTTCCATTGAGCCTACGTAATGAAGGCAGCTACATTCAATTGCTTTCATTGGGATTCAGGCATCTAGGTCACTCTGGTGATTTCAGAAATGCTGCCCCAAATGCTTAGGAGGTGGTTTCAGAAGGTGCCAAGGAAAGTAGGAGCGGAAGTGCCATGGCCTTACAGTATGGCGTGAGATCCCTACTCTCATGGGCACTTTGGCAAATACCACCTCTAGTCCATCCTGGTCCCCAAAGGAGGGATGAATATATCATAGAGAGGGCAGCTGCCTGCAGAAGCCTGCTCAGCTCCAGGGGGCTATTTGAGTGAGGTATTTTAAGGCCGAGATTGCCAACACTTCCCAGGGGATTTGGATACACCATGGCACGGAGACCAGCCCCTGGCCACAGCATCACAGAGCCCATCTCTTGGTCAGACAGGACGGATGGCTGGGACCCTGACAACTGTAATTTTCTTCCTTTTTGTTTCAGTTGCATCTAAACGGAGAAGTCCAAGGTAGGAAGGAGGATGACTTAGCCTTGGGTTGTTGTGAGTCTGGACGAGTCCCTAGGGTGTGATGCAGGGAGGTGTGGGGAGCGGGTGAGGGGGGAACTGAGTTCTCAGCCACCCTGGTATTTTCTCCGGTGAGCAGGACAGGGACTGACTGGGTAGGTCACCTGAGGACCCATTGGGATTGCCCGGCCTCTCTCTTGGGGTCAGTGTCTAACGCAGTCTGAGACACACCAGCTGGAAGGGAGGCTTGTGTGTCACTCATTGCCCACCAGTAGCATGTGCACCACAAACACAGAGCAATACCCACTCACACTGACATGTTTCACACTTGCTTTTGGCAGGGAACAGCTCCCAAACCGCAGCACTGAGAACACACCCACAGACGAGCAGATCCAGTGTAAGTACCTGTTCTTCACCCTTACTACTTGTGTGTGGGTAAGGCCTGGTGCCCTCCATGCTTGGGGAATGGTGCTCCAGGTGCTGAACAGACATAGGATCAGAAGACAGTCCCTTCCCCAGAGAGATTATAATCCCAGGCCCAGATCCTCAGAGTTTGTTTAGGCTCCTAATTTTATTTCAGTGGAAGTTTGGAGGCTCAGTACCTTTGATGATCTGGGCCTATGACTGAACATAGCTAGAAAAAAACAAGCCAAGGGAAGATGGGGTGTGACAAGGAGCATACATACAAACCATCCAGACATTGTCCCCTGCTGATATTACTAAAGCTGTACAGCTGAGCTGTGACTCACCCTGACACAGTCCCCTAGCACACTGCCCACACCTGGCTCCCTTCTCTGGCCAGTGTCTGATCTAGCTGTGTTTCCATTGGCCACAATTCGCTTCCCAGGGTCTGAGGAATGGAGGTGGAGAGGGCTACGCGTCTGAAAAGTGAGGTCATAGGATCAGAGAGCTGTAGGACTGGAATGGGCCTCAAGGGGTTGTTGAGGCCAGCCCCCTGTGCTGAGGGAGGGTTAAAACTATCCTTTTGCTGTAATTCACAGACCCATCAGGGACCTTTGTGATCATCTAGTCTGACCTCCTGTATAACACAAGCCAGAGACTTTCCCTGGCACTGTAGGACCTGACCTGCTGTGGTCTACAGAAGCTACCCCCATAGACATGTTAAATAATAATAACAATAACTGGCATCCACATCTCAGCTCTCACTCACACCCTTGCAGCTGCAATGACACAATAAGAGCTGACACCTCAGTGAAACCCCGATGTGGCCCCCCAGCCCCAGCCCACATTTATTTTGGGCTGTCTTCAGGCTGCTGGTGCTGCTGCTGTATTTATTTCACTGCAGTTTCCGTTTCAAACCGAGCCCCAGACAGAACAAACTGCCCCGGTGAAATGTGTCCATTTAAAGAATGAGTCGGGTTTGGGAGAGGAATTTCTCACGCTCAGCAAGAGAGCAGGTGCTGTGACCGCAAGCCCACGCTGCACTGGTCGTGCTGAAGAGCGGGGTGTGAACAGAGCCCCACAATGTATACTCTAAAGCTGTGACCAGACCTCAGGGTCAGTGCTAGGGTGTGTTATTTTTGAACACCTAGATCAAGCAATAGATAAACCTCTCCCCTTGCGAGGTCGGCACTTCCCCTTGCTGGGCTGGTGCCGAGAGCGTTAAGTCTTAGGCGAGTGACAGCAGGACATTAAATGAAGGCTGTATTAGGTGTTATCATGCGCCCAGCCCACGGACTTCAGGGGAGCAGCTGTATGTCCCTGCCCAGTGGGGATCTGCGTGTGCTGGGTTGGTGTGGGAGCTCTGGGCAGGCTCAGCCTAAGGGACATTTCTCAGGGGGTCCCACCAAGCTGTGGCAAATCCCACTGATCTGTGGATACAAGTCCCCGCTACAGGGCCCGACAGAGGGGCCCGCTGGTCTTGTGGTTGGGTCACTGGGACTTGGGAGATCTGGATTTAATTCCTGGCTCTGCCACAGGCTCCCTGGGTGACCTTGGGTAAGTCACTTAAGACCAGGTCATTCCACCCTTGCCCATGGTGAATAATACCTCACTCCCTGAGCTCTCCCCTGGTACTCAGCGGGGCGACTCTCAGAGCGAGGGGCTGTACAGCATAAATAAGGGGGTACACTCCAGTGCTTTAGCTCTCTCTGTGCCACCGCTGCCCATGTGTAACCACAGGCTGGTCTGACGGCACAGTGCGCGAGGTTGGGAGAATAACTCCCATAAGCATGGGCAGCACTAGGTAGATAACAAGAACTTAGATCCACTGATGTCCCCAGGGGGACCCCGCTGCTGGTGAAGGGGGGGGCAGGAGGTGATGGCTTATCTGGGGGCGGGGTTGGTCCTGCATGTCCTCTGCTGTCCCTTGTGTTAGCATTCAGCAGGCTGCTGGGATGTGGGGTGTGAGCTGAAACACCCACAAAGCACAGCACGGTACTGAGCTGAACACAGGCCCTGGGGGCAGAGGGGCCCACCCAAGAATCACAGCAGCTCCTCAGACCCCTTTGCTGAGATGGGAGAGGCCCATTCTCCACCCCCCCCCCCCCCCCAGGCCCCGGAGATGCCGGAGAGACACAGAACAGGTCATCCCCAGCCAGGATAGCCTCTCTCCTGTCCCACTGGCCCTGGCCTCTCTGTGTCACTGGCTGTGTGGGGATGTGAGAGGATGGGGGGCTGGTAGATGTCCCCAGGGGGTGCTGGTTGCCTAGTGGGGGCGGGGCTGCAGGGGGATCTCCCAAGGAGCAGCACTTACCCCACTGCTTTCTGCTAACTCTCTCCCCAGATGCCACCATTGGCCAGTTTGGTGCAGCCAAGGTGAGTCATGGTGTCAGTTGAATCCTGACCGTGAATTTCAGGCTCAGGATCTGGGACATCCCAGCAGGAATTTGCGCCATGAGACACTGTCCAATGCTGGAGCGCAGCAGAGCTGACCCCAGCACTGAGGGTGTGAGCCGGGATTTGCATCTCTCTCTCTGCCCTGCTGGGCATAGGCAGCAGCCTCAGACATTGTAATGCAGAAGGGACCCCTGTGATAGCCTGGTCTGCGCTCCTGCAGAGTCTCACCCAGAGATTCCTGCGTCCCACCCAGAACTTCTGCCACTGCAATTATTACTTTTAACTACCCATGAAAAAGACAAGATTCCTCTCTCCTTCTGTCCAGTTTTCTATCTCTACCTGCTCCTGCCTCTGTACTTGAGCTGACTGAAATTTTTCAAACAAAAAGACTTTTCTGTAGAAAAATGATGGTTTTTTCTAACATGAAAATTTCCACCAAAAATTGCCGGATTCCTTTGAAATTTTCTATTTTGTTTGCAAAAATTTGGTGAACATTTATATCAAAGTGGTTGCTAAAATTATTTGTTTACTGAAAACCCGGTTTTCAGTAAACAAAAACTTTATAATTATTTTAATTACATTTTTTGAGAATTCTGATAAATTAATGGCAAATTGTGTAAAAATAAAAAACGGATCCAATCTGAACCAGAGAGATGCAACTAAATCCACATATTTTTTTGCAAAATTGTTTCTCCATATTCTGACCAGCAGTTTGGCACGTAGCTCCCTTCAAAGAGCTATTCTGCTGTGGTGTCAGTCTCTCTCTGTTGAGGTTTGGGGGTTAGCAGAGGAATAACAGGATTTTATTTTTGTTTTAAAGATTCCTCGGGTGCAGGAAAACGAGACTGCAACATATGCCGTCGTAGGGAAAGTCAGTGACAGGCCCAGCTAACGCTCTGGCTTCTGAAACACACAGACCAGCCTGCACCAGCTGCCTGCATTGACTCTGAAATGGTGGTCGCCGAAGAGCCCTGTGGCTCCTGTATGGGCTAGTCGCTGAGTAGCCTTAGAACTTTGCAACGTTTCAGGGAAAGTCTTTCTGCTCCGTGGCTCTGTCTTCAGACCCGTCCATGCTCTTGGCCATCTCCCCAACATCTCAGCACTCTCTGAGTGCATTTCTCTTAGCCTCCCAACATCCCAGCTCCCCTCCTTCGTCTGGAGTTTTACAGACACTAGGGCAGATGTCAGCATGTTTATTCCCATTGCAACAAATATGCAGTTTGAATCTGTGCAACGTTGATTCTTCCTGGATGCTCAGGACTTCAGCTCCCCTCAAAAACAATGGAGTTCTGCCAAGCCATGGACCCTGCACTTCCCACAGGCCTGGGCCGGCCAGGAGGGGGCTGGGTACAGAGCACAGGGTGGAGATGAAGTTCTCCAAACACCTCCTGATCCTCAGTGCATAAAACCCAAGCAGAGTCCCTAGCGTTTCTCCCTCCTCAGTACTACCCTGCTGGACAGCACATGGACAGCAGGAGCCTAATCCAACTGGAAACTTCCTCATGGAACCCTAATCCCAGTCCCAGACCAGAGCCAGTCTGGACAGAAGCAAGCGCTATAGGCAGGGATGCTGCACAGCCCAGCAGCCTGGCAATATCAGGGAGCAGCAGCCTCTCCCCTCTCAATCTCTCTCCCTGCCCCCCAGCTGGTGCATCCCTAGGGCCTCCACGCTGCAGCTGGTGTCAGTTCCCCCTTCCTGGGCCCAGGCAGCCCTTCGTCACTGCCTGCTCCCCTCAGCCAAGGCTGCAGCTCCCCCAGTCCTTGGCCTGCCTCTGTGGGGTGCTTGCAAAGCAGCGGGAGTCACTGATGCCCAGCTAGGGCCAGGCCGTGGGTTTGCTGGGGAACCTCCCAGGACATTTCTGCCCTGGCAGCAGCCGCCCCAGGGCTGGGGATGAGGACCATGCGGGCTCCGAACTGGACTTTCCTCTCTCCTCTAGATGGTGCCAGAGCCCCACTCCCTTTCCCCCCCTCCCCTGGTTGTTTGTTGTGACCATCTCCTCCCACTCTGGGTTCTCTGTCAGGGCTTGTCTGAATCTCTTACATAATGACAGGTTTCAGAGTAGCAGCCCTGTTAGTCTGTATTCGCAAAAAGAAAAGGAGGACTTGTGGCACCTTAGAGACTAACACATTTATTTGAGCATAAGCTTTCGTGAGCTACAGCTCACTTCATCGGATGCTGTAGCTCAAGAAAGCTTATGCTCCAATAAATGTGTTAGTCTCTAAGGTGCCACAAGTACTCCTTTTCTTTTTGCGAATACAGACTAACACGGCTGCTACTCTGAAACCTCTAGAGGAAGACTCACTAGGCAGCAGCTAGAAGGAAGGGTCTTCATCCGATGAAGTGAGCTGTAGCTCACGAAAGCTTATGCTCAAATAAATGTGTTAGTCTCTAAGGTGCCACAAGTCCTCCTTTTCTTTTTTCTGAATCTCTTGTGTGGTTTGGCCTCTTTCCCTTCTTTCCTATCACAGGGCTCTGCCTGGACAGGCATCTCTCACACCCCCAGCCAGAGATCTTAGCTCTGAGCTATCACCTCAGGCCCATAAAACCTACTGCCCTCCCAGAGCTGGGGATAGAACCCAGGAGTCCTGACCCCCACTTCCCACCCAGCCGCCACTCTCTAGCCATGAGACCCCACCCCCTTGCAAGGCCCAGAGCTAGAGTTAGGGGCTGTCCATAAATTACATAACATGGTTTGGTGATTTTCAGGACTCCCCACACTTTGCAACACTGAAACAAACATGCAAAATTAAGGACTGACCCCTGCCCAGCATTATGTAATTTATGAACAGCTCCATGAAACCCAGGAGTCCTGACTCCCAGGTCCCCTCTTCTAACCCACTGGGTCTCACTCCCCTTTCGAGCCAGGGATAGAAGTCCTGGCTCCCATCCCTTCCCCATTCTACCATTAGATCCTACTCCTCTCCCAGAGCCAGGAATGGAGCCCAGCCAGCCTGCTGCCTAATCTTATCATCTAATTCAGAGGTCTCCAAACTGTGGGGCTCGCCCATGGGTGGTAGGAAGGGAGCACCACCCAGCCCCAGTCTGCGCCCAGCTCTGCTCTGGCCCCAGCCATGGTCCCAGCTCCCAGCCCTGGGCCCAGACCCACCCCTAGCCTTAGCCCCCGACTGCAGCTTCTGCTTCTGGCCCCAGTACCAGCCCTTCCTCCAGCCTCAGCGCAAGGCTGTGGCTCCGCTATCGGCTCCAGCCCCAACCCCACCCCCAGCCTTGGCCCCTGGCTGTGGCTCCATTGCTGACCCTGTTCCCAGCCCCAGACCAGCCCTCAGCTGCAGCCCCCTTACCCCCCCATCCCCCTTCTGCAGCCCTGCTCTTGGCCCCAACTTTGGCTCCGGATCCCAGGGGCGGGGCACAGACAAGGGTAAGGGAGTAGAGCCTGATCTAACTCCTAGACCCCGCTTTTCCTGTTTCCCTTTTGAATTAGCTGCCACCTTGACCATTTGCCATGCAAATTTGGGACTCGGACAGTCAGCTGAGCAAAACCCAGCCCTGTGCTCTAGATAGCTCTGATAATGTAACTGAAAGTCCAGGCATGAGTACAGGGTCATCCTTAGGATTTATGGGGCCCTATGCAGCATTATTAAATTGGTGCCCCTATGCCTGACAGCAGCCCGGGCTCGCATGTGTATTTTAGATAAGGGTGGTCTTTTGAAGGATTTATTTAAAAACTGTATATCTGGATGAATACTCAGATTGTGCATCTAAAAATCTATGCGAGGATTTTTTAGAGATGTGATTTTATAATGTTCAGCAACACACTAATGAAATATTTTGAAAGCACATTTTAAACTAAGGTCGTATAGACTAACATGTTCTGAGTAAATATTACAGTCATGCACAACTGTTTTTGTCAGTGAATTCAGAATCTGACAGTATACACCTGAGGGTCTGCAAATGCCTGTTAAATGGCTTCATTACCACTTGAATGGCTCTTTAACAGTTTCAATGTTGTACTAATAGGCCTGGCAGGCTGGAAGGCTTTTTCACTTTTAAGTACTAGATCCTCTCTGGAGGAAGAAAGAAAAGGAGTACTTGTGGCACCTTAGAGACTAACAAATTTATTTGAGCATAAGCTTTCTTGAGCTACAGCTCACTTCATCGGATGCTGTAGCTCAAGAAAGCTTATGCTCCAATAAATTTGTTAGTCTCTAAGGTGCCACAAGTACTCCTTTTCTTTTTGCGAATACAGACTAACACGGCTGCTACTCTGAAACCTCTAGAGGAAGACTCACCAGGCTGCAGCAGCCAGAAGGAAGGGTCAGAAAAGGGATAGGAAGAGGTGGTGGTGGTGGTGATGGTGGGCGGGGGCGGGGGGGTTTGACACTAAGGCCTTGTCGACACTGACAAGTTTCTGTGCAGTAAAGCAGTTTTCTGCAGTGCTGTAACTCCCGAGGTGTACACACTGCCAAGACACTTAGTGCGTAGAAACTGCGCAGTTGTAGCGCTCTAAAAAAAACACCCCAACAAGAGGCATAGAGCTTTCTGCACCAGGGGTACAGCACCATGGTGCCAGTGTAGACACCTTGGTCGATTACTGCGCTGTGATTGGCCTCCAGGAGGTGTCCCACAATGCCTGTTCTCACCTCTCTGGCCATCAGTTTGAACTCTACTGCCCTGCCCTCAGGTGACCAACCATCAGCCCCACCCCGTATCTTTCTTTGCAAATTTCAAGTCCCCTTCCTGTTTGCTTGGCGATGCATGCAGTGGTCTCAGTGCATCTTTCCAGGTGGTCAAGCCTGCTCCACGCACCAGGCGATCCCCCGCTTGGAGCAATGCCGAGCTGCTGGACCTCATCAGCGTTTGGGGAGAGGAGGCTGTGCAGTGCCAGCTGCGCTCCAACTGTAGGAATTATGATACTTACAGACAGATTTCATGATGCATGACAGAAAGGGGCCATGACTGGGACACACTGCAGTGCAGGGTCCAAGTGAAGGAGCTGCGGAACACCTACCACAAGGTGTGGGAGGCAAACTGCTGCTCCGGTGCTGCGCCTATGAGCTGCCGGATCTACAAAGTGCTGGACGCAATACTTGGTGGCGACCCCATCTCCACTGCGAAGGCTCCTGTGGATACTTCATTGGCTCACATGCCCATCGATAGTGGACCAAGTCAGGAGGAGGAAACCTTGGACGAAGAGGGAGAGGAGGACCCAGAGGCAGAGGACGACTCGGAGGCCAGACATGCATGCAGTCAGGATCTCTTTTCTACCCCATAGGAGCCTAGCCAGTCCCAGCTGTTGGATCTTGGCGAAGCACAAACAGGAGAGGAAGCCCCTGGTAAGTGGAACTGATTTTGGCAATTGCTGAAGTGAGGTGTTGGGGGCAGGAGGGTTGCAGAAAGCAGGTTTGTCTCCCACCGCATGCCTAGTTTGAGCGGCAGAACAGGCTGTTGATTGACTCCCTCACTTCATAGGAATCTCCTTCAGAGATCTCCAGGAAACTAGTGGAGATACTGGACAATCCACTGCTGCAGGTCCATCGGCAGAGCTGCTTTCTTTCTTGCCCCATTAATGATAACTTTCCCACACCACTGGGGTGCGGTGGGGACCAGTGCTGCACACAGGCGAGCTGCATAGGGGCCAGGGCGGAAGCTGCAGGCTTGGAGAAGACCCTCCCTTGATTTTCTGCTCACCCTCAGCAGCGAGATATCTTCCATAATGAATACAGCCTGTGAAAAATATGGGGACAAGCATGATTATCAGCCCCACCCTAAAGTGCTGGCTCTCCCCAAGAGCCACATGCCAAGTGTACAGCATGGTCCGGGAAGACTGATTTACCCTGCCCCTGCGGCTACTCACCATTTTGGGGGTCTTGTGGCTCATGTGTGCTTGTCTGGAGTCAACCAGTTAGTGACAGGTGTGTGAGTACTGGCTGTGATTTAAAGCACTTGAATCAGTGTTGTCCGTGTTGCATACAATACTGCTTCTGTAAAATGTTGCATTTAAACTTCACAGAGATAACCTTGGGAGCCCAGCCTCCCTCTTTATTATTGGTGGCAGAATGGCTGCACAGAATTAGAAAGCAGCCAAGAAGAACTAAGGAGGACTTTCCCACAAGGTTATGATGCACTCCGTCACCGAGAAACTGGAATTGAAAGAGTGGTGGGACAGCGAGAAGAGGGATTGAAAGGAGAATGCAGCACACCAAAAAGAAGCCACAGAGCGGTTCTTAAATGTTATGGAGCGCCAAGTGGACACGCTCCAGGCGATACTAGCTCTTCAAACCAAGCAGCTCCACTCCCGCCCTCCCCTGCAGCTGCTGGCGCAAAACTCTTTCCTATGCGCCCCCCACACACACCACCAGCACACTCTTATCAACCTCCTGGCTCCAGTCTGTACCCGCAGCATTCCACTCCTCCCTCCTCACAGTCCAGCACTGTGGACTCCCAATACCCACTGCACTCAACACCCATCCCTCTGCAGTTTGGCCCTGCTGAAGTACAGCACCCGCTGCATTGTACTCCAAAGGAGAAGGTTGGGTATGATCCCTGGATATACACAAATCTGTAGCTGTCCTGGGACCCCTCCTCCTCTTGAGACCTTCTCTTCCCCCATATCCCCTCCCCCTCCCAGCTGATGAATTTTTTTGTTTGACTCTCTCCTCTGATTGTTGTCTTTTAATAAAAGAATTGGGTTGATTTGAAAGCAATCTTTATTCTATTGAATGAAAGCAAAAAGAGCACTGCAAAGCAACATACAATTATGTTAAGGCCCCTTCTTGAATCATGTGCACCAATCACCTCCTAGAATTACAAGCACTGCAATCCCAAACATAGCAACAAATATTAGTGGCTATTAGTAACAGCAGTTACTCACACCTCCTTGTCAACTGTTTGAAATCGGCCACCTAGATTACATTGAACTCATTAGCACTACAGAAATGATTTTTCCTTTCTTCTTGTCAACTGTTGAGAATAGCCCACTTTCACCTTAATTGAATTGGCTCATTTACACTGACCCCCCACTTGGTACGGCAACTCCCATTTTTCCATATGCTGTGTATTTATACCTCTCTATTGTATTTTCCATTCCATGCATCTGATGAAGTGGGTTTTAGCCCACAAAAGCTTATGCCCAAATAAATTTGTTAATCTCTAAGGTGCAACAAGGACTCCTCGTTGTTTTTGCTGACTAACATGGCTACCACTCTGAAACTCTGGGAATAGTGAGATTGGATGAGAACTTAGGTCCATCTAGTGCAGTAGCCTGTTTCTAATTGTGGCCAGAACCAAATACTTCAGAGGAAGGTATAGGACCTCTGCAATAGATAGTGATGGATTAATTTGAAGGTCCCATCCTGAAACCAGGTAGCTAGAGGCTGGTTTAAGCCCTGAAGCATGACCTATAATATCTCTTCCATACTCTGTGATTTAGCAGTAACTATTATAAACTCTGGTTTCAGAGTAGCAGCCGTGTTAGTCTGTATTCGCAAAAAGAAAAGGAGTACTTGTGGCACCTTAGAGACTAACAAATTTATTAGAGCATAAGCTTTCGTGAGCTACAGCTCACTTCATCGGATGCATTTGGTGGAAAAAACAGAGGAGAGATTTATATACACACACACAGAGAACATGAAACAATGGGTTTATCATACACACTGTAAGGAGAGTGATCACTTAAGATAAGCCATCACCCACAGCAGGGGGGGGGAAAGGAGGAAAACCTTCCATGGTGACAAGCAGGTAGGCTAATTCCAGCAGTTAACAAGAATATCAGAGGAACAGTGGGGGGTGGGGTGGGGGGGAGAAATACCATGGGGAAATAGTTTTACTTTGTGTAATGACTCATCCATTCCCAGTCTCTATTCAAGCCTAAGTTAATTGTATCCAGTTTGCAAATTAATTCCAATTCAGCAGTCTCTCGTTGGAGTCTGTTTTTGAAGCTTTTTTGTTGAAGTATAGCCACTCTTAGGTCTGTGATCGAGTGACCAGAGAGATTGAAGTGTTCTCCAACTGGTTTTTGAATGTTATAATTCTTGACGTCTGATTTGTGTCCATTCATTCTTTTACGTAGAGACTGTCCAGTTTGGCCAATGTACATGGCAGAGGGGCATTGCTGGCACATGATGGCATATATCACATTGGTAGATGCGCAGGTGAACGAGCCTCTGATAGTGTGGCTGATGTGATTAGGCCCTATGATGGTATCCCCTGAATAGATATGTGGACAGAGTTGGCAACGGGCTTTGTTGCAAGGATAGGTTCCTGGGTTAGTGGTTCTGTTGTGTGGTGTGTGGTTGCTGGTGAGTATTTGCTTCAGATTGGGGGGCTGTCTGTAAGCAAGGACTGGTCTATCTCCCAAGATCTGAGAGAGCGATGGCTCGTCCTTCAGGATAGGTTGTAGATCCTTGATGATGCGTTGGAGAGGTTTTAGTTGGGGGCTGAAGGTGATGGCTAGTGGCGTTCTGTTGTTTTCTTTGTTGGGCCTGTCCTGTAGTAGGTGACTTCTGGGTACTCTTCTGGCTCTGTCAATCTGTTTCTTCACTTCAGCAGGTGGGTATTGTAGTTGTAGGAATGCATGATAGAGATCATGCATTCCTACAACTACAATACCCACCTGCTGAAGTGAAGAAACAGATTGACAGAGCCAGAAGACATGCATTCCTACAACTACAATACCCACCTGCTGAAGTGAAGAAACAGATTGACAGAGCCAGAAGAGTACCCAGAAGTCACCTACTACAGGACAGGCCCAACAAAGAAAACAACAGAACGCCACTAGCCATCACCTTCAGCCCCCAACTAAAACCTCTCCAACGCATCATCAAGGATCTACAACCTATCCTGAAGGACGAGCCATCGCTCTCTCAGATCTTGGGAGATAGACCAGTCCTTGCTTACAGACAGCCCCCCAATCTGAAGCAAATACTCACCAGCAACCACACACCACACAACAGAACCACTAACCCAGGAACCTATCCTTGCAACAAAGCCCGTTGCCAACTCTGTCCACATATCTATTCAGGGGATACCATCATAGGGCCTAATCACATCAGCCACACTATCAGAGGCTCGTTCACCTGCGCATCTACCAATGTGATATATGCCATCATGTGCCAGCAATGCCCCTCTGCCATGTACATTGGCCAAACTGGACAGTCTCTACGTAAAAGAATGAATGGACACAAATCAGACGTCAAGAATTATAACATTCAAAAACCAGTTGGAGAACACTTCAATCTCTCTGGTCACTCGATCACAGACCTAAGAGTGGCTATACTTCAACAAAAAAGCTTCAAAAACAGACTCCAACGAGAGACTGCTGAATTGGAATTAATTTGCAAACTGGATACAATTAACTTAGGCTTGAATAGAGACTGGGAATGGATGAGTCATTACACAAAGTAAAACTATTTCCCCATGGTATTTCTCCCCCCCACCCCACCCCCCACTGTTCCTCTGATATTCTTGTTAACTGCTGGAATTAGCCTACCTGCTTGTCACCATGGAAGGTTTTCCTCCTTTCCCCCCCCCTGCTGTGGGTGATGGCTTATCTTAAGTGATCACTCTCCTTACAGTGTGTATGATAAACCCATTGTTTCATGTTCTCTGTGTGTGTGTATATAAATCTCTCCTCTGTTTTTTCCACCAAATGCATCCGATGAAGTGAGCTGTAGCTCACGAAAGCTTATGCTCTAATAAATTTGTTAGTCTCTAAGGTGCCACAAGTACTCCTTTTCTTATTATAAACTCTGGATCTTGTTGTTATCCATAAAAATGTCCAATCCCTCTTTGTATTCTGGTAAAGCAGGTCAGTATTCTACCCTCCCCCCCCTTGGAAAATGTTGACTTTTCATTAAAAAACCCTGAAAATCCCCAAACCAAAATATTATCTTTGAAAACTCGTGGAGATCGGGGGAGGTCCCGGATGACTGGAAAAAGGCTAATGTAGTGCCCATCTTTAAAAAAGGGAAGGAGGAGGATCCGGGGAACTACAGGCCAGTCAGCCTCACCTCAGTCCCTGTAAAAGTCATGGAGCAAGTCCTCAAGGAATCAATTCTGAAGCACTTAGAGGAGAGGAAAGTGATCAGCAACAGTCAGCATGGATTCACCAAGGGCAAGTCATGCCTGACTAATCTAATTGCCTTCTACGATGAGATAAATGGCTCTGTGGATGAGGGGAAAGCAGTGGACATGCTGTTCCTTGTCTTTAGCACAGCTTTTGACACTGTCTCCCACAGTATTCTTGCCAGCAAGTTAAAGAAGTATGGGCTGGATGAATGGACTATAAGGTGAATAGAAAGCTGGCTAGATTGTCGGGCTCAGCAGGTAGTGATCAATGGCTCCATGTCTAGTTGGCAGCCGGTATCAAGTGGAGTGCCCCAAGGGTCGGTCCTGGGGTCAGTTTTGTTCAATATCTTCATAAATGATCTTGAGGATGGTGTGGATTGCTCCCTCAGCAAATTTGCAGATGACACTAAACTGGGAGAAGAGGTAGATACGCTGGAGGGTAGGGATAGGATACAGAGGGCCCTAGACAAATTAGAGGATTGGGCCAAAAGAAATCTGATGAGATTCAACAAGGACAAGTGCAGAGTCCTGCACTTAGGACGGAAGAATCCCATGCAACGCTACAGATTAGGGACCGAATGGCTCCGCAGCAGTTCTACAAAAAAGGACCTAGGAGTTACAGTGGACAAGAAGCTGGATATGAGTCAACAGTGTGCCTTTGTTCCCAAGAAGGCCAATGGCATTTTGGGCTGTATAAGTAGGGGCATTGCCAGCAGATCGAGAGACGTGATCGTTCCCCTCTATTCGACTTTGGTGAGGCCTCATGTGGAGTACTGCGTCCAGTTTTGGGCCCCACACTACAAGAAGGATGTGGAAAAATTGGAAAACGTCCAGCGAAGGGCAACAAAAATGATGAGGGGACTGGAACACATGACTTATGAGGAGAGGCTGAGGGAACTGGGATTGTTTAGTCTGTGGAAGAGAAGAATGAGGGGGGATTTGATAGCTGCTTCCAACTACCTGAAAGGGGGTTCCAAAGAGGATGGATCTAGACTGTTCTCAGTGGTAGCAGATGATTGAACAAGGAGCAATGGTCTCAAGTTGCAGTGGGGGAGGTTTAGGTTGGATATTAGGAAAAACTTTTTCACTAGGAGGGTGGTGAAGCACTGGAATGTGTTACCTAGGAAGGTGGTGGAATCTCCTTCCTTAGAAGTTTTTAAGGTCAGGCTTGACAAAGCCCTGTCTTGGATAATTTAGTTGGGGATTGGTCCTGCTTTGAGCAGGGGGTTGGACTAGATGACCTCCTGAGGTCCCTTCCAATCCTGATATTCTATGATTCTATGAAACCCATGTTTCTATAAAGCCAATGCGAGCTGCTGACACCTGGACTCCTGTGGAGTTGTATCTTACTCCGTAAGTAGGTCCCTGGGTTTCAATATGGAGTAAAGTACCACTTGGTGGGGAAAAAGGGAGCAGAATCTGAGCCCACAGGATACGTCTACACTTCAGTAAAACCTCCACTGGAGTGAGTCACAGAGCCCTGGTCAGCCGGCTCGGTCTCACAGGTCTCGCACTCCGGAGCTAAAAATAGTAGTGTATAGGGTTGCCAGCCCTCCAGGATTGGCCTGGAGTCTCCCAAAATCGGCATTGATCTTCTGGTGACCACTGAAAGCAATCCAGGAGATTTTAATAGGATATTTTAAGAAAATGACATTACATCATGTTGGGGGAACTCCCGGAATAACTTCAGTCAGAGTTGGCAACCCTAGCAGTGGAGATGTTCCCACTCAGCTGAAGACTGGGCTCTGGAACCGTCCTGCCACACCAGGTTTCAGCTGCTTGTATGAGCACCCCTGTGACAGGAGGCTAAGGACTAGGGGGTAGGGCATAGATAATGAGCATCTGGCATTGCTGCCTCCAGCTGGGCAGTAACTGGGAGGATTAAAGGGGAGAGCCAGCAAAAGCCTCTGCTTAGTGTCAGACCCTCCAGTCTGTGTCGCTGATGCAATTAGCCGCTCACAGCTTTTCTTCTGGGGACGAAATATTCTCATGGGCTGCAGCTCACTCATCAGCAAAATCCAACCCACCCACTGCCCAGCCTCCTTCCCATCCCCAGTGCTTCAGGCCAGAGGGCTCACTCCTCAGGATGGAGTTTCATAGGTCTTTAGGCACCTAGAGATGCAGATGGGGGCCTCGTGGGAGTTTGAAAAGCAACTGTGTGTCTAACTCCCATTGAAGTCAACTGGAATTAGAAGCCTAGATGCTTTTATGAATCCCACTAAGTGCCCGTCTGCAGTTATAAGTGCCTAAAAACCTGTGAATATCTGCCCCCAAGTGACTGGCACAAGGACACACAGGATATCTGTGTCAGAGCTGAGAGTTGAACCCAGACTTTCTGGGTCCTAAATGAATGTTTTAGGCACAAAGATCATCCTGCTGATGCATATTAATGATAAATAGCATGATCCAGCAAGCAGGCGTGCTCTGAACTCCTTTGGGGCTCCACACTAGACCTAGGACAAAAGTAGGCTCTAGATCGAGGGCTAAGGCCACACTTATTTGAAGGACAACATTAAAATTTCATCTCAATAATGTACATTTGTGAAATTCCAGATTTCGCAGCTCTGTCAATATCTGCACATTTGAAAAATTTAATCCACCCCCCCAAAAAAATCCTTTAAAATGGGTTATAAATTAAACTAGCTTGTTATAACCCCCCCTCTCCTGTGCCTATGGTAGTTTCAGGTGGTTCCCACACAAATTGGACAGTAAAACTGCCTAATAAATAGGCCATATGGAAAAGGAAAACGAACAAGTAAAATGTTTGCAGAGTACCTGGTGGAGAGATTTCCCAAAGTGTAAAACAGTACATGGCAGTTTGTAACTTGTTACATCACACATATTTCACTCCAAAAGAGCAGCCTTCTTCAAAGAAGGAAAGTTGTCAAATCATTGGCACTGAAATATATATGAACGGAAACTAATGTACATGTTTTCAGGCTAGTCTATACTGGAGTGAAATGATAAAGGCCAGGTCTTACTTATATCAGATGAAATTCACTGTATACAAAGGGCACTTGGTAAACTGGCCAAATTTGAACAACATGCCTTTCAATACAGCCAAATGCAAAGTCACACATCTAGGAACCAAGAATGTTCCACAGGAGAATGTTACAAAGCACACTTACAAGATGGTGAAATGGTATCTTGGATTGTACTGACACTGAAAAGGACCCCAGGGTCATGGTGGAAACCAATTTAACATGAGCTTCCGGTGGGATGCTATAGTTAATGAAGTGGACCCAATCCTGGGATGTATAAACAAGGGAATGATGTCAAGTAGGCTTAGGAAAGTGGCATCGCCTCTGTGTACAGCATTGGTGAAATCATTACAGGAGAGTGTGTCCAGTTCTGGTGTCCACACTTCAAAACATATGTTGACAAATTGGAAAGGGTTCAGAAAAGAGCTAGAAGCTCAATCATGTAGTTTATCAAGTTGAAGATTAAGTGGTGACTCGATCAGGTCTACAAGTATCTATGTGAGGAGATTTCTGGTAGCAGAATGCTTTTTAGTCTAGCAAAAGCAGAACAAGATCCAATGGCTGGAAGCTTAAGTGAGACCCGTGCAGACAAGAAATAAAGGTTCAAGTTTTTAACCGGGATGATAACTATTCACTGCAACAACTGACCTAGGGACACGGTAGATTCACCATCCCTTTAATTCAAGACTGAATATTTTTCTGAATAACAGGCTATGTCCCAAGCAGAAGTTCTGGCCTTCATAGTCGCTGGGAGAGGTTCTCTGGCCTGTGTTATGCAGGAGGTCAGCCTGCATGACCATCCCTTCTGGCCTTAAAATCTCTGATTTATTTTGAGAATGTAGTTGGCCTTGTGCTTACCCTGTGCATAAGGGTCAATTTCACTCACCAAGTAACATCTTATTCCAAACATTCCCAGATACCCAAGGCTGTAGGAAATTCTCTGTCACTTGATGTCTTTAAGTCAAGACTGGGTCTCTTTTTCTAACTGATCTGCAATAGCTCAAACAGAATCCATGGGCTCAATTAAGGGAACAGGTGGTGAGATTCTCTGTTTTGTGCTATGAAGGAAATCAGATGAGATTATCGTAAGGTTTGCTTCCGGTATCTCTTATTTCAAGGGATCCATGTGGAGGTCGGGCATTACTAATTATTAGCAAGATTTGCCGAATCAGGCTATTAATGATAATAATACCTTGCTCTCATGCTGCCCCTTTTCCATCCATAGATCTCAAGATCTCTTTACAAATGAGTAAATAACACCAGCCCCAATTTATAGAAAAAGAAACTGAGGCACACAGCAGGGAAGTCCTAAATTGCACAGTACCATGGCAGTGACTGGAATAGAACCCAGATCCCCTGACCTGTGCACTATTCACTAGCCTATACTGCATTAGTAAAGTCAATGTCATGTCAGACACTAAATATGGAAATTACCATCTCCCATAAACTTTTTTTAATGTACTGGTTGCTACAAAACAAACCATCAAAATATCAGTTTATTTATCTGAGTAACTGGCTGCTAGGGAAGAGATTTCACTGGAAACCTAAGTTGTGTATTTTGTAGGAACATGTTACCTAAAGAAAGAAAACAGTGATGTACAAAAAGGGAAACAAATCCAAAGAATTTGAAGGAGTCTGAGCCCTGGTCCAGGAGTCGCTGAAAGCTCACATCAGTAACTAAAACCTGAAAGGAGTAGAAGAGAGAAAATTAAGATAAATATAAATTAAAATTCACAGCCACTGAAAGGAACAACTTGAAACCCAACTACTCAGAGGGAACATGGATTGTCCCATCAAAACCTTAATTTCTTCTTTCAGACTCGCTGCAACATGAGACTGGATGAGCCAAGTTAGACTCTCAGGGACTTACTGTGAATGATCTCCTGGAAAGGACTTTAATACCCTATTTTATATGCTACAGTGTCCTAAATAGATGCAGCTAGAGTTAGAGTTCGAGCTGTTTCATTGTTATCTATTTCTACTGCCAGGCTAGCAAAGCCAAAGTGATGTATCTGGACAGCTGCGTTTAGCAGATTCTCCATTTTAGTCAGTAAATACATTCCTATACTTCATCAAACTGTTGTGTTAACTTTTAACAGCTACGTACATTACAGGTGTATTTTTTGTACAACACAGCTCCAGGATGGTTTGCCTGGAAAGCTATATGGGGATAGCTATACTGGCAAATCTGTTCTCCTGTGGAGTAGGCTGTAGAGAGTACTTTACAGCTGAGTTTACCAAGCCACCTGAGAGATTTGAACACCAAATGCCATTCAAATCCCTTGGGATTGAGCCTCCAAATCCCATGGACAGTTTTGACAATCCCAGCCAACATGTCCAAGACAATACACTAGCCCATCCTCAGAGCAGCCCTGTGAGGTAAAACTGGTAGGTTGAAACTTGGAATTTCCATTACATGGGAAATACCAAGAGTTAAAAAACCCCATTTGTTCTAAACCAGCACAAAGAATTGAAATTTTGAAATTGTCTGCAAAACAAAATTGCAGGAAAACAATCTTTTTGTCAATCAAAAGGTTTTATATTGATATACTCGAAATATGGCATTGCAATCTTGACTTTTTATTTTATTTTATTTTATTTTATTTTATTTTGATATTATTATTATTATTTTATTGTATTTTGATATTTTATGTTCCTTTATTTTATTTTATATATATTAGTTTATTAATTTAGGTTATTTTATTTTTATTTTTTATATATAAATTGGTCATTGTTTTTTAAATCATTGTCCTAATTTGTAACTGGTATTCTAATTTGTTTTGGAATTGGTTTTTGGATTGCTCAATTGATATTCTAGCTGGTTATTTGTAATTGTTATTCTTACTGAAAATTGTTTGATAATTGATTTGGTAATTGGTTTGGTAACTGATAATTAGTTTTCTAAATTGATATTCCGACTGATAATAATATAGTATAATATAATATAAATGACAGTCAAAATGAAATATTTCAGTAATTTGAATGGATCGTTTCAATAATTTTTCATCTAAAACTTCAACTAAATTGATACACTCCCATGTGATATTTCAATTTTCTTGAATCAGCATTTTCTTGTGGAAATATTTTTTTGTTGGAAAATTTTTGGCCATCTTTGCAGTGAGGCTCACTTTTTCCATTATCTAGGGCTGGGATTTTCAAATTTGCCTAAATGAGTTAGGAACCCACCTCTCCTTGACATCAAATAGGAGTTATGTGCCTAAATCCAACAGACTATTTTAAAAATCCCACACTAGACAAATACAACCTTAGTTGGTGTATATACATGCTACTCTCTTCCCCCCCCATTTTTCAATATTACATTACATTAATTAATAAATAACATTCACATTAATTATTAACAGAAGAGCACCATATCTACATTTGTGCTTGGTATTTGTTAGCTGAAATCCTGAATTATCATTCAACTGGTTGCTCTAAACTGGGCAGGATTGAAGCACTAAATTGGTTTTAAATCCTTATGCAACTTTTACACCTATTTTTCACCATCTGTTTATGGAGTTATGAACCATGATGAATGTAATTGTTACCTTTTGTCACCGGAAGGGAGCACAATGCAACTAGGACCAGGGTAGAAGGAATGCTAATTCCCAGCACTGACTTAGAGGACAATCCTAGGAAAGAAATTGTATAATGTCAGCACAAAGGAGGCACCAGAGAAAAAATAAGAAATTAGCAGGGAGATAAAGAGTGAAATACCTCTTGACGTCTATTAATATTATCAGCTCTCTTTTTGGGAGGGTCTCTTAACTGTCATGAGTATTGAGGAGGGATGTGAACATGAGGTGGTGGGTGCATTGGCAAAGCAGCAAGGGGACGGCATTCCTAACGTTATGGGCAACCGCGGGAAAGGCATAGAATTGGGAGAAGGATGCAGTGACAAGGTCGGCCACTTTCTTATGTGGAACTGAAGCTGACTTGGAATTTTCCATTCAAGCAGCTTTTGGATGGAAAATGTGATTTCTGCAAAATCAATAGCTTCTGTGTGAAAATGTTAATTTTGCTGATTTTTTTCAATTTCCCAGCCAGGAAAATTCAAATTGAGAAGTTTCATTTCATGTTGGATCAACAGTAATCTTTTCATCTGCCTGAGCAGCTGCACTGCTTCATGGGAGCTGTAGTTCAGGTGTCTCGTGCCTCTATTCTCCCCTAAGAGCTGGGATTCCTGTCCAGACTACATTTCCCATGGTTCCCCTTGGTCACAGTACTCCCATTATGCACCATGAAAATAAGTGGATGCAGAAATGAATGTCAAAGTGAAACATTTAATGTCAGGCCAACCAACCACAATGGAACATTTCAGTTTGGGAATGTTAATACATTTTATTTCTATTAAAATATCAAAATGGAACATTTTGACATTCCAAAATTGATTTTTTTCCAATTCTGGATGAAAGCAAAAGGCAAAATACTGGAATTTCCCATGGAACAGAAATTCCAGTTTATGATTAGCTCTCTGTATAACTTACACATCTTCCCTGAGGTTGGTCATGCCACGTTTTGTTGCTTTGAGAGTGCACATATCTGATGTGGGGGAATGGTATATACTTTGTGGAAGGTGACTGGTACATATTTTAGGGGGAATCAATATTACTTTTACTCATCTCCTTACAGGTGAAATTCAAATTAGAGGCTGGCTGCCAACTACAATCTGCTTAGCTTCATTTGGACAGGGACTGTGCCATCAGTTTAACTCCAAAGCCACTAAGGAGGGATCTGATTAGTAACTATGCATCTACTCATTATTCATACTTTTGCTCAAGACATTATATGACCAAATATAAATACTGGAGCAATGCCATGAAATGTGTGAAATTAACACCTGATACAACAGAAGTCCTGGGCACGTTACTTAAGCTCGCTAAGTCTTGTGTTAGCCCTCTGTACAGGGATGAATTTCACCAGCCATCCCTAATTTCTACCCTTCTCATGAATTCTCTGTTATTCCCCATACTTCCCATCACTCAGGCTGTTAGAAGATGGTGGACTTTTGGCTGGGATTCCACCCCCCCCACACCATTTTTTATATAAATAGCTCTATATGTTGTATGTAAGAGACTTAAAATAACAACTGAACTCATTTACTATGAGAAAGAGGCTTCATTCCAGAGATGGTTATGTAGGAATTGCATATTTTATCTTTGGAACAAATGCATGGCAGGTCATGAATAAATCACTGAATCTGCTTTAAACCTACAATAATACTTAAAAATGCAGTAATCATCAAGCATATGTGAAAACAAGAAAAGAATAGCTAATTACCCCCAACTCATCATGTTTAGCATGAGATTTTAAATGGTTTCCACTAGAGCTGTTTGAAAAATGGAATTTTCCTTTCATGGGAAATGGGATATCAAAGATACATTCAATTCCAAATTGGAATGAAAAGTTGAAATATTAAAAATGTTCATGAAACAGAAAATTCTGCAAAGTTTCAAACTGGAAATGTCAGACTGGAAAAATTCCAAAGTTGAGAATGAAAAGAAATGATGTGGTTTGTTGAAGTGACATTTTTCATTTTGAAACAACAGTTCAAAAGAAATAATGGCATTTCATTTAAGAAAGTCAATTTGAAAGAAAATGTTTTGTTTTAATTTTTGCAATGGAAAATCACAATGTAGTCAAAATATCAATATTTTACAATGGAAATTTTTTAGTTTATTGTAATCAAACGTGAAAGTTGCTTTCAGCTCTATTTTCTGTTAGTCTTCACCTTCATAGCTGCCCCTTTGCTGGGGCTGTTTGGTGTCGGAATATTTTCTAACACTCTGGAGGAATACAGCAGCATCTTGTCCTTTACATCATGAACAGAGCCAGAAAGTTCCAGTTCTCTGGTGAGTAATTCTAGATCCTAAGGCTGGGTATTTACCCCTGTTCATGCTATTAGTCATTTTTTGTGGTCCAATATCAGTGGGGTTAAGCATTCAGGGCCCAATTCACTGCTGCCCTGTGGCCCATTGACTCAAATTAGAAGGACACAAAGAGGCCATAGATCCAGAATGAATCCTACCCAGCCTTGGGACAATGGGCCTGAGCACTGAGGTGCAGAGCCTGCTCCATTAGATTTGCTCCCATCCACAGCAGTCCCAGCTGTGTCGGGGTATGGCTGGCAAACAGGGGGAGTCCTTCGGGGTGCGTGGGGAAGGCTAATCTCTGCCCCTACAAAATCTCCATAGGAGCCATTGTCTCCCTTATGTCCCTGCACTACTGCAGGACTTAATCTGGCTCTCAGAGCTTGATGCAGTAGCTGTTCGTATTGAATCAATCAGAAGGGGCCTGTACAGGGAACCAGGTAGCACCAATATCTCACCTGAGACCACGATAGTCAGTGCAGGGTGCTCAGCTGTGCGTGAGCATGGTCCGGAGTACCTGAAGGTGACACACATGAAAACTCTGGCAGAGACATTCCCATGTAAACTGGTGTCTTGTAAAATAAGGTCTCCTTTACCGCTTCATAATACGTACAGTTCATAAACAACAGTTATTCTGAGCCATTTGTAGGCAGGCTGGACAGGCCTCTTTGATCTTACTTGCTCTCCATTATTTCAGACCAGCACCTCTAGTAAGCTCGCCAGCCTCTCCTTTGTCTCCCTGTCCCTGCTGGAGAGAGAGGAGTCTGCTGCTGAGTTCTTTGCTCCCTCTGCAGACCCACTGCTGGAGAGGGTGAGAGGGACAAGTCCTGAATTTTTTTCAGAGTAGCAGCCTGCATTTTTTCCACCAAATGCATCCGATGAAGTGAGCTGTAGCTCACGAAAGCTTATGCTCTAATAAATTTGTTAGTCTCTAAGGTGCTACAAATACTCCTTTTCTTTTTAAGAAGGTGTGAGTAACAGTAGGGGAAAAATTAGCATGGGGAAATAGTTTTTACTTTGTGTAATGACCCATACACTCCCAGTCTTTATTCAAGCCTAACATAATGGTGTCCAGTTTGCAAATTAATTCCTATTCTACAACCACATTTGCTCCAATCCCTCAGACAGAGACAAACACCTACAAGATCTCTATCAAGTACTTCTCATTCTTTCTGCTGATACAGACTAACACGGCAACCACTCTGAAACCTGTCACTATTTTTGATGATGCACTAGAGGAACTCTCCATTAGTTGGGCTGGCTCTGCAGGGTTTACGAGAGTAAAAGGGAGGAGAAAATATAGGTCGGGTCACTAAAGTCAGCAGATCCAATGTACACAGGGAATAAAACTGATAAGCAAGAGGACGTCTGGTTTACATAGTCACTCTTTACAATACAACTGCTATTTTGAAAACTGACAATTTGAACTGTAATTTATTCATCTGGATTCTGCCCTAGCAATAGAGAATTTTTGTATAGAGAAGGTGAGTTTAGTGTCTTACCTGTTATACTCAGATGCTGGGCAGTACTTAGAAGAGAAAGAGTCTTATGACTAAGATTGTCCTTGTGCGCGTATAAACAGGAAAAGTTTCCTGAGCTGCTAGTGGATACGTTATAGGGCAGGTCGTAGGCAAATTTGCTTTCCTGCATCGGTTGGATTACAATCTCCTTCCCATCTTTACAGAAAATAACATGGGTAAAAGGGGAAAGTGCAGGTATTTTACACCTCATCACCACTGTGTCCCCTTGGGAACTGGGTGCTTTGTCAAGAAACATCTGCGGAGCAGGGAGGTCTCCTAAATAGGACAAAATATGAAATTAAACACACTTGACTCCATTCCCTTCTGGTGTTAACTGGCACTGCTCCGAGTTTTTAAGCAGGGGCTTTGGCTTAGTATGATAGCTATTCCCATTCCCATGCTAAGATTTTTGTTAAACTAAGGCAACTCCTAGAGAAAAGCATTGTGAAGCTAGAGTTAAGGTTGAGTGCAGATATTAGTGACCTATGGGTAAAAATTCATGGAGACAATTATAGTTAGTAAAGGAACAGACATTGAAAAGCCAGGAAATTCAGAGCTGAGAGTTTTAACATGAGACACACCAAACATTTGAAAGTACTGAAAATTGATTATTAAGGTATCCAGACAAACTTAACTCTGTCCTCCTAGCAATGTCCTGAGACATTCAGCATGACTTATTAATCCATGGCAATCACTTCTTAACAATTGAAATAACAGAGACTTGATGGGGTAACACACATGACTGGAGCACTATCATGGATGGATATAAACTGTTCAGGAAGGACAGGCAGGGGAGGAAAGGTGGAGGAGTTGCACTGTATGTAAGAGAGCAGTATGATTGCTCAGAGCTCCAGTATGAAATTGGAAAAAAGCCTGTTGAGAGTCTTTGGGTTAAGTTCAGAGGTGAGAGCAACGTGGGTGAGGTCGGTGGGCGTGTGCTATAGACCACCAGACCAGGAGAATGAGGTAGATGAGACTTTCTTCAGACAACTAACAGAATTTTCCAGATCACAGGCCCTGGTTCTCACGGGGGACTTCAATCACCCAGATGTCTGCTGGGAGAGCAATACAGCAGTGCACAGACAATCCAGGAAGTTTTTGGAGAGTGTTGGGGACAACTTCCTGGTGCAAGTGCTGGAGGAGCCAACTGGGGTCATGCTCCTCTTGACTTGCTGCTCACAAACAGGGAAGAATTGGTAGGGGAAGTAGAAGTAGGTGGCAATCTGGGCAGCAGTGACCATGAGATGGTTGAGTTCAGGACCTGACAAAAGGAAGAAAGGAGAGCAGCATAGGGGAGAGCAGCATAACACAGAAGCCCAAATGCCTAAGCGTGGGCAAAACTCCCACTGAATCATTTTTTTATGACTATTTATTATTTTTGTTGCTATCTACCTCATGGTTTGCAATCCTTTTCTAGCTGTTTAAACTAAAGAGCACTTGCTGACTTGCAATTCACGTGGGTCACTAGTGAGAGTTGAAAAGCAGGGATTTTCACCCTATGGTCCACGGACCCCCGGGGGTCAGCAGAGTATGTTGAAGGTCTCCTGAAAGGGTGTTGTTACCATAGAACAGTGGTTTTCTGCCTGGGGTCTGCAGACCGTTGGGGGTCCACAGATTGTGTCTAAGATTTCCAAAGGGTCTGCACATCCATTAGAAATTTTTTAGGGATTAGCGAATGAAGAAAGGTTGAAAACTACTGTTGCACAGAGTTCAGTGACTATGCTATTTGACAGATTATGCTCTTGCTATCACATACATTATTTACCAAAGATATTTTGCATTGTGTTCATACCGCTCTATAGACAGTCCTGTGCTATTGGGCAAATAAATAATGGACCCACTATAGTGAATTTCATCTAATAATCATTGAATACTGTTTTTCCTGCTCTTTGACCAAATCCATTTATATTCCCCAAAGTAATTCCTCATCTTCCACAGATTGCAGATATTTTTTCTGTCATCTCATTTCTGCTCTAGGTATGCGGAAAAACATAGGATTTACCTGGAGAGGAGCAGGTTTCTTGGTTTGTGAAATGAATACCTTTAAAATAAATGAACAATAGATTGATTTTAGTATTAGGTCAACGCAGAGGCTCAGATTTTGATCTCAGCTGCTTGTGTCACCCACTGATTCCAATCCTAGATTCACACAAAGGTCCCAATCCTGAGTTCACTGAGGTTCTGTGTGAGCAGAGAGATTTGTTCAGTGGGAGCTCATTGCAGAATCAAGGCCTTAGCATGCAGCTAGGTTGTGTGTTCCCTTGTAATAATTAAATTCTTGTGTAACTCCTTCCATGCTCTTTTTGAAAAGCTAAGCCGTTCTGAAATGGCTACATATCAGATGGAGGACTGGTCACCTCAAAAATTGCAGGTTCTGAATTCCCACTGCATATGAGCTCTCCATGTGAATATTAGTCAATTATATGTGGTTTTATTGCCTGGAGAGAAATGTATTTTTTCTGTGCTCACATAAATAGTTTTAAGGGGCTTTGCTCAAACAATTAAAACTAAAAATTTCACCTCTGGGCTGTGAATAAGCATAGAAATTTGCATTGAAAAAGAGATTTTTTTGAGAAATTCAGAGCATGTCAAAATAGGACTTTTTAATGTTATGCTTTTTTAAAATGAAATCAGAACAGAATCTCAACTACTGCAACTTTCACTACCAACAAAAGTCCTGATTCTGCTCCCTTTAAACTCAGCAGCTAACCTCTCAATCCTCGCTAGCTAGACTACTTAAAGGAAAATACCTGCACATATTAAATAATACAATTTAGCTATAACAATCTAATATTAGTTCAAATGATTTAAATAAGTACTTATCCTGTATTTTTCTTATCTGACAACTAAAACAGATCAGACAATTCATTGCAAATAATTAATCTGTTTCACTGTGACATTTTTTCTTAAACCACTAATACAATTGAACTCAGCCACCCCTCTACCAGCTATGGCTCTTGCTCCTTACAACTTGAATGATTTGAGTGGATTTCATGTTTCTCCATTGGGTTTGTAAGATCCAGGCATCACTTGTATATCCCTAATGGAATGTAAGCTCTAGGACTGATAAAACATTTAATGACTAAAAATATCTCTTTTATTTAAAGTTCTGTAATTGTCCAAAGTACGTTCCTTTTCCATAGCAGTTAATTCTTAACAGAGATGTGTTACCTAAGCAAATGGCATTTATTTAGGGCCAGGTTCTACTCTCAATTACACAGGTATAAATCAATCTGATATATAAATACAACTGTTGAGGTTGGTGGAGTTATCCTGGATTTACAATGATGCCATTAAGAGGAAGAATTAGATCTTTAATATATAATTGTTTTTTTAAATAGGGCTGAGATTTTCAGAGCCACCTAAAAAGTCTCAAAGCCTAATTCCTATTAAAGTTAATGGGAACTGGATGTCTAATTCCCTTAGGGGCTTGGAAAATCTCAGTTTTACTGTCTAATTTGAGCTATCATTAAAATGTTCCTGGTTAATTAAGGGAACAACTCTTTACTATTTTGTCCTGTCTCTTCTTAAAGTGAAATGCAGAATATCTGTAACATACTCACAGCATAGCCAGAGAACCAGCAGCAGAATCATTGGGAGAATCAGGAAGAACTTAGCCTTGAAATTTCTGCAGTGCCTTCTGCTGCTTTGGGTATGAGTTCGGAGACCAGCCCTGGGTCTCTGCTCTAAGCGTCCTTCTGCCCAGTAGGTTTCATAGAAGATCAGACACAGTCGCTCTCATCTGAACTGCAATGTGCTCTTGAGTTGCAAGTACCAGAGACCTTGCAGTCCCTTGGCTCAGAGCCTTCCTTTGCTCCTCTGGTTCAAACAGCAGTCAGGTTGGTGATGCTTTTTCCTGCGGCTTGTGTCACTGCCCTCTGTATACAGTAAGTGTTCACTTCATTCTGCTCTATGCCAGCCCTCAGCCCCAACTTCCTATAAGAAAAGTTAAGGTGATGCCCTTGATCTGTACCTCAGACAATAGTAATGGATGGTCTAGTCTCAGCTGTACCTGCTGAATGGCCTAATAAACAGGAAAACAGACATTTCAGCAAACTCAAACCCTTAAGTGATGTGTCTTTCAGTGGGTGTGTAGGGCGTGTTTTAAGGTCACTGCTCTATCTTACTCCCTAGCATCCACTAGACCATAAGAAAGTCTTTCACCATGTTTGAAGTAAGCAAGCTAAATAACCTTCCTTATACCAGTGTAAACCCAAGTAGTCACTACTAGACTAATACCAGTGGAAAAAAGAGGGGTAACATCACAACGCTCAGCAGAGTGACCCAGGATTTATGCTAGTATAGGGAGAGTAGAATTTGATTGAAAATGTTTATCCATGGTTCTAGCAGACACCAAACACAGCAGATGAGTCGAAAAGCTAAGGGGCTGATAAGGGTGCAGAGAAAGCACAGATTTTATGTGTCAGATTTTATGGTAGATGATGGGGAAGTTCCTAAGCACAGAACATCTTTCGGGGGAACAATTAGTGGGGGGAAAATTGGGAAATATTGTGAATAGCTGGAGATTCTTAACATCCTTCAGAAGTTTGAGAAGAAATGGGGGGCATGAAATGAGTTACTGATAAAACTGGCTGAAGTCAGTCAGAATTTCAAAAATTTCAAAAAAGCAGAAATGAAAATTTAATAAAATATGTGTGACCCCACCCCCGCATTTTTGACCATTTCTAGATACTCACCCTGGGCAGGTTTTGTCCCTGATATCTGCCAGCCAAATCATCATCGGCATCTCAATTTGAAGTGCCGATCTTCTCTTGGCTTAAACTTGATTGTGGAGAGTAAAACACTGAAATTACTAGGATAACCAGGCCCTGACTTTGTGCCTAACACTGAACATTGTTTTATTTCACCCATCTGCAGGTGTATCAGTCATGTGGTATTTTCCTGATTTTAACTGATTTTCACATTAATCCAACTATAAAGTTATATTCAGCACTTTTTAACCTTCCCAAAATATAAACAGTGAATAAGATAATAACTTAATAAGATTAATGTTAGATATGGTTGAAAGTTTACAACCAAAAATAATTTCTCATCCGAAAATGAACTTTTATCAACGTAGATATTTTCCACCGTAAAATGTCAAATTCAATGCCATTTTTCAGTTTTCCATCAGAAAAGTCTAAATGAAAAATGTAGTTTTGAATTTACATGAAATTATTCATTTTGACTCAACATTTCAAAATTATTTTGTTTTTGTTTTGAAAATCTTAAATGTTTTGTTAAAATATTTAGAAAAAAATTATTTCAGTATTTCTGAATTGATTTTTTTGCCACTTTTCATTTAGGACAAAAGCAAATGTAAAAATAATAAAATTTCTTATTCTATAGCTATTTTGTTTTCTTACTAGCTTTAGTTAATAATCAAACGAAGTCATTCAGTAACTTTTGAAACATTAGCTACCATTAAAATACAAATAAATTAAAATATATCTATATGCAATAAAAACAAACATTTCTATCATGAAATATTTAGCTATCTAATCAGTTTGTGAAAGTGGGGAGAACTGCAGTTCAGCACATCCAAGAGTCTTCAAAGAGCTGGCGGAGAGCTTGCTGGAAAGTTAATATTGATTTTCAGTAACTCTTGGAACACAAAAATAAAAGGAGTACTTGTGGCACCTTAGAGACTAACAAATTTATTTGAGCATAAGCTTGCGTGAGCTACAGCTGTAGCTCACGCAAGCTTATGCTCAAATAAATTTGTTAGTCTCTAAGGTGCCACAAGTACTCCTTTTCTTTTTGCAGATACAGACTAACATGGCTGCTACTCTGAAATCTTGGAACACTGGGGAAGTTCCAGAAGACTGGAAGAAAGCTAATGTGCCAATATTAAAAAAAGGAAAATGGGATGACCTTGGTTGTTATAGGCTGGTCAGTCTAACATCTCTCCTGGGCAAGATAATGGAGATGCTGATAAGGGACTCGGTTAATAATGTTTTAAAGGAGGATAATATAACCGATGCCTAGCAATGTGGGTTTATAGAATGTGGGTGTAGAGAAAATAGATCCTATCAAACTAATCTGAAATGTTTTTCATGAGATTACAAATGTGGTTAATAAAGGTAATAGTGTTGCAATAATATACTGAGTAGTTATAAGGCATTTGATTTGGTACTGCATGACATTTTGATTAAGAAACTAGAATGATTCAAAATTAACGTCTCACATGAAATGGAATAGTAACCTACAGGGAATTGATCACTTGATGATTACCTGTTCTGTTCATTCCCTCTGGGGCACATGGCATTGGCCACTGTCAGAAGACAGGATACTGGGCTAGATGGACCTTTGGTCTGACCCAGTATGGCCGTTCTTATGTTTGCATATGAGAAAGATCTAGGAGCAAAGATGGCAGGGCATATTTACAGGGTGGGGGTCTCTATCCTGGGAAGCAGTGACTGTGAAACAGACTTGGGCTTATAGTGGATAATCAACTGAACATGAGTTCCCATTGTGACGCTGGAGCCAGAAGAGCTTATGAGATCCTGGGATGGGTAAACAGAGGAATCTTAAGTAGGAGCAGAGAGGTTATTTTAGGTCTGTATCTGGCACTAGTGTGACCACTGCTGGAATACTGTGTCCTGTTCTTCAACAGTGTTGATAAATTGGAGAGGGGTTCGAAATGAGCTACGAGAATGAGTAAACAGTTAGAAAATTTATCTTATAGTGATAAACTCAAGGAGCTCAATCTATTTAGATTAACAAAGAGAAGGCTAAGGGGTGACTTGATCACAGTCTATACATCCCTACATGGGGAACAAAAATGTGATAATAAGCTGTTCAATCTAGCAGAAAATGGTATAACGAGAGCCAACGGCTGGAAGTTGAAGCCAGATAAACTCAGATGGGAAATAAGGCGTAAATCATGGTGAGGGTGATTAACTATTGGAACAACTTACCAAGGGTCATGGTGGATTCTCCATCCCTGGAAATATTAAAATCAAGATTTTCTAAAAGATCTACTCTAGTTCAAACAGGAATTATTTTGTAAAAAGAAAAGGAGTACTTGTGGCACCTTAGAGACTAACAAATTTATTAGAGCATAAGCTTTCGTGAGCTACAGCTCACTTCAGCTCACTCACGAAAGCTTATGCTCAAATAAATTTGTTAGTCTCTAAGGTGCCACAAATACTCCTTTTTCTTTTTGCGAATACAGACTAACATGGCTGCGACTCTGAAACCTGTTTTTATGTTGTGTGGTTGATCTGGAGACGCCCTTCAACCCTACTCTGTTGGGTGTTTTTGTTGGACTGGAGGGTGGTGCACATGACCTTTTAGAACTGGTTTGGCTGATATTGACTTTTTAGTGGATTCTCCTTTATATAAAAACTGTTGATCTATTTGACTATGGGGAAACTCTCCCTCCTTCTCTTACTTTTTATATGGCTGCTCTTTTTTCTGACACCAGCTTCACCCTTTTACCAAGCATTAGCAGAATTCTGGAGCTTTGAATGTGGGCTTCATGGTGCAAAAGAAATCAGTGGCCAGGAGTCTGGGTATGTGCTAAGTGTAACTTGTTCTGTTTACACACATATGTCAGTCCTGGAACAGAGGTGGTCACAAACAGCATGCAGTTCAACCCCTCCTTCCAGGAATCTCAGCATATCATAATGCCCCTTTACCAGAAGAATCAGAAATGAAGGCACAGAGCCTTCTTCTTTTCTTTTCTTTTCTTTTCTTTTCTTTTCTTTTCTTTTCTTTTCTTTTCTTACATTTGCAAACCACCCTATCTACCCAAAAAACTTGTCTCTACAAAAAACTTTGCAGCTAATTGTGTGTTCTGTGAAAAAGTATTTCCTTTTATCTGTTTGGAATTTGCCACCTTTTCATATAAGTGAATGTCCCTGTGACAGAATATTTATCCCACACTAGCCCAGAAAGAGTTAATGAGGCTGGGAAGTGGCCAATTAAGTGGAGAGGCCACACCTGAGGGGAATTAGATGGCCTAGGTAAGTGGGGCTGATGCTGGAGTCCAGCTGAGAAAGAACAGGCAGGGCTGCTATAAAGCCAGGAAGTTGGCAGCAGAAAAGGGCTCCCTAGAGGAAGCCTGGGAGCCACTCTCTGGGCATTAGAGAGGGAAAGGAAGAAACCCAGGGGGAGAGGAGAAGCCTTGGGCTCCAGGCTCTGAAGGAAGGGGTTATCCAGAAGGGTGGTGTAGCAGAATCCTGAGAGAGGCAGAGTAGGAAAAGACTCAGGGAAACAGTAGCAAGGTTTGGGACAGAGCAGACCTTGGCCACTGATTAGAGGGTCCCTGAGCCCAGGTTCCCCTTCAAGTTGGAAGTGCCACAGTCTCAAAGACTGTGAGACTTTGAGATCCCAGAATGAAGAAAACACACTTGGCTGGAGGGCCAAGCCTGAAGAGGGAGCAACTGGGTCATGAAGAGACAGAGCACCCTGAATGATAAAGAGAGAGAGAGAGACTGAAGGGTGAGTGACAGAGAAAGGGGAAGGGGTGTCAGACCCGGTGGAGCTAGAGCAGCCAGGAGGAGATGCCTGAGCAGTGACTAGAGAAACCCCTTGTGGTGCCTTGTTCTTGTGCTATGAGAGGGAGAAGAGGAGTGTCAGCTGGCCATCTTGCAGTGTGGGAAAGCCAAGCTAACTCAACTGAGCTAATGTGGCTGAAAGCCAGGCCCATCCTGACTGTTAGAATATAGATATTCAGGCCTCCCTGTAAAGGCCTATACTTGAAGAATTTAGGTATATGTTTATCATTTAGCTGCTAATAGAGGTAAACAAGAAAGAATCTGTGTAAGGGCCTTCTCTCACTTTGACAGTCTGAGTCCCTGTTCTTAGGCCAATGCCTTTGGCTAAGCAGTAGAGGCAACCATAAGATGGGAAGCGACCGGTCACATCCTCACATTCCAAACTAGTCAATATGGGGCGCTTAGCAAGGCCTATCACTTCCAGAGAAAGGGAAGAGCCTAGAAGGTGTAAAAGGAAATGTAGGTTGATAGTTTTGTCTGATAAGAACTCACTTATCAATAGACACAGCTGGGAAACCCTTATGTCTTTATAGACGTAGTTGTGAAATCCTCACTTCTGTATTGTTTTGTCATTATAGTTCGCACTTTGCTATTGTTTATTTGCATGGTCTCTGTCTGGTTCTGTGACAGGTTTCAGAGTAGCAGCCGTGTTAGTCTGTATTCGCAAAAAGAAAAGGAGGACTTGTGGCACCTTAGAGACTAACAAATTTATTTGAGCATAAGCTTTCGTGAGCTACAGCTCACTTCATCGGATGCATTCCTGATGGGTCGTCCTTCAGGATAAGTTGTAGATCCTTGATGATGCATTGGAGAGGTTTTAGTTGTGGGCTGAAGGTGATGGCTAGTGGCGTTCTGTTATTTTCTTTGTTGGGCCTGTCCTGTAGTAGGTGACTTCTGGGTACTCTTCTTGCTCTGTCAATCTGTTTCTTCACTTCAGCAGGTGGGTATTGTAGTTGTAAGAATGCATGATAGAGATCTTGTAGGTGTTTGTCTCTGTCTGAGGGGTTGGAGCAAATGGGGTTATATCGTAGAGCTTGGCTGTAGACAATGGATCGTGTGGTGTGATCTGGATGAACGCTAGAGGCATGTAGGTAGGAATAGCAGTCAGTAGGTTTCTGATATAGGGTGGTGTTTATGTGACCATCACTTATTAGTACCGTAGTGTCCAGGAAGTGGATCTCTTGTGTGGACTGGTCCAGGCTGAGGTTGATGGTGGGATGGAAATTGTTGAAATCATGGTGGAATTCCTCGAAGGCTTCTTTTCCATGGGTCCAGATGATGATGTCATCAATGTAGAGCAAGTAGAGTAGGGGCATTAGGGGATGAGAGCTGAGGAAGCGTTGTTCTAAGTCAGCCATAAAAATGTTGGCATACTGTGGGGCCATGCTGGTACCCATCGCAGTGCCACTGATTTGAAGGTATACATTGTCCCCAAATGTGAAATAGTTATGGATGAGGACAAAGTCACAAAGTTTAGCCACCAGATTAGCCGTGACAGTATCGGGGATACTGTTCCTGACGGCTTGTAGTCCATCTTTGTGTGGAATGTTGGTGTAGAGGCTTCTACATCCATAGTGGCTAGGATGGTGTTTTTAGGAAGATCACGGATGGATTGTAGTTTCCTCAGGAAGTCAGTGGTGTCTCGAAGATAGCTGGGAGTGCTGGTAACGTAGGGCCTGAGGAGGGAGTCTACATAGCCAGACAATCCTGCTGTCAGGGTGCCAATGCCTGAGATGATGGGGTGTCCAGGATTTCCAGGTTTGTGGATCTTGGATAGCAGATAGGATATCCCAGGTCGGGGGTCCTGGGGTGTGTCTGATGAAGCGAGCTGTAGCTCACGAAATCTTATGCTCAAATAAATTTGTTAGTCTCTAAGGTGCCACAAGTACTCCTTTTCTTTTTGTCTGGTTCTAGAGTAGCAGCCGTTTTAGTCTGTATCCACAAAAAGAAAAGGAGGCCTTGTGGCACCTTAGAGACTAACACATTTATTTGAGCATAAGTTTTCGTGAGCTACAGCTCACTTCATCATTTCTGTCTGCTGTATAATTAATTTTGCTGGGTGTAAACTAATTAAGGTGGTGGGATATAATTGGTTAGCTAATCATGTTACAATATGTTAGGATTGGTTAGGTAAATTTCAGTGGAATGATTGGTTAAGGTGTAGCTAAGAATATTACTATATAAATTAGGGGCAAACAGGAAGTAAGTTGGGATTCGAAAATAAGAAAAAAGGAACTTGGATTTAAGCTTGCTGGAAGTTCACCCCAATAAATATCGAATTGTTTGCACCTTCGGACTTCGGGTATTGTTGCTCTCTGTTCATGCGAGAAGGACCAGGGAAGTGGGAGAGTGAAGGAATAAGCCCCCTAACACGGACACAGCCCCAGAGCTCATCAGCTAACCAAGCTCAGCTCATTCTGCTTCACCCAGGCCAAACTGAGTGTGGTTGGCTGTTTCAGCAAAGGCAGCAGTGAGCTCCTATCCCTAGTCACAGTGTTGGTAGCTGGGAAGTTCCACTCTGGGCCTGGATCTCCTCTGACTCCTTTGGCCAGGGAAAGCAAAAGCATCCACAGATGCTGCCTTCGTGGGAGCAAATCGTTTGACAGGGCAAGTTGCAGAGGGCAGCACTTGCTAGCTGCAGCTTGTAGAATCTAGATACAAATGTGGTGACTGTCAATAGCTCTGAGCTGAGCGGTGGTTTTGGAGAGTAATGCAGTCTCTGGCCGTACAGTAACTCACACTCAGTGACCCAGCCAGAGAAACCACAGGACGTGGTTAGAGAAACAAGAGTCAACGAAGATAATTTGTTTCCTCTCTGATGTAGAGCATGGCCAATCTACCCTCCCTCAACTTCCTTACTTAGCAGCAGTACAGTAATGTTATGTACGGTGCTGACTTTGTTTGTTCTAGAGTAGCAGCCATGTTAGTCTGTATTCACAAAAAGAAAAGGAGTACTTGTGGCACCTTAGAGACTAACAAATTTATTTGAGCATAAGCTTTCGTGAGCTACGTGAGCTGTAGCTCACAAAAGCTTCTGCTGAAATAAATTTTAGTCTCTAAGGTGCCACAAGTACTCCTTTTCTGTTTGTTCTGTGTTTCATCCATTCTCTAGAGAAATCTGTTCTCTCATTTCCTTCAAATTGCTCCTTAAAACACCATGTCTTCCCAGAGGTCTATAAAACTTCCAGCCTGTCTCAGGAGTTTTAACAAAAGTTTCAATAGGAAATGTAGATTTCAAAATAAAAATAATGGAACAAGCTCCATTCCTCGGGTCTTGATAAAACCCTCTTAGGGAAAGGCCCTTTAAATCAGTGGGCAGTGGGTGCAATATGGTACCAACAGATTGGTGGGAATGAATGCATAAGGTGCACACAAATGGGATTCTGGCCCATTGACTTTATATACATGCTGCAACTTACATGAGTCATGTGATATTCTGGGATGTCTCTTCAAGCCCCAGCTCCTGGAGTCCTGTGATTATTACAGGAGCAGCTCAGCTTTCATATTTTAGAAAGTAAGTTTCTAGTGCTCGTGATCATGCTGAGCTGCTCAGCCAGCATGAAGCAGGCTTTGAAACATGATCTGTGCCTTCCATTATTTGTGAAACACATATGGGGGTGGGGGGGCATACTGGCTCTGTCTAAACTGCAAGTAAACCCAGGATTGGTAGAACTCCATTTAGCAGACCCTGGATTTGTTAACCTAGGGCTTGAGCCTATACACTTATGTGTAACACCAGGTCAGGAATTGTTGAACCCTGGGTACCAACCTGGGCCTCTAGCATCTACACTACATTATGCAGGCCCCAGTCCAACCACCCCACCCTAATGCCCTCCCAAACTGTAGCTGTTCGTGATGCAGTGTGGGGAAATGTGACTGTCCACCAGCCTTGGCTGCCCAGATGAAAAAGCAAGTCAGCCTGTGGGATTGTGGAATACTTTTGGTGGACTCCCAAAGCATGAGTCCAGTGGGGTTGTGACTACACTGCAGTGCAAAGCAAAGGGCTCAGCCTCAGACACTCCACCCCTTTGGGGTTCTGAGACCCTCAGTCTGAGACCTGGGTTAGCACGATGTGTGTAAATGGAAGGGTGGTTAGGCTTGAGCGTGAATTCAAACCATTGCAGCATAGACATACCCACTAAGACCTTGATCCAGCAAATGTGAGTAGCCCCTCTAAAGGCAGTGGACTCCAGAAGAAAAGTACCAATTATTTGTTCACAGGCAATTTTGTTGGGTTTTGAATGAAAAGACAGACAAAAAAATGATGTATTTGCTTTTGAAAAACATTTTCAGTATTGGTAAAAATGTTTGGGTTTTGAATATGAAAAAAAAAATACTGAAGCCTGAAAGCTATCACTGAAAAAAACAACAAACAAAAACAAGTTTCAGAGTAGCAGCTGTGTTAGTCTGTATCTGCAAAAAAGAAAAGGAGTACTTGTGGCACCTTAGAGACTAACAAATTTATTTGAGCATAAGGTTTCATGAGCTACAGGCCACTTCATCAGATGCATAGAATGGAACATATAGTAAGAAGATATATATACACATACAGAGAACATGAAAAGGTGGGAGTTGCCCTCTCAACTCTAAGAGGCTAATTCATTAAGATGAGCTATTATCAACAGGAGAAGAAAAACTTTTGTAGTGATAATCAAGATGGCCCATTAGAAACAGTTGACAAGAGGGTGTGAGGATACTTATCATGAGGAAATAGATTCAATTTGTGTAATGGCTCAGCCATTCCCAGTCTCCATTCAAGCCTAAGTTAATGGTATCTGGTTTGCATATTAATTCAAATTCAGCAGTTTCTCGTTGGAGTCTGTTTTTGAAGCTTTTCTGTTGCAAAATTGCCACCTTTAAGTCTGTTATTGAGTGACCAGGGAGGTTGAAGTGTTCTCCTACTGGTTTTTGAATGTTATGATTCCTGATGTCAGATTTGTGTCCATTTATTCTTTTGCATAGAGACTGTCCGGTTTGGCCAATGTACATGGCAGAGGGGCATTGCTGGCACATGATGGCATAAAACTGCTGAACTTGAATTAATATGTTGGTCCCTTACTGAAACTTAGTGCGGGGGTTGGGTCAGCTGTCTCCCAATACCAGGAGAAAAGAGAAGGGCTGAAGCGAAGTCAAAGCCAACTGGCTGAGGCAGACCAGCTGCACCAACTGGGAGTCAAGGCTGAGCTACACCACAGGACAAGAGCCGGGGAGCGGCTGCCCACTGTGCTGCAGCTAATACCAGAGCTGAGCCCGGTTAGCGGCTGTGGAGAGCGAGGGTGGACCTTGAGCAGACCGGGCCCAGACACAAGTGTCTTGCAGGCCAGACCCAGAGGGGGGGTGTGAACTGGAGGAAAGGGCCGATAGTGAGGAGAAGTGTCCTTAGAGCCTGAGGGAGTGTGGACATCATCAGAGCAGGTGTCTGACCTGTGGTATCCCTGCAGTGCTGCCAGGGCCTGGGAGGGAGGCCTGGGATGGGTGAGGAACAGACTGTGAACTTGCCTCATGCCCCAGAGAAAGCTGTTTGTGGTGTTCACTGCGACCCAGGGTCGGGTCCCTTGTTCCTTTTACCTCTTCCATTTTCCCTTATTTTTCTTACAGTTGCCATTTCATACATTGTATTTGGTTTGAACTTAATCTAGTGATCAGTGGGTCAGGGAAGTGAGGAGAAAGTACGCAAGAGTGGGGACACCCTCACCCCTGCCCTAAGTATCCAAGAGAAGACTGGAGGGTCGAGCCTGCCAGGAACCCTGGGCCCAGCCTTGTCGAGGTTACGAGGACTCTGCTGCATGGGGCAGTGGAAGAGGAGTCCCTGACATCAGGCAGGCTCTGGGTGAAGAGAGTGGGAGCGAGGACTCAGATCCTTTCACTAGCCGATTCTCTTAGGGTAGTGCAGAAGCCAGGAAGGTTCCCCACAATAGCAGGACCATTCCCTTGCTGACACATATGAAACACACATGCTCTTTCCACATAGGCATGGAACCTCACTGCCATTTAAGAAATCAGACAGGTTAAATCTGTATGGCTCTTTCTTTCTTCAATCAGCATATTGACAAATTCTGTTGTTCTCTTTCCTAGACATTTCTCCATCATCCCTGAGTCCTCTTCTTTCCTGTTGTGCAGGGGACCACACACTGAAATCAATCTCTCAAACATTTTTCTTCCAAACTCTTCATTTAAGGGCATGTTGCTCTGTGGAAAAATGAGAGGCAATCAGCCAATACAACACCAGTTGCATTTAGCATCTCATAGAGATGCCTGTACAGATATCGCAGGCAGTTTATTACTTCTCTAACTTACTCTTGACTGTCACATAGTGCTGGTTGAGAAATTTTTTTTCAAAAAATATTCATTTTTATTGACAAACTCATAACCAGAGAACTGAAAAAAGATTCCGTTATTAACAACACCCCCAAATTTTGAATCAAGAATGACATTTTTCATGAGTTTTTTCCCCTCTGTTTTTTGATACATTTTGTATCGAAAAATGTGGACTGGCTGTACTGTCCTGCCCCCAGGAGATGCCTGGGCCTATATTTCCTTTTCACAGGGAATGCTTCTATACATTTTATGTTTCAGAGTAGCAGCCGTGTTAGTCTGTATTCGCAAAAAGAAAAGGAGTACTTGTGGCAGCTTAGAGACTAACAAATTTATTAGAGCATAAGCTTTCGTGAGCTACAGCTCACTTCATCGGATGCAAGTGAGCTGTAGCTCACGAAAGCTTATGCTCTAATAAATTTGTTAGTCTCTAAGGTGCCACAAGTACTCCTTTTCTTTTTGCGAATACATTTTATGGCCATTTAGCTCCAGCTGTAAGTGATTAGGCAAGGTAACAGGCAGGGGCAACCATGTACACGTGGGAGTATTAGACTGTAACCTAAATGTGTAGCTGCTCCCTGGAAGCAGACTCTAAAGCATTGCAGAGTTGGTCAGGGATGTGACAGAGTTGAATACAACTGAAATAATCCTCATTCCTCAAATGCCCAGCTTGCTCCTGCTCCCCATCCCTGCCCTGACCATGCAAAACTCAATTACTCAGGCTTTGGCCAGGAGGGGGAGTTTCAGCCTAGAGAAAGTTCTAGCATCATTAGGATTTGATGGGAAAGTTTCATTCCAGGGGGGCGTGACTCACTTATCGAGCTCAGAAGGGGATATAAGATAGCAGCATCTCATTGCTTGAGATGAAGTGTAGAATAAAGCACATTCTGCACTGAATTGATGTCTAACATTTAGTACCCCTCAGCTGCCACTTGTTTGTCTGCTGGTTCCTTTAAATAGAACATGTACGTGTAAACAGAAAACAACCAGAGCTGCTCTCCTTCTGAGAACCTATTTGAAAGCTGACGGTTAGAGACACAGCCAAGCAGCCCTTTGGAAACTGATAATAAGAAATATGAGCCATAGGTGAATGCCATACACGGGAATAACACTTGCTGTCTATGTATAGCTGAGGATCCCAGAGCACCTCACACATCATAGTTCATGCAGTTTCAGCAGCCTTGTCATTAGCAGAGACACTTTAACACCAGTGGTATGTCCCAGACTATGCAGCAAGTTAATCCCCCAAATCTTTACTCCTGCTCTAACGTTTCCTTCCAGAGCTGAGCCTAGTACCAGTAGTCCTGACTCCCCATCCACCTTGTGCTAACCCCAAGATCAGTCACCAATCAGAGCAAGAGACAGAATGCAGGAGTCCTGATACCTAGGCAACCTTGTTTTAACCCCTGGAACAATCTCCCCTCCCTGAGCCAGGAACAGAAGCCAGGACTCCTGACTCCCTGTCCCCCCTGACTCCAGGTAGTATGGGTTGCAAAGTCCCTATCCCAAAGAGCTCATATTGCAAAGTCAAACATTGTGTTGTGTCGTGCTAGGCACTGTACAAACACAGAACAAAAAAAGATAGTCCCTGCCCCAAGACCTTCCAAGTGAAATACAAATCAGGGGCTGTTATTTTAAATGATGTTTTTCACTATCACTAAGCTAATAGAAATAGGAGTGAAGTGGGTGCTGGATCCATAGTAGGTTTGAAACTCCTCAAAGCTCTACAATATGGAAAGAACTATTGACCATGGACTTTAAATAAACTGTATTTTAGTTTTTACATAAACCCAAATATCCCCAATATCTCCACCCCCTCCCAAAATTAGAAATGTTGCAAACTAGAGATGAGACAGACAACACATGGAGGGAGGGACTTTAACAGACACGGAAGGGGGTCAGGCCCAGGAAATCAAAAGTATTGTTAAAGATTCATGGATTCCAAGGGCCAAAACCATTATGCTCAGTCTGGCCTCCTGTGTACCACAGGCCAGAGATCTGCCCCACACTAATTCCCAGAGCAGATCTTCCCACTGATCTGAGTGGAAATTAGGAGCTTAAATACCTTTGAAGATTAGGATAAGGGCCTTAGCCAGTCCACTCCCCTTGAAATTGTCTCTCGACGGGAGCAGTGTTTCTAATTCATACAGCCAAGGCCCTCTCTGTGCTGTGTAGAAGCACAGCCTTCTTTTGCAGTAATTAAGGGCCAGTTTCTCTGATACCCTCACCCATGCTGAGTTGTACTTTACACCATGAATCATCTCTTTGAAATCAAGGGGCTATTTGTGGATCACAGTACTGCTCAGAACTATGGGTCTCCCAATGAAATGAATAGGCAGCAGGTTTAAAACAAACAAAAGGAAGTACTTCTTCACACAATGCACAGTCAACCTATGGAGAGCATTTCCAGGGGATGTTGTGAAGGCTAAAAATATAACCAGGTTAAAAAAATAAAGAAGTTGATGAAGGATAGGTCCATCAATCACTATTAGCCAAGATGGTCAGGGATACAACCCCATGCTCCGAATGTCCCTAAGCCTCCAACTGCCAGATGCTGAGACTGGACAACAGGGGATGGATCACTTGATAAATTGGTCTGTTCTGTTCATTCCCTGTGAAGCATCTGACACAGGCCACTATTGGAAGACACGATTCGGCCTACATGGACCATTGGTCTGAGCCAGTACGGCCATTCTTATGTTCTTACCATCTCATGGAAACATCCAATAGATGAAGCATCTGGAAAAAGAATACTGTATTTGTAAACAATGTTACTAACTATGGCACCTGTAAGTTAAACACTGTCACAGCTTAACAAGAAACAGATTGACAGAGCCAGAAGAGTACCCAGAAGTCACCTACTACAGGACAAGGCCCAACAAAGAAAACAACAGAACGCCACTAGCCATCACCTTCAGCCCCCAACTAAAACCTCTCCAACGCATCATCAAGGATCTACAACCTATCCTGAAGGACGAGCCATCGCTCTCTCAGATCTTGGGAGACAGACCAGTCCTTGCTTACAGACAGCCCCCCCAATCTGAAGCAAATACTCACCAGCAACCACACACCACACAACAGAACCACTAACCCAGGAACCTATCCTTGCAACAAAGCCCGTTGCCAACTCTGTCCACATATCTATTCAGGGGATACCATCATAGGGCCTAATCACATCAGCCACACTATCAGAGGCTCGTTCACCTGCGCATCTACCAATGTGATATATGCCATCATGTGCCAGCAATGCCCCTCTGCCATGTACATTGGCCAAACTGGACAGTCTCTACGTAAAAGAATGAATGGACACAAATCAGACGTCAAGAATTATAACATTCAAAAACCAGTTGGAGAACACTTCAATCTCTCTGGTCACTCGATCACAGACCTAAGAGTGGCTATCCTTCAACAAAAAAGCTTCAAAAACAGACTCCAACGAGAGACTGCTGAATTGGAATTAATTTGCAAACTGGATACAATTAACTTAGGCTTGAATAGAGACTGGGAATGGATGAGTCATTACACAAAGTAAAACTATTTCCCCATGGTATTTCTCCCTCCCACCCCACCCCCCACTGTTCCTCTGATATTCTTGTTAACTGCTGGAATTAGCCTACCTTGCTTGTCACCATGAAAGGTTTTCCTCCTTTCCCCCCCCTGCTGCTGGTGATGGCTTATCTTAAGTGATCACTCTCCTTACAGTGTGTATGATAAACCCATTGTTTCATGTTCTCTGTGTGTGTGTGTGTGTGTGTGTGTGTGTGTGTGTGTGTGTGTGTGTGTGTGTGTGTGTGTGTGTGTAAATCTCTCCTCTGTTTTTTCCACCAAATGCATCCGATGAAGTGAGCTGTAGCTCACGAAAGCTTATGCTCTAATAAATTTGTTAGTCTCTAAGGTGCCACAAGTACTCCTTTTCTTTTTACAGCTTAACAAGTGTATTTAGTCCTTTCTAATGTATGCAAGTGAGGCCAAGATTTCAGACATAAAAGGCATGAAATATTTCTAACCTTTTTTCCCCCAGTATTTAAATGGAAAGTTGACTAAATGCAAGTTCAGAAAACACACAACTCCTCTGTGTTGTAAATACAGACAGGGCTGCTTGGAATTGGTTCGTACATCAAGCCTGATTTTTGCTAGATTCAAAGTAATTAAGGCTCAAATTTTCAAAGGTGTCCAAGTCACTTAGAAGCCTAAGTCCTATCCACTCTCGGGGAATTAGCCTCTTAAATCACTTAGGTGTTCTTTGAAAAAATTGACCCCTTATCTGATTATGAAATCAGTTGTGATCTCATAGGCGATGGTCTTTGTAAAGCCTTTGGGAACAGGCCTTGATCCAAAAGCAAAACTTCTTACCAAGAACATATGAAAGGAGCAAACACAGGCAGGCTGGAGGCTGGTGAGTTAAGGTTGTTTACATACCTGGACCGTGCATTTCCAAACTTTGTATTTAAGTGCCAGGCAGTGGACCTGCTTCCCCTCTCCGTCACTCTGGGGTAAACACTGATTTCAATAACACTACTCTGGGTTACACCAGGGCAGATGAAAGGAGACTCAGATTTGCTGACAAGCTCTCAACACAACTCCATCTAAAACTCCTTGTGCCTGGGAACATCTTTATTTGAAGATGGGTAAGTGAGGCGAGCCCAGCTTCTGCTGCATCCCAGAAACTGAGTGACAGGGCAGATTTTCTGCCCCTGTTCTGACCCCTTTGTACGGCCTGAGCAGAGCAAAGCAAGCAGGATCTGGATGCAGGCACCACACCAAGGATTCCCCAGGCAGAGTCCCTGTTCCGAGAAGAAGGGTAATTTCAGAACAGACCAGAGCCACCGTTAGGAGGAGAACAAGAGCAGGAAGAGACGGCTATAAAAATAAAGACGGCTCCGTTGTGGTTTTGCCACAAACCCTGAGCATGGTGCCTGTTTAGCTTTGTGGGTTGCCCTGTTCCAGGGTGGGGAAGTAATCTGTGGTTGCTGGGCCAGGGAATTTCCCCATGTGTGCTGGCTCAGCTGTGCTGGTCGAGGGGCCATGGCTTCACCCACTCCTGGACTATGCCCTGCCCACTTCCTGGATGCACCCATACACAGGAGGGTAAGCAGTGGCTGCTGTCTCCCGGTGATGCTGATAGAACACACCATGGAGTAAAGGCTGCTTTAGATTCTGTCGCTTCCTTGCGTCGGCATGTCACTGAGCTCCCAGAGCTGCGCTGTCACAGAACAATCCTGATCATTCCGGCATCAAAAAAGGGGAAATAACAACCGAAAATGGCAGAGATGTATTGGCTTGTGGTCCAGGATAACAGGTCAGGATGGGGGGGGAACAAGTCCCTGCCAGATGGGATTTTAGAGACTACAGATAACGCAAAGTAAAGGTATAAGGCCAGATCCCCAGCTTGTGTAAATCAGCCCCGCTCCACTGGAGCCAATGGTGCTTTACTGATTTACACCCTCTGACAATCTGTACCGCAGTGTCCATGTGACAGGAATAAATAGACATGGTCCAGTGTCACCAGTGACTGGACAAGGTTAGTCGGGCTGGGAGACGAGACTATCTTGAATGTAAGTGACCTGGCTGGAATTTGTGAAGAAACTTTGGGAGCTAGATCCACTGTCAATGGAACTTAGGCACTTCAGGGTCTAACTCCCTTGTGAAGATGAGACGTAGGCTGTGTAATCAGCTGGGCGTTGTGACAATGAGCAAAGCAATGCCTCAATAGCTTTAAACTCCTGGGCCTATATCCCTTATACTCTTTGGTAATCTCGGGCCAAGATTTCAGTGCAGAGGGCCGTGGGTCACTTACCGAGCTGAGGTGCAGAGATGGTAGGTTCACACTTCTGTTGCAGATGAAGTGTAGTATAAGGAGTGATCTCCAGGGCTCTGGGGATCAGAGCTTCATAGTTCTCTGTATCCTTGTCTTTGCCCTGGGGTCCCTGGAAATAAAGTATGTGCATATTTACACAAAGCAAAGGGGCTGGCATCTTTCTGAGACAGCTGAGATTTAATGGCAGAACCCTGCTGTTCTGCCGAGGGAGCAATAGTTCATCATTAATAAACACAACATGGGACTTTCCAAACTGGACTAATAACTGACACACTAATTGTATAGGGAAGCTGAGCAAATTGTATCTGCCTAGTGCTTTTTGGCTTTTCTTTCTTTACTTTGCAGAGTGCTCACAAACTACTCGAGTCATTTACAAATTAACTCAGTACTCAGAAACATTCAGTACATTTCACAAGTGAGCCAAGGGTAGTCTTTGGAGTGCTGGCAGGAGCTGTCCAGAGTTGGGGTTTGAGCTTCAAGTTTCACAGCTGGTCACCTATATCACTGCTAAGCTGAATCCATAGACTTCCTGTGTGCAGTTGGTCAAGTTGCTTAGCATCTCCATGACTCAAGTGGTTGCCCATCTGTATAATGGAGGTAACAGCATTGCCCTATCTCACAGGTGGGTTATGGCGATAAAAACATTTATAACTATGCAGTGCTTTGAGACCTACTGATGAAAGCACTGTATAAAAGCCAAGAATTATTATTATTATTAGTAGTAGTAGTAGTAGTATTATCCACTTTCAACATCCAGCATAAGTATTTGACACTGAATGTGTGTATTTAGGACTCTGTCCACAGTCTGAGTGACTCATGCTGGCCAGTGTCAGAGCTGTCATAATGCAGGGATACAAAATGACATGAACATAGTGAAAATGAACTGAAATCCTGACATTTTCATCTATTTATTTGTTCAGTATTTGATGAGCTCTACTGTGTATTGCAATTTCTGTCTGAGGATCTTACAGCTCTATCCAAACTAGAATTAATTAAGTCTGAATATCCCTGGAGTTATTATCATATGTTACAGTATATTAATATACACACTATAAAAAGACATGGATTGAGATACAGAAAGGTGACATTCCATAGCACGTAGCAAGTTAATAGCAGAGCCATAAATAGAACACAGGAGTCCTGATTTCCAGTTTCTGTAATAGCTGTTAGACCAAATTTCCACCCAGAGTCCTGACTCCTCTCTGTAATCACTAGACCCCATTCCCCTTGCAGAGCTGGGGATAGAAGCCATGAGCTCTGACTTCTAGTTCCTTTCCCTCTGCTCTAACCCACTAGATCCCACTCCCAGCCTAGAGCTGGGAACACAACCCAGAAGGTCATGATTTCCAAACCCTCCTCCTCTGAACTCTAGATGTCTCTCCTCTCCCAGAACTGGGAACAGAACCCAGGAGCAGAGCTGGGTGAATAAGGAATTCTTCTGATTCATAGGTAGTTCCAAAATATAAAAAAATAATTTAATTTTGGATTGAACCAAACCCACCATTTGGGGGTGGGGGGAGGGGAGGATGTTTTGATGAATCAAAACATTTGAAAACAATTTCTAATCAAAGCATTTTGGTTATATCCACCCTGCTCTGACCTCTAGAGACCCCTCTCTTCTCAAAGCAGGGGACAGAACCCAGGAGTTCTGTCTCTGTTCCCACCTCTGCTGTCGCCACTAGACCGGGGTGGCCAATCTGAGCCTGAGAAGGAGCCACAATTTACCAATGTACATTGCCAAAGAGCCCCAGTAATACATCAGCAGCTCTGCTTTTCTGCAATTCACATCCTAGAGCACCAAAGAAATCTCCAAATTCATGAGTGAATGAGGTGATTTAGCATGGGGAGAGGTTGTCTCTGTGTCAAGGCTGTTGGAATTGCTGGTTTTGTCTGGGCAAAAATCACAAGAGAAGAAAGTGTTAAAGCAAAACCAGGAAACTCTCTTAGATATGCTAATGGTGAGAAGGTCAGTTGTTTCCCATGTTGGCATGGGTGTGTGTGTGTGTGTCACAAATTAATATTTTGAAATGTAAAGGGTCCCTCAGAGTTAGGCTTTACAGAATTATATATTTTTTAAAAACTTTGACAGATAGTATCAATGTTTATTTTAAGCATATATTTTTCTTTTTATCAATTTAAATTTTCACAGTTATGGGTTTTAAGTATTTTTTTTCTATTTTATCATTTTAAATTTTCATTGTTGTGAGGGGATCAGAGAATTATTTAATGACAGTAGACATTGAGATTCAAATATTTGTAACTGTTAAAAGACAGATTGTCAACATCATATGTAAAAATATACAAAGTAAACATCCTTAAATCAAACCCTAATATGTTCTCAAGCAGAATTTCTCTCTTTCTTTCTTTGATAATTTTGATTATCAATTAAAATATTTTTTCATTTGTTTGTGTGTATATGCAGTGACACCAATGTTTTCCAGAATTTACTAATAAAAATCTAATCCGTCCATCATAATCTAATCCTATTCATAGAGCTGGTTAACAGTTGTAATTACCTAGCCAGGGGATTTTGACATTTATTTTACATTCCTATTTGGAACAAAAATAAATATATATTTTTTAAAATTTCCCATAAACTGTAAATTCTGACCAAAAATTGGATTTGGAAAAGGTTCATGTTGGAATTTTGAAAATTTGTTTCAGAATTTTGAAATTTAATTTGGGAGTTTCAAAAAACTTTGTTTTGGAATTTAATTTCATTTTTATATTAATTTCACATAATTTCATGACATTACACAATAATATCACTGACAAGTCATAATGTGACATATTATAATAGTTAAAATATTCTGTTATTTTCATTTTATTTTATTTTAAAATCATTAAGAGCAGCTACTACTTAGCACAGACTGGAGTATTTTACCTTCTTTTCTACATCAAATTGTCCCCTGTTTGAAATATAATGCTATGGTTTGAATTAAATTCCAAAAATCTGAAAGGAAATTATGATTTTTTTGTTTTGATCCAAATAGGAATGAAAAAGAAATTTCAAAATGTTGAAATCCCATGAACCAGTAATTCCATGTTTCAGGTTGCTCCATGAGGGACCCTTTACAGTACATTTCAAAATAAACAAACAAAACTCATTTCAAAAAAATTCTTCTAGAGGAATGTTCATCAATTTAGGCGACAACAATATTTTCCATCAAAAAAAGCACTTAAATGAAAAATCTCTGACCAGGTCTATTCCCTCAGCACCAAATGCCATAGCTGTTCAGAGCCCCCCTCGTGGAAGTGATGCGTTTCAGGGATTAGCAGCCCTGGATTCCAATCCTGGCTTTGTCACAGATCTGAAGAGGAGATCCCAGGGAACATGGACATTTGAGTCCTAGTCATTCAAAGTAGCTGGGTGAGGACAGAGAAATAGTCATTGCCAGAAACTCCCATTCACTTTCATGACAATTAAGGGTTCCTAGTACCATGTCAGCCACACTGAGGTCCTCTGAGGAGCAGGTACTTGGTGTGTTCCAGTTCTGAAACTCTCATGGGCCAACACTGCAATGCTACGTGTCTGCATGGAAAGGGCTACTCTCTGGAGCAGGAGTTGCAGGAATAAGCCCTGTGTTAACACAATATGCTACTAAACAAAGTATTTGCTCATTTCCGATACCAAACAATAGGAACATTGTTATCCTCTGTGCAATGGATGCCTCCTCACCTGTGACACACAGGTAGCGGGCGATGCTGAGGTGAGAACTCCGCATTTGGTTACGAAGCACCTTGTGCTGATACCCACAGGAAAAGTTGCCTGAACTCTGCTCAGTCACATGATAGGGAAAGTCAAAGGAGAATTTTCCTGGCCATTTCCTTGCCATCCTTGCAAAGGAAAGCGAAGCTCATGGGGGACTTTGAGGGGGTGAGACACCAATAAAGAACAGTGTCACCCACATAAGCCAATGATGTGTCCAGGAATAGGCTGGGAGCAGGGAGATCCCCTGGAAAAACAGAGAACATAAAACACCCAACATGAGCGATTTCCCTTTTTGATGATTAGGGCCCATTCCAGTTCCTGTGGAAGAGAAAGTGCCCAGACAAACTTGGGGCCTGGATTGGGCCTATAGAGATGGATTTTAAAAAGCACTGAGTATGCAGGGCTCGATATAAAATGCTTGAGACTTGTAGGTGCTCAGTGCTAGAGCTGAGTGAATAATTGATCATTGGGGACCAAACTAAATAATATGGGGGGAGTGGTTCATTTCAAATTGAAAGAAAAAAAGAAAAAAAAAAAAAAGAAAAAATCATTTGGGGTTGAATGAAACATTTTGTTCAGCCTAAAACATTTTTTTTTAAATTTTTTTGTTTTATTTTGGGTCTTTTTTTAGTGTTTCATACTTTTATTTAAAAAAATCAAAAAACTAAATTTTGAAACAAAATGCTATTTCAAAAGGAGAAGATGAAATGAACTGCTTCAACATTTTCATTTTTTTTTCATTTTTCAGCTAAAACTATTAATTGATTTTGACCTAAATTTGAAGATAGCTTCAGTGCCCCCAAAATGCATTTTTAGAAGAATTTACTGTTTGCTGAAAAAAATCCACCCAGCTGCATTCAGCACCTTGGCCAACAAGCCTCTGCAGATTCCATGTACTTCATTTAGCGTTGTGGATTCTCAGCACATTTGAAGGACAGGGTCTTATTGGTGTGATGATTAGAGAAGGTGCTTAGACACTATGGTGATGAGTATGGCATAAGAACCTATATAGACTAGAACAGAACAGAATAGCTGGCCACAAGGTTGCAAAATTGCCATCTTGAAATTTACAACATTTGAGATTCTTTTCGGTGATTTTCAGGAATATTTGTTGATGCGTCTAGTCCTAGTTACATTATGCAAATCTGCGGTAATTTCGCTAAAGTCAGTTCTCCGTTGCCTCGTTCCTTATGTAGAAATTCACACCAGTGCCATGTAGCTATGAAGTTCTATCAAAGAAAAAAGGCAGCTCTTTATACTCAGGAATAGATTGTGACACAAGATACAAGGTGGTGGAGGAGCAGGACGAATGAATTAATTACACAGGTGTCACTGTGATCAGAAAAGGATGGCATCAGTGCAACTGACAGCATGATTTGGCCCTGGTTTCATAGTGAACTCATATCAGCTGTCACTCACCTGATGAGGAATTGCAGTTGGAGACCTGCTGCTGCTGGGAGGTAAAACTCAAAGTTTTGGAAGAAAAAAACAAAAAAAACAAAAAAAACAAACATTTTAATGGCAAAATGATCATTTCTTCTTTTTTAACTTGAAAATGATTCACAGCTGCAGAATTTCTAAAGGTGGCAAAGAAGTTAACGTTGTGAATGAGGCTGAAGAGTCCCTGCTGGGAAATTCACAAAAAGAAAAGGAGTACTTGTGGCACCTTAGAGACTAACAAATTTATTAGAGCATAAGCTTTCGTGAGCTACAGCTCACTTCATCGGATGCATTTGGTGGAAAAAACAGAGGAGAGATTTATATACACACACACAGAGAACATGAAACAATGGGTTTATCATACACACTGTAAGGAGAGTGATCACTTAAGATAAGCCATCACCAGCAGCAGGGGGGGGAAAGGAGGAAAACCTTTCATGGTGACAAGCAAGGTAGGCTAATTCCAGCAGTTAACAAGAATATCAGAGGAACAGTGGGGGGTGGGGTGGGAGGGAGAAATACCATGGGGAAATAGTTTTACTTTGTGTAATGACTCATCCATTCCCAGTCTCTATTCAAGCCTAAGTTAATTGTATCTAGTTTGCAAATTAATTCCAATTCAGCAGTCTCTCGTTGGAGTCTGTTTTTGAAGCTTTTTTGTTGAAGTATAGCCACTCTAAGATCTGTGATCGAGTGACCAGAGAGATTGAAGTGTTCTCCAACTGGTTTTTGAATGTTATAATTCTTGACGTCTGATTTGTGTCCATTCATTCTTTTACGTAGAGACTGTCCAGTTTGGCCAATGTACATGGCAGAGGGGCATTGCTGGCACATGATGGCATATATCACATTGGTAGATGCGCAGGTGAACGAGCCTCTGATAGTGTGGCTGATGTGATTAGGCCCTATGATGGTATCCCCTGAATAGATATGTGGACAGAGTTGGCAACGGGCTTTGTTGCAAGGATAGGTTCCTGGGTTAGTGGTTCTGTTGTGTGGTGTGTGGTTGCTGGTGAGTATTTGCTTCAGATTGGGGGGCTGTCTGTAAGCAAGGACTGGTCTGTCTCCCAAGATCTGAGAGAGCGATGGCTCGTCCTTCAGGATAGGTTGTAGATCCTTGATGATGCGTTGGAGAGGTTTTAGTTGGGGGCTGAAGGTGATGGCTAGTGGCGTTCTGTTATTTTCTTTGTTGGGCCTGTCCTGTAGTAGGTGACTTCTGGGTACTCTTCTGGCTCTGTCAATCTGTTTCTTCACTTCAGCAGGTGGGTACTGTAGTTGTAGGAATGCATGATAGAGATCTTGTAGGTGATGGTCTCTGTCTGAGGGGTTGGAGCAAATGCGGTTATATCGTAGCGCTTGGCTGTAGACAATGGATCGAGTGGTATGATCTGGATGAAAGCTAGAGGCATGTAGGTAGGAATAGCGGTCAGTAGGTTTCCGATATAGGGTGGTGTTTATGTGACCATCGCTTATTAGCACCGTAGTGTCCAGGAAGTGGATCTCTTGTGTGGACTGGTCCAGGCTGAGGTTGATGGTGGGATGGAAATTGTTGAAATCATGGTGGAATTCCTCAAGAGCTTCTTTTCCATGGGTCCAGATGATGAAGATGTCATCAATGTAGCGCAAGTAGAGTAGGGGCATTAGGGGACGAGAGCTGAGGAAGCGTTGTTCTAAGTCAGCCATAAAAATGTTGGCATACTGTGGGGCCATGCGGGTACCCATCGCAGTGCCGCTGATTTGAAGGTATACATTGTCACCAAATGTGAAATAGTTATGGGTCAGGACAAAGTCACAAAGTTCTGCCACCAGGTTAGCCGTGACAGTATCGGGGATACTGTTCCTGACGGCTTGTAGTCCATCTTTGTGTGGAATGTCCACTTCCTGGACACTACGGTGCTAATAAGCGATGGTCACATAAACACCACCCTATATCGGAAACCTACTGACCGCTATTCCTACCTACATGCCTCTAGCTTTCATCCAGATCATACCACTCGATCCATTGTCTACAGCCAAGCGCTACGATATAACCGCATTTGCTCCAACCCCTCAGACAGAGACAAACACCTACAAGATCTCTATCATGCATTCCTACAACTACAGTACCCACCTGCTGAAGTGAAGAAACAGATTGACAGAGCCAGAAGAGTACCCAGAAGTCACCTACTACAGGACAGGCCCAACAAAGAAAACAACAGAACGCCACTAGCCATCACCTTCAGCCCCCAACTAAAACCCCTCCAACGCATCATCAAGGATCTACAACCTATCCTGAAGGACGAGCCATCGCTCTCTCAGATCTTGGGAGACAGACCAGTCCTTGCTTACAGACAGCCCCCCAATCTGAAGCAAATACTCACCAGCAACCACACACCACACAACAGAACCACTAACCCAGGAACCTATCCTTGCAACAAAGCCCGTTGCCAACTCTGTCCACATATCTATTCAGGGGATACCATCATAGGGCCTAATCACATCAGCCACACTATCAGAGGCTCGTTCACCTGCGCATCTACCAATGTGATATATGCCATCATGTGCCAGCAATGCCCCTCTGCCATGTACATTGGCCAAACTGGACAGTCTCTACGTAAAAGAATGAATGGACACAAATCAGACGTCAAGAATTATAACATTCAAAAACCAGTTGGAGAACACTTCAATCTCTCTGGTCACTCGATCACAGACCTAAGAGTGGCTATACTTCAACAAAAAAGCTTCAAAAACAGACTCCAACGAGAGACTGCTGAATTGGAATTAATTTGCAAACTAGATACAATTAACTTAGGCTTGAATAGAGACTGGGAATGGATGAGTTATTACACAAAGTAAAACTATTTCCCCATGGTATTTCTCCCTCCCACCCCACCCCCCACTGTTCCTCTGATATTCTTGTTAACTGCTGGAATTAGCCTACCTGCTTGTCACCATGAAAGGTTTTCCTCCTTCCCCCCCCTGCTGTTGGTGATGGCTTATCTTAAGTGATCACTCTCCTTACAGTGTGTATGATAAACCCATTGTTTCATGTTCTCTGTGTGTGTGTATATAAATCTCTCCTCTGTTTTTTCCACCAAATGCATCCGATGAAGTGAGCTGTAGCTCACGAAAGCTTATGCTCTAATAAATTTGTTAGTCTCTAAGGTGCCACAAGTTCTCCTTTTCTTTTTGCGAATACAGACTAACACGGCTGCTACTCTGAAACCTGCTGGGAAATTGCGTGTTCGGCCTCCCTGGGGACAGCACTTTGATGTAATGGGAAAGTTACTGTGCCAATGCCTGCATGAGCTTTTACTCCTGGAAAAGCCATCTAAATTGGACAGGTCAAAGTGTAGGTGTTGTGTTTCATGGCACATAAAGAAATTAGATAACATAATACTCTTGTTGCAAGGTTGCAATGTAACATTATTTATTGCTTAGACCCCAGAACCTTAACACACAAGAACCAAACACACACAGAGAGAAAGCAGGCTGCTCCCTAAGGAAAAGAGGTCCCCCAAGTCACTCTACCTTACTCTAGGCTGGATCTCTATAAATTGCTAAACGACCCAAATCACATGCTTCTCTACAGAGCTGCCCGCCCGGAAGCAGGACTGGGAAACCCCTCTGAAATTTGAAGTGACAACCAATTTTAGAATAGTTTTCAATTCACCATACTAAGAACCAGATAAAAATCAGCACACTGGTTCTCCAGGATGGTGGTTGAGCAAGAGGCCAACAACCTATCCTCGTAAAAGAGTTGAGTTATAGAAACACAAGGGGCCCATGCCAGCACCCAGCATGATAGACAAGGAGGGCCCAGCCTTGTTCATGCCCTAATGGCACAGAACAGTTTCCGATCCAAGCTCCCTGTGCTGCAGTAGCATATAACAGCTCTATCTAGGACAGGACAATTTTACTTGTACTTTTCTTAAGGGGGAAACAAAGCCCAATACTTGCAGATCAGCCACAGACACAGCGCAAGAATCATTGGTGGATTCAGCATTCACTCAATAGCCTGCAAATTCCTTAGTGGCTTCTGCTCCCCAAGAGAAGGGATCTGCTCTGAATCCCCTCCAAGTCCTTGGACCTTAGACAGAAGATGAGCACCAGATTTTATCCAGTCTCCACTCTGTCTGGGGCTCCTCACAGCCTAGAAGCTGCAGTGACTCAGTGCCGTGGGTCACCTTCTCAACTTGCAGGATTCAAGCCAATGGGAAGCCACGACTGGTCACTGCTGGATTCTGCTTTGCTCCTTGAGGTTTAGATGCTCTCTCCAGTGACCTTTCTCTTCTGCTCCTCAGGTTTAGATAGGGAACCAGCTGCAGAGGCTCTCTGGGCCTGAGTTGTTGTTGTCCTGCACCTGGTGCTGTATTTGCATCAGGGCAAAGTGCTACTGAAAGAGGATGGCAGTGTTTCACACTCACTTTGTATTGATGACGACACAAGGACCAGGGCATCAGAAAATCAGGCTCCCTGTTCCCAGCCCATCTCTGCTCATTCTGGTCTCGGTAAAGGGGAGGCTGCAGTCCCCTGCTGCTCTGAATCCCCTTTCTCTTGCTATGGTCAAGCCAGCAAATAAGTGGCAGCTGCTCTCTCTTGAGGGGTAAAAGCGACAGAAAGCCACAGCTGCTTTCTGCTCTAGCATCTCCACTTCTCTGCTGTGACAGCCAAAAAGGGACCCTGCTGCCTCAAGATGAGAATAGAGACAGCTTTTCACCATCGAAGACTGAGACAGGGGCTTCATGTGCTAGGGGTCAAATTCCCCCCACCCCAGGCCCAGGCCCCACTTAGATGCCGTGCCCATAGCCTGCCAGTATGGGGCACAGCTGTTGAGGTGGGGGCATCTCATAGAGTGACGCTATAATATTCTTACCATTCTCTTCTAGCATCTTATTTGTGAGTGCACATTGAACAGGGTCTTCACTGAGCTGTGCCTAGTGATGCCCAGGACTCTGGTTACAGCTAATCTAGCTCCCTGCAAGGGTATTAGTGGTTTCAGCTATTCTGTGCACTGTCTTGTTTCCCCTCAAGCATTGACAGGCATGACCTCAACATGGAATTTTTTTCCCATCAAGCTGCCCATTCCCTCAGCTCTGACAGGCCCTTCCGAAGTTCTGCCCAATCTTCTCTGGACTTGGCTATTCTGAGAAGAGTCACAGAGATTCAGGCCAGAAGGAACCACCAGATTATTTAGTCTGACCTCCTGTATATCACAGGTCATCAGCACCACCCAGCACCTGCACACCAAACCCAACAAACAAAATCAGACTAAAATATTACAGCCTGCAGGAGACTAGACAATTGTGTGCCACAGGCAGAGAATAGAAAGGTTTGAGGTGCACCAGTTCCCAAGGCCACTGAAATGGCAGGGGAAATGATTAAATGAGATACACCCAGATAATTCCAGCAAGCAACCCTCACCCCACACCGCAGAAGAAGGGAACCTTCCCCTCGTTTTTTCCAAGTTCCCTGACAATCTGACTTGGGGAAAAATCTTTCTTGACCTCATGCATGGTGATCAGCTGGACCCTGAGCATGTTGTACCATCTGCACATTTTGCTACCTAACTGTTTGCTGCTCCCCTTTCTGAATAATTAATAAACCTAGCATACAACGCAGAGCCTAGTACAGAGCCTTGGCACCCTCCATTAACCTTAATTGACTATTTATTCCTCTTCTTTCTCTCTCTTAGCCCATTTCTGTCCCATCACAGAACTGTGTCTCTCACCCAATGAATACTTTTACTTGCCACTTGTGAGAGACCTTATCAAAAGCTATTGAAAGGTCAAATCAATTTTATTAAGTGGTTCTCTTTTATCCACTATTTAGCTGACATGCCTGAAGAATCCTAGTGGAGTAGAAAAGCACATTTTTCCATTGCAGAGCATACCATCACCGCTAGCTTAAGTGGATTTCGGTCATTACTTTCATGTTCCAAGTTGTTTCAAGAAGAAAAGGAGTACTTGTGGCACCTTAGAGACTAAGAAATTTATTTGAGCATAAGCTTTCATGAGCTACAGCTCACTTCATCGGATGATGTAGCTCATGAAAGCTTATGCTCAAATAAATTTGTTAGTCTCTAAGGTGCCACAAGTACTCTTTCTTTTTGCGAATACAGACTAACACGGCTGCCACTCTGAAACCTGTCATCATGTTGTTTCACTAACTGGAACATTCTAACTCCTACCATTGAGCAAGCTCTTCTTAGTCCCCAAAATCTAAAGGTAGTCGTTGATCTGTTCCAAGGGTTACAGACTACTTAACCACACTTATGCTAATTTACGCTCCAGTTAATATCTTACAGGATACAGGCCTGTAGGTTTCTTGTGTTACAGCTGAATAGGATAAAAGGCAAGCCAGTGAATATAATAGGATGAATATAATGAGGGAAACTTGCCCTACTGGCTACAAGGTCATTGGTCCAGAGGATGAAAATATCATTGATGCATCTCAGTATATAATTGGTTTCATGGTGCATTTGGCCAGAAATTCTTCTTCAATTCTTTCCCAGACATGAAGAAGAGCTTGCTCTGTAGCTCAAAAGCTTGTCTCTTTCCCCAACAGCAGTTGGTGCAATAAAAAAATATTACCTCACCCACCTTGCCTCTCGTGGGTAAATTGATCATCCTCTCTGTGTTTTAGGTAACCATCTATAAAATGGGGTGATAATAATCCTTCCTTGGTGTATCTTGTCTATTTAAGATTGTAAACTTATCACAACAGTGACTGTCTATAATTATGTATCTGTACAGTGCCTAAGGGCTCTGATCACAGCTGGGAACTTAAGGCCCTATCATAATTGAAATAATCATTGATTAGAATTTCATAAATAAAACATAATTAAGCAGGAAATCATTGCTGTGTAACGTGACAGACTTCCAGGGTCTTATGCTGCTTTAAAAGCACAGTGTATAATTGCTTATCATGCCATGGGAATATACATCAGAATTGTCATCTGTAACAAAGATCACATTTATAACATTTGTTGTTAACACTGTTGCTAGTGAAATCTTGTTCTCAGGAGCTTTGAAAAGTTTATTTGTCCCCTTACAGTGTGCTTAAATGATCCTGGGGGTTAGGTTGCCATAGCTATGGCGCTCATCCCTGAGTGCCGTAGCTATGCTGTCCTCACTTTTAAGTTTAAACTAGACCACAGACAGTGTTTGCAACCCCACCCAGAGAGCAGGATATTTGGACACCTGTGGCCTCTTTCCAGGCAACGTAGACGTGCAGGCAGGGCAGGCAGGCGTTTGTCAGGAGTTAGCCTAAATTGTTTCTTCAATAGGAAATTAATAATCCATTGCACTTACCTGAGTGCCTGTCATCCAGGGATGAGACGAGTGCTGCTGTTTCACACATGGTCTGTGTGTCCGTCTGTCAGACAGCTCCTGGCTTTCAGCTGCCTTACTTTACCCTGCCTCATCAGCCCCTTCCAGGCCAATGCCACACAGCTCATCTTCATCCACTGCTGCAGCTTGCTCTTCCTTTCCAGGGCCTGAAGTACTCCTAATATTGTAGGAGGTGTGTGTGTGCGGGGGGTGGGGGGGAGCATAGCATCCAGTTCAGTACACAGGGCATGTAGGTGGCTCCAGATTTCATGATGTTCTGCATAACCTTGTGCTAGCGCTGCCTCAGCTCCTTCCGCATTGCCTGGCATTGGCCCTTGTCACTGGAGTCGATACATCTATCTTTGCCCCTGCGGGGTCACTACAGCTGGGCTTGCACATGCCCCTCACCCCACAGCCTCAGGGGACTGAGTACCTCCCTCTTTGGCCACACGGCAGGAAACCACGTTGCATCTGGTCTGTCAGTGCTTGGGAACAGGTGTCAGGGAACAGAACGGGCATAGCTGCAAAGAATGTGTTGGGTATTTAAAAAACTCGGCTTTCCAGCACTTGTGACCCCCGGGCAGTGAAGTCCCAAGGTGTTACCAGCCAGGTCACCGCTGACAGGTCACTGCATTGTAGGACTGCAGCTGGAGGACATTCAATGAGGTGTGGGGTGTGTGGCAAATGTGGGAATTGTCTGTACTGTTTTTATAAGTGATCTGTATGACTCTGTACCTGTCACTATGGGATTGCCACCCAGTGGGTGCAGAAGGGTTAACATGCTGCTCCTGGGGCAGAGCAGGAGTCATGAGCTGTGTGTGTGTCACGTAGCTGTCTAGGGTGGTATGAATGGGTCCCTGAGGACTGGCTGAAACTGACCCGTATCAATGGAGGGTCCAGAAAGACAGTGGGAACCCCAACACTGCACAACTGAGGTCCCAGGTGAGCGCAGCAGGGCTCTGCAGAAGGAGAACAATGGACTGGAAGGTGACAGGGTCTGTGTTAAGAACTGGCCTCGCTGAGACACACGAGCTCCCCCGGGGTGGAAAGACAAAGAGAAAGAGCCAAAAAGGACTCACTGGGTGGAGCCCTGGCCCTGGCCAGTCTGACTTCATCTTAGACTCTGCTTCTCTGTGCTCACCTAGCCCCTGCATGATCTGGTCGGCTAATAAACCCTGCTCTGTTTTGTCCGTGCTGCCTGGTGTCACTGCAAATGCTGCCTGGGGTGCATTGATCCCTGAAGAGTGTAAAAGTCTCTGGGCAGGAGTCTGGTTCCATTGGACTCGGTGGGCAGAGCTCATGGTGTGAAGCAGGAGGGCTGGAGGCAGAGGCTCAGTCTCGGAAGCACTGAGGGCATGCAGCCTACCCTGAAGGAAGAGTGGGACCCCTTGGGGGCCTGCCACATGGAAGGGGTTCCTCCAAGGGGCTGTTTGAAAGCCAGGGAATAGCACAGATCCAACGGATGCATGTCATGGGCAAACAATCTAAACAGTTTTAAAATGGAGCGTGGTAAGTATTTGAGTGGGATGGTGTGACAGGGTTACCTGCCTTGGCAGGGGACTGGACTCAATGACTCTGAAGGTCCCTGCCAATTCTGTGTCCTGTGACTTCTTATTCCAGTACATGTGCATCCACCACTGCCACTCCACCAGCAGTTCTCCTTTTCCCCTTCTGTGCGCTGAACTAAGGCAGCCAGTCTGATTAGGTTCTGAGACCTGAATCCAAACATGAGGAGGCATTCACTCACTGCCATTGCAATTCCCCTCAGGGTCCCTGGCCCTTTCCTCCCCACCCCTCCCTGCCAGTCCTCCTCCCCCAGTCCCCTCCAGTCTGGCTCAGGCAGAGCGGTGGCTCCTTTTTCCCAGCTGCAGATAATCTGTGCAAAGGCCAAAAGCAGCAGGACCAGGATGCAGCAGAGAATTCAGACTATGACAGACAGAGCGAGCCCTGGGCCATGGGAGGGAACAGGGTAAGGGGTTTGCACGGGCTCCATGGGGCTGAGAGTGGTGGGGAATGTACAGTACACAGGAGTGAAATCCTGTAACCTGTGGGTGGACGCTGCTCACCTCCCACCCTGGGGAAAGAAGGGGGCAGCAATAGAGTGGGATTGAAATGCAAACTAGAGAATATACAGGTTTCATAGTAGCAGCCATTTTAGTCTGTATCCGCAAAAAGAAAAGGAGTACTTGTGGCACCTTAGAGACTAACAAATTTATTTGAGTACATACATTGATTCCTGCAATCTCCTGGCTGAGCTAGTAGAGGGCATCTCAACCGCAGCTGCAGGCTGGACACAGCTCACCAGTCCTAGCAATCACTGCAGCATTCTCATGCCTCTGGTATCACATTTTCTTTCTGTTTTTCATCTTCTTCCTGCTTTGAATCTTTGTATTTCTGTCACACACTAAGGCCAGATTCTGCATTTAGACTGTTATGGGTCCAGAGTGACTCCATTCACTTCCACAGAGCTACTCCAGATTGACATCAGCATGAGTCAGAGTGCAGTAGGGTGCTCTGCCAGGCATTTGTGTTACATAAACAGGTGTTTGCAAAAGTGAACATACACTTTGAAAGAGCAGGTCTCTATTAAAGATTTCACACTCATGTAAAAAGCTCCCAATCCAGCAAATACAGGGAAAGCAAGATCTGGCAATTCCTGATATTTCTAGGGTAAAAAACAAGCCAGAAAAAACCCCTTAAGGTAAACAGGTTTCAGAGGGGTAGCCATGTTAGTCTGTATCAGAAAGTTTATACCCAAATAAATTTGTTAATCTCTAAGGTGCCACAGGACTCCTCATTGTTTTTTCTTAATGTAAACAAACAAACCTTTCATACACTATTATATGTAGTCAGAAAATATTTTTTTCCTGCAGAATTAAAATGCAATTGAAATGAAAAAAAAAAAACTTGTTGAAAATTTCTATGGTAAAAATTAGAATTTTTAGTGAAAATTTGAAACCAAAAGGTTTTGGCTGACATAGCCCCCCCAAAAAAAGGGGGGAAAGATGCAGTGAGTCTCTGGAGTTTGCTCTTTGTGTCCCTATTCTTCTTTGTGGGCTGGACTACATCTATTATAATGCATAAATCTAATCTTCTGTTGAAAAACTGTTTTGATGGATAATTTTCAATTAGTCCTACAGCCCATAATGGAACAAAAAGGGGCACGAGCACAAACCCCATTATTTTGACCCTAATTGGCTCAACTTTAATGGTCCTCTGATCCTACAGACATTGAAATTAATGAGAGTTTTGCTGCTTTACTTCATTCATTGAATTCAGGCGCAGGTCCAATGTCAGATTATGTTTTGTTTTCCATATTTACAGAATTAAACTTCTAGATGTGAATAGTGAGAAGTGTAAGGTTATGCATTTAGGGATTAATAACAAGAATTTTAGTTATAAGTTGGGGACGCATCAATTAGAAGTAACAGAAGAGGAGAAGGACCTTGGAGTATTGGTTGATCATAGGATGACTATGAGCTGCCAATGTGATATGGCTGTGAAAAAAGCTAATGCGGTTTTGGGATGCATCAGGAGAGGCATTTCCAGTAGGGATAAGGAGGTTTTAGTACCATTATACAAGGCACTGGTGAGACCTCACATAGAATACTGTATGCAGTTCTGGTCTCCCATGTTTAAAAAGGATGAATTCAAACTGGAGCAGGTACAGAGAAGGGCTACTAGGATGATCCGAGGAATGGAAAACTTGTCTTATGAAAGGAGACTTAAGGAGCTTGGCTTGTTTAGCCTAACTAAAAGAAGGTTGAGGGGAGATATGATTGCTCTCTACAAATATATCAGAGGTATAAATACAGGAAAGGGAGAGGAATTATTTCAGCTCAGCACCAATGTGGACACAAGAACAAATGGGTATAAACTGGCCACCAGGAAGTTTAGACTTGAAATCAGACGAAGGTTTTTAACCATCAGAGGAGTGAAATTTTGGAATAACCTTCCAAGGAAAGCAGTGGGGGCAAAATATCTATCTGGTTTTAAGATTCTACTTGATAAGTTTATGGAGGAGATGGTATGATGGGATAATGGGATTTTGGAAAGTAATTGATCTTTAAATATTCAGGGTAAATAGGCCAAATCCCCTGAGATGGGATATTAGATGGATGGGATCTGAGTTACCCAGGAAAGAATTTTCTGTAGTATCTGGTTGGTGAATCTTGCCCATATGCTCAGGGTTTAGCTGATCGCCATATTTGGGGTCGGGAAGGAATTTTCCTCCAGGGCAAATTGGAGAGGCCCTGGAGGTTTTTCGCCTTCCTCTGTAGCATGGGGCATGGTTGACTTGAGGGAGGCTTCTCTGCTCCTTGAAGTCTTTGAACCATGATTTAAGGACTTCAATAGCTCAGACATGGGTGAGGTTTTTCACAGGAGTGGGTGGGTGAGATTCTGTGGCCTGCGCTGTGCAGGAGGTCGGACTAGATGATCAGAATGGTCCCTTCTGACCTTAGTATCTATGAATCTATGAATCCTTTTCATGTCATTTCTTTATATGTAATATTAGTATTCTCTACTGCAGTAGCACCTAGGAGTGCCTGTTATGGATCAGGTCCCCATTGTGCTAGGGACCATACCAACGCAGAACAAAAAGATGGCTCCTACCCCAAAGAGTTTACAATCAATGTAAATTTACATACAACTCCAACAGACCCCGGTCGCTTGCGGGCAGGATTGAACTGGTGTCCTTGGGAGCTGAATACATGAGCCTTTACCCCATGAGCTAAAAGCCAACATACTATTAGCTAAGGCTGTAGAGCAAACTCATTTTATCTCTCTCTCTAAGAGGTCTCGGTGCCACTAGATGGGACAGAACACCACACCCAGAAGGTGTGTGGCTTACATATAGGCTCTAATTTTCAAAGCTAAGGGATTTAGATCCAAATTCCATAATTTTTAATGGGAAATGGGTGTCTCAAACATTAGGCCGCTCTGAGTGTACATTATATATATGAGCCTGTGGTGCCTTCACAAGGGCATGATATTATGTGGCATGTAGAGCGGGAGGCTACAACAAACATTGGAAGAGTATTGAAAATCATGTCAGACATCGTTAGGAGACACACACCATGAATTTACAACCAACTTTTCACTCTGACATGAATTAATCGGATCTCCATGAAATAGCTAGGTGTCGTCACCATTTCAACTATTCAATATTTCTAATGGAATTCTGACCTCAGGATGGTCCCTACATCCCCCCAGACCAGGCATCATCATTATCCTATCTCTCCCTCTGCTCCCAACAACCTGGAGACAAGCTCCCCCAGCCCGTGGGCAGAGAGCTCTCCCCAAACTTACAGAGCAGCCACAGCAAGATCATGAGAAGCAAGAGCTGGTGACTGAGCCAGTGGACTCTGCAGCAACGTCTGGGCCTCCAAGGAGAACCCCCAAGGCTCTGTGCCACCAGTCCCCTCCTCCCCAGGGGGAGCAGCAGAGGAACTGGATGGGCTATGATCTCTTGTAGCATGTCTGAGAGCAGCTCTGACATGTGTGTGGCCAGAGATGTGAGTGGAAACATTATCCACCATTTCCCCCCAACCCCAGGCTGGTGTCTTTGAGGACTGAATGCGCTGTTTCCCGTTTCACAGCACACAGACTACTAGCCACAGCCCAGGGCATCAACGTTGGCTGGGACAAGGTGCAGGGGATGGAGGTGCTGTTCTCCCAGCTACGCAGCCCTGCTGAGAATACAGCACAGGGACTGTCACCAACATAAAAGTGAGCACAGCAGATGGCCGATGGGGAGGTCTCTGCCTCAGGGGAGCAGCGTTGCTCTGGGTCTGCACTGCTATACATACGGCACTAAGCCATGTGGCGCACACTGCTCTGAGCTGCTCGTGCAGCTGGGTCCATGGGAATGGGGTCAGTGAGGGGAGAGGATCCTGCACTGCAAACACTTCTGATAATGCAGTGAGCACATGCGAGGAGGGGCCTGTGGCTGGGTTTCTGGGTCTGTATATAGCACAGGGACCTGTCCCTAGACAGGTCAATAACCACAGCTCTGTCTGTATTAGTTTACAGGCAGATCCTATTTGGCTCTCTCCTCCATCTACACTTGCTCGTTTTATTTACATACTCCAAGTGTTGGAGAATTCCCCACATCATAAAATCATAAACACATAAAATCATCTCTGATAAAGTCTGCAGAGAACACAAAATTTGGGGGATTGGTACATAATGGAGGACAGGTCACTGATTCAGAGTGCCCTAGATCATTTGGTAAACTGAGAGCAAGCAAACAATATGTGTTTTATTGTAGCTAAGTGTAACATATACAATTAGGTACATAGAATTCAGGCCTTACTTATAGGGTGGGGGACTCTCTCCTGGGAAGCAGTGAATCTGAAAAGATTAGGGAGTCATAGTGGATAATCAGCTGAACCTGAGCAATCCTGGGATGCATAAACAGGGGAATCCTGAGTAAGAGTAGAAATGTCATTTTACCTCTATATTTGGTAATGGTTCGACCACTGCTGGAATACAGCGTCCATTTCTGATGCCCACACTTCAAGAAAGTTGTAGATAAATTGAAGAGGGTTCAGAGAAGATCCATAAGACTGATTAAAGGATCAGAAAACCTACCTTATAGGAACAGACTCAAGAAGCTGAATTTATGAGCTTAAAAAATAGAAGATTAAGGGGTGACTTGTTTACAGTCTGTAGGTATTACAATGGGGAAAATGTTTAATAATGGGCTCTTCAATCAAGCAGAGAAAGATATAACAGGATCCAATGGCTAGAAGTGGAAGCTAGACAAATTCAGACTGGTAATTAGGAGTAAATGGCACACAAGCAAGTGGCTCACAAGCGAGAATACCAATCTCAGAGCAGACTGTTAAGAAGCAGAGCACAAACCCCAAATTGATTGTGAGTTCTGTACTTACATTTCACCAGCCCAGTAACAAGTGTAAACTCCTCAGGCACTAAACAGACTTATCATGGAGTCATAAACACTCCCTGTCATGAATATAAAGGGAAGGGTAAACACCTTTAAATCCCTCCTGGCCAGAGGAAAAATCCTTTCACCTGGAAAGGGTTAAGAAACTAGGATAACCTGGCTGGAACCTGACCAAAATGACCAATGAGGAGACAAGATACTTTCAAAGCTGGAGGGGAGGAGAAATAAAGGTTCTCTAGGTCTGTGTGTTGCTTTTGCTGGGACCAGAGCAGGAATGCAGGTCAGAACTCCTGTAAAGCCCTAATAAACAATCTAGTTAGATATGCATTAGATTCTGTTTTGTTTAAATGGCTGATAAAATAAGTTGTGCTGAATGGAATGGATATTCCTGTTTTTGTGTCTTTTTGTAACTTAAGGTTTTGCCTAGAGGGATTCTCTATGTTTTGAATCTGATTACCCTGTAAGGTATTTACCATCCTGATTTTATAAAGGTGATTCTTTTACTTTTTCTTCAATTTAAAATTCTTCTTTTAAGAACCTGATTGCTTTTTCATTGTTCTTAAGATCCAAGGGTTTGGGTCTGTGTTCACCTATGCAAACTGGTGAGGATTTTTATCAACCCTTCCCCAAGAAAGGGGGTGTAAGGTTTGGGAGGATTTTGTGGGGAAAGCGGGCTCTTTCCCTGTTATATATCTGTTAGACGCTTGCTGGTGGCAGCAATCAAGTCCAGGGACAAAAGGAAAAATAGTTTGTACCTTGGGGAAGTTTAAACCTAAACTGGTAAAAATAAGCGTAGTGGGGTTTTCATGCAGGTCCCCACATCTGTACCCTAGAGTTCAGAGTGGGGAAGGAACCTTGACAGTCCCCTTGGGCACTATAATCTATCTTGCCCCCCAGGCAAGCTTGCTTTTTGTGATAGATGGCCACTTTACAACAAAGATCACAAAATATTCAGGTTACTCCCAGTCCCAAAAGACCCATCACTGGTCAGGGATTTTTATCCCCATCTCCCTAGAGTACAAACTGATGGGACGAGCACTTCTGCACATCCCCCTCTTCATGGATGTGCCGGGGGCAATCAACAAAGTCCTTCCTCTCTGATGGCTTAAAATGGCCCATTTGGATTATATAGGCTTGCTCTCCTCATGGGTGCAAAACAAGTATTTTACACTGGGTGATGCTTCTTTCCTGACTGGATTTCCAGTTTCAGAGGAAACATTTTTTCAGTTGCCAAACAAACACTGAAGCATTACCTTATAACATGGCTTACAGATATTATGAATGAGCATAATGCAGGTAGCAATTTACAAACATTTAATAAAGTCTACATGCTAAACACATTGTTACAAGTCTGATACCCATTTTAACACTACTAACACACTGGTGCATCAGACTGGTTTCCAGCTCTGCCTTTGACAGTGTTCACTGGAGGCCTCAGGACCTTGGCAAGAGCTGGCACCTGGTCTGCCAGCTTCACAATACATTTTTAGCAGTGAGGGTAATTACCCACTGGAATAAGTTACCAAGGAGTGTGATGGATTCCCCATCACTGACAATTTTTAAATCAGGATAGGATGTTTTCCTAAGACAGCTGTTCTGAGAATTATTTTGGGGAAACTTCAAGTCTTGTGCTACACAAGAGGTCAGACTCGATGATCACAATGCTCCCTTCTGGCCTAGGAATCCATTCCCTAGCGGCAAAGACTCTGTATCTCATGGCCTGGGATGAGTGTTTACTCTATCTGACCAGCCATCCTCTAACACTACACTGACATCAGCATTGAAGAGTGCCCCACGTTCCTGGGTGAGCTGTTCCAATGGTTAATTCCCCTCACTGCTAAACACTTGTTTATGTGTTTGTGTGTTTGTTCCAGAATGGATTTTTCTAGCATCGGTTTCCAGCCGTTGGTTCTCGCCCTGCCTGTGAGTGGCCTGGCTATGATGTGACCCGCTCAGAGCTGCTCCTTCTCCCGAGCACTCGGACACCTGCTCTAGGATGGTCCGCAGGCCGGGCAATGTGGCGGGGAGCTGTTAGAACAGTGCAACAGGCCACTCAGCGAGAGCCCTGTCTGGGTCTGTCGTTATTGAATCTGATGTTAAAAACTCCCCCGAAGGACATCGGCAATTGAAAGATGTTCAGGCTAGACGGGACCATCTAGGTTTTAATTAACCTAATTGTCACTTTCTATCAAACTGTGCCTTTGGGTGTGATCTCTCCAGTCTCTCTCAGCCATTATCTTTGTACCAGTCGTGATTTTTTCACTAATCCTGGATTTCAGGAGTCTGCGTCTCTCCTGCCAGGCCCACAGTGTGCCATTTGTACCAGTGCAGTGGGGGTGTAACTCTCAGGTCATTTCACACTCGCTGTGCGCAGGTGACATGGTTGACCCCGTGTGCGAGGCAGAGGGGACTCGGCCACAGAGCTGGGTATTTCTGGTGTAAATATCCCAGTGCACTAAGCCCTGCCCTGCCTCCCTCAGTTTGGGAGCTGCCTTTGGCCTGTTTTACAGCCTGGAGATGGATTTGTACAGGGTTTCACTAGCACTAGCCCCCAAGACAGGACTGGATCAACAGCTCTGAAGGCTTTGCCCCTCCCCCACTGCACTTCCCCTTGCACTAACACTTTCTAGCATTTTTTTTGTATCTATTTTCATGCTGTTTTTCCTCCCTCTCCCCAGAGGCTGCAGGTGAGGTGAGGCTGTGCCCTGGGGGCTCTTTGGGGCTGGGCACCTACATATCCACAACTGAGCAAACCCCATAAATACAGGGGCTGTATTTAGCTGGAGACTCTGTGGGGCTGTGTGTGTTCGGAGAGGTGAGCTACACGGGGGCAAAGAGGTTTCGATGGCTGTCTTATTCCAGGGCCGGTCTTAGGGAAAATGGTGCCCTGGACATACTTGTGTTTTGGCGCCCCCCCCCCCATCATCCAGCCCCAATGGGCACCCTGCTCCCCCCCTTCACATCTGGTCTCCGCTGCCTCCCCAGTGTTAATTTGTATTGAAAGATGTGCCAGAGCTCAGCCCTGGCACAAAGTAAGCACTGGCAAGGCAGCCTGTTACTGGTGGCTCCTGGCTGGCACCCAGCTCTGAAGGCAACGCCACCGCCAGCAGCAGTGCAGAAGTAAGGGTGGCCAGGCATATGGCATATTGCCACCCATATGTCTGAGCTCCTGCTGTGGCTTGTGGTGCCTGGTGTTTGGCATGTGGCTCAAGATGGGCTTTGCATGGTCACATAGGGGCTACATCTTGCCAGAGCCCACGGCCCTCCTGCCACCCTCTGGCCACTCCTGGCTCACCAGGGCACCATTTCAGATTTTGGGGAAGGGTGAGGAAACTTTAATCATGATTCCAGGGATTGCTTAGCCACCTGAAAACTCTAGGGTTTTTGCAGATAATACCTTAAGAATTAGCTGTCAGGAGCACTGTATCTAATTGTTTAAAGCCATGTTTAAAGGTATATGTAGATTTAGAACAGTCAGGAGATAATACATCAGATATTCCCAATCCCAAACCTTGAGGTATCAGTTCTGGAACAGATATCAGAAACACACGTTAGATACTCTCTACACTATCTTTAGTAGAGATAAATAAAAATAAATAAAATTTGCTTAAAATCTCCTTACTTCCTCTACCATACATATTCTGCGTTACTGCCATTATCTGCTCTATTTTAGTCAATTGTTTTCCATTCCACTAAAAACATACTTATTTTTAACATATGCGGTTAAGGTTTTTTTTCTCGTTTATTAAGAAAGGGAATTTATATTTCTAATTATTTTGGCATTTAGGTTTACTGAACAAAATCATGTATGTGACTCACTAAAATTTCACTCCATCATTGTTATTGGTATCATAGTTGGAACTACATCTGTTTTCATGCCCATTTTAAATTATTTTACAGATACAACTAAAAATACAATTTGAAAATAAGCAACCTTCATCTGCCCAGTGTCTAAAGTTATGTTTTTAAGCTAATGTTTTTTAAACTGGCACTGCTAAGGTTAGTACAAGCTGAAGTTACATTCTTGAAGGATACTATTATTTGATTGTACCATTTTAAATAATAAATGACAAAGCACAATATGATAACAAAAGTAATAATGATAATTACTCCAGCCAGGACAGGTTAGGCATTTTAGAGCTCATGCAGATGGGAATGGAGGCAAAGGACAAAGACAGGGAGGCAGCGAAAGAGCACCAAGCGGCTGTCCACAGGAGAGCAATGGAGGTCCAGGATAAAGAACTGGAAGAGAAGGAAAAAGAGAGGAAGCATGTGGAGGAGGAGGAGAAGGAAAGAGAGAGGAAGCATGCACTGGAGATGGAGAAGGCAAAGGCTCAGCAGAATATACCAACAAACCCTAGCAATCCTTCTCCATGTACCACTTCCCATCCCAGAAAGTTCCCCACCTACAAGGCAGGCGATGATACCGAGGCCTTCTTAGAGAACTTTGACAGGGCCTGCCTTGGGTACAGCATCTCTACAGACCAATACATGGTAGAGCTGAGGCCGCAGCTCAGTGGACCCTTAACTGAGGTGGTGGCTGAAATGCCTAAGGAACGCATGAACCAGTATGAACTGTTTAAAACCAAGGCGAGAGTCAGAATGGGGCTAACCCCCGAGCATTCCCGTCAGCGATTCAGAGCCCTAAGGTGGAAACCAGACGTGTCATTTACCCGACATGCCTACCACATTGTGAAACATTGGGATGCCTGGATATCAGGAGCAAATGTTAAATCTCCAGAAGATTTGCACTTCCTAATGCAAATGGAGCAATTCTTAGAGGGTGTTCCCATCTAGGATGTATCTTTCTGTTTCCTCAGGAAATCCAAAACTGTAATCGAGGCGGGGGAGATTGGAGCCAAATGGGTGGAGGTGGCAGAGAGAAAAAAAACTGGTCGCAGTTGGAGCGGATACCTGAAGGGACAACCTCAGACCACACCCTACTACTGGGGGCCACCCAAGGCCCCACCTACCCCCCAAGGAACCCTCCAGCCACCTTATCGTCCCACCACACCGTTCTCCAGCAACCCACCTCGCCCCAGTGACCCGTCAGCTGGACGATGTTTTAAATGTAACGAGCCAGGGCATGTGAAGGCAAACTGCCCCAAGAACCCGAACAGATTACAGTTCATTGCACCGGACTCACCCAAGAGGTCCTCAGGCCCAGATACCCTTGGAGCGGAGGGAAACTGTGAGTGTGGGCAGGAAGAAGGTCACCGCGTGGAGGGACACCAGAGCACAGGTGTCGGCTATCCATGCTTCCTTAGTGGACCCCAATTTAATCAACCCAGAGATTCAAGTGATGATTCAACCTTTCAAGTCCGACTCTTTCAATTTGCCTACAGCCAAGTTGCCTGTCCAGTACAAGGGCTGGTCAGGAACGTGGACTTTTGCAGTTTATGATGATTATCCCATCCCCATGCTGTTGAGGGAAGACTTGGCCAATCATGTGAAGTCAGCGAAGAGAGTGGGGAATGGTCACCTGCAGCCAGACTAAACCAGCCGTCACACCTAGCGCTGTTCTGGAAACTCCTACCAGGACCCAGTCAGAGGTGATGGACCTGGACCCCAGGCCAATGTCTGCAACAGCAGTAGTGGATCCAGTTCCAGAGACCCAGACAGAGCCAGTCCCAGAACCGGAACCGGCGGAACAACTAGCACCAGACCCATTGCCAGCACTGAAGCCAGTTCTTGCAACCCCAACCCCAGAGGGCCCCACCGAACCTGAAATGGCAGCAGCCGATAACCCTACACAAGAGGCTCAGCCGAAACCTGAACCCAACATAGTGCACCAGTGGAGAACGGTTCACAGTCAACGGAAACAGCCCCATCTCCTACATCACTTCCAGAGGGACCAAACATAGGTCCACAATCCAATGAGGAACTGATGTCTCCAGCATCAAGGGAACAGTTCCAGGCTGAACAGAAAGTAGATGAAAGCCTCCAGAAAGCTTGGACGATGACAAGGAGCAACCCACCGCCTCTCACCTCTTCTAATCGATCCAGGTTTGTTGTAGAAAGAGGACTCTTATACAAGGGAACTCTTTCTGGTGTACACGAGAGACTGCTGAATTGGAATTAATTTGCAAACTGGATACAATTAACTTAGGCTTGAATAGAGACTGGGAATGGATGAGTCATTACACAAAGTAAAACTATTTCCCCATGGTATTTCTCCCTCCCACCCCACTCCCCACTGTTCCTCTGATATTCTTGTTAACTGCTGGAATTAGCCTACCTTGCTTGTCACCATGAAAGGTTTTCCTCCTTTTCCCCCCCCTGCTGCTGGTGATGGCTTATCTTAAGTGATCACTCTCCTTACAGTGTGTATGATAAACCCATTGTTTCATGTTCTCTGTGTGTGTGTGTGTGTGTGTGTGTGTGTGTGTGTATAAATCTCTCCTCTGTTTTTTCCACCAAATGCATCCGATGAAGTGAGCTGTAGCTCACGAAAGCTTATGCTCTAATAAATTTGTTAGTCTCTAAGGTGCCACAAGTACTCCTTTTCTTTTTGCGAATACAGACTAACACGGCTGCTACTCTGAAACCAGGAAGACTGGCATCCTCAGAGACAGTTGGTAGTTCCAACTAAGTACTGGGGCAAGCTCTTGAGCTTAGCTCATGATCATCCTAGTGGCCATGCTGGGGTGAACAGGACCAAAGACTGGTTGGGGAGGTCATTCCACTGGGAGGGAATGGGCAAGGATGTTTCTACCTATGTCCGGTCTTGTGAGGTATGCCAAAAAGTGGGAAAACCCCAAGACCAGGTCAAAGCCCCTCTCCAGCCACTCCCCATCATTGAAGTTCCATTTCAGCGAGTAGATGTGGATATTCTGGGTCCTTTTCCGAAAAAGACACCCAGAGGAAAGCAGTACATATTGACTTTCATGGATTTTGCCACCCGATGGCCGGAAGCAGTAGCTCTAAGCAACACCAGGGCTAAAAGTGTTGGCTAAAAGGCTCTAGCAGACATTTTTGCCAGGGTAGGTTGGCCCTCTGACATCCTCACAGATGCAGGAACTAATTTCCTGGCAGGAACTATGGAAAGCCTTTGGGAAGCTCATGGGGTAAATCACTTGGTTGCCACTCCTTACCACCATCAAACAAATGGCATGGTGGAGAAGTTTAATGGAACTTTGGGGGCCATGATACATAAATTTGTAAATGAGCACTCCAATGATTGGGACCTAGTGTTGCAGCAGTTGCTCTTTGCCTACAGAGCTGTACCACATCCCAGTTTAGGGTTTTCACCATTTGAATTTGTATATGGCCGTGAGGTTAAGGGGCCATTACAGTTGGTGAAGCAGCAATGGGAGGGATTTATACCTTCTCCAGGAACTAACATTCTGGACTTTGTAACCAACCTACAAAACACCCTCCGAACCTCTCTAGCCCTTGCTAAAGAAAACCTACAGGATGCTCAAAAAGAGCAAAAAGCCTGGTATGATAAACATGCCAGAGAGCGTTCCTTCAGAGTAGGAGACCAGGTCATGGTCTTAAAGGCACTCCAGGCCCATAAAATGGAAGCATCGTGGGAAGGGCCATTCATAGTCCAGGAGCGCCTGGGAGCTCTTAATTACCTCATAGCATTCCCCACCTCCAACCAAAAGCCTAAGGTGTACCATATTAATTCTCTAAAGCCCTTTTATTCCAGAAAATTAAAAGTTTGTCAGTTTACAGCCCAGGGAGGAGATGACACTGAGTGGCCTGAAGGTGTCTACTACGAAGGGAAAAGTGCTGGTGGCGTGGAAGAGATGAACCTTTCCATGACCCTCGGGCGTATGCAGCGACAGCAAATCAAGGAGCTGTGCACTAGCTACGCCCCGACATTCTCAGCCATCCCGGGCTGAATGAACGGACATACCACTCCATTGACACAAGTAATGCTCACCCAATTAAGTCCAACCTTACCAGGTGTCTCCTCAAACTAAAACTGCTATAGAATGGGAGATCCAGAATAAGTTACAGATAGGTGTAATCCGCCCCTCTGGCAGTGCATGGGCATCTCCAGTGGTTCTAGTTCCCAAACCAGATGGTGAGACGCGTTTTTGCATGGACTACCGTAAACTAAATGCTGTAACTCACCCAGACAGCTATCCAATGCCATGCACAGATGAACTATTAGAGAAATTGGGATGGGCCCAGTTCATCTCTACCTTGGACTTAACCAAGGGGTACTGGCAGGTACCGCTAGATGAATCCGCCAAGGAAAGGTCAGCCTTCACCACACATGTCGGGCTGTATGAATTTAATGTACTCCCTTTTGGGCTGCAGAATGCACCCGCCACCTTCCAAAGACTTGTAGATGGTCTCCTAGCAGGATTAGGAGAATATGCAGTCGCCTACCTTGACGATGTGGCCATATTTTCAGATTCCTGGACAGAACACCTGGAACATCTACAAAAAGTCTTTGAGCGCATAAGGGAGGCAGGACTAACTGTTAAGGCTAAGAAGTGTCAAATCGGCCTAAACAGAGTGACTTACCTTGGACACCAGGTGGTCAAGGAACTATCAACCCCCTACAGGCCAAAGTGGATGCTATCCAAAAGTGGCCTGTCCCAAAGTCAAAGAAACAGGTTCAATCTTTCTTAGGCTTGGTCGGTTATTACTGACGGTTTGTACCGCAATACAGCCAAATTGCCGCCCCACTGATAGACCTAACCAAAAAAAACCAGCCAAATGCCGTTCAGTGGACCGAAGAGTGTCAGAAGGCCTTTAACCAACTTAAAGTGACACCCATGTCTGACCCTGTACTAAGGGCCCCAGACTTTGACAAACCATTCCTAGTAACCACAGATGCGTCCGAGCGTGGTGTGGGAGCAGTTTTGATGCAGGAAGGACTAGATCAAGAACTCCACCCTGTAGTGTTTCTCAGCAAAAAACTGTCTGAGAGGAAAAGCAGCTGGTCAGTCAGTGAAAAAGAATGTTATGCCATTGTCTACGCTCTGGAAAAGCTATGCCCATATGTTTGGGGATGGCTTTTCCACCTGCAAACCGACCATGCTGCGCTACGGTGGCTTCATACCGCCACGGGAAATAACAAAAAACTTATTCGATGGAGTTTAGCTCTTCAAGATTTTGATTTCGACATCCAACACATCTCAGGAGCTTCTAACAAAGTGGCTGATGCACACCCCCATGAAAGTTTCCCAGAAGCAACTGGTTAAAATCGTCCTTGAGATGTGGAAAATATTGTTAGTCTTTATATACTTGGTAGTATATTTAGAGGTGCATGTGTCTTATTAACTCTGTTTTTCCCTAGAGCTCCAAGGAGAAATCCCAGCCAGTGTTTCACCCTAACTGTGATTTGGGGGGCGTGTCATAAATATAAAGGGAAGGGTAAACACCTTTAAAATCCCTCCTGGCCAGAGAAAAAATCCTTTCACCTGTAAAGGGTTAAGAAGCTAGGATAACCTCGCTGGCACCTGACCACAATGACCAATGAGGAGACAAGATACTTTCAAAGCTGGAGGGAGGGAGAAACAAAGGGTCTGTCTGTCTGTGTGATGCTTTTGCAGGGGACAGAACAGGAATGGAGTCTTAGAATTTAGTAAGTAATCTAGCTAGATATGCGTTAGATTATGATTTCTTTAATTGGCTGAGAAATTAGACTGTGCTGAATAGAATGAATATTCTTGTCTTTGTGTCTTTCTTGTAACTTAAGGTTTTACCTTGATGGATTCTCTGTTTTGAATCTAATTACCCTTTAAGGTATTTACCATCCTGATTTTACAGAGGTGATTCTTTTTACCTTTTCTTATATTAAAATTCTTCTTGTAAGAAATTGAATGTTTTTTTCATTGTTCTTGAGATCCAAGGGGTTGGGTCTGTGGTCACCTATGCAAATTGGTGAGGATTTTTATCAAGCCTTCCCCAGGCAGGGGGGTGCAAGGTTGTGTTGAGGATTTTGGGGGAAAGACATTTCCAAACAACGCTTTCTCAAAAATAAACCCAGATGTTTAGTGGTGGCAGTGGAAGTCCAAGGGCAAAAGGTAAAATAGTTTGTACCTTGGGGAAGTTTTAACCTAAGCTGGTAAAAGTAAGCTTAGGAGGTTTTCATGCAGGTCCCCACATCTGTACTCTAGAGTTCAGAGTGGGTAAGGATTCTTGACAGGTACATACATCTAAACTGGCCTGAGCTCCGCACAGAGATGCCATACTGATACAGTGACTAGCCTGACATGGTCAATTGGCTTGAGATTTGTTTGCCATCCTGACAGAAAATAACTAGAGCAGCTACAGTGTTGGGATGAAGGGAACACTGAGCCATAGCCAGGTGATAACGGCAATTCAGCTTTGTTGCCTAAACCAGCGAAGATAAAAGTAACAGTTCAGAGTTCCTGCCTGACCTCTGAGACCTTTCCACCTCACCAGGTTTCACAGCCCATGCTCCTGCCCAAGAGGGAATGTCTACACTGCTATTTTCAGCCCCATAGCTCGAGCCCCACAAGCCCAAGTCTGTGGAGCCAGGCTCTGAGACTTGCTGCCGTGGGTCTTTCTTTGCAGTGTAGACACTGTCAACTTTGAGACCATCTCTCACTAATTCCTTTGTCCTCAATATTATGTGTACACATAGGGTCATTTTTCCAAAGCCATCTAGGGGTATAGTGGGAGTTGTGTGTCCAAATCCTTTGAGCGGCTTTGAAAATCTCAGCCATAGGTATTATTATACATTAGCATAATTACAAACAATTTATATAACCCCTGGGGTATTAGCTGTACTGCAGAGCAGGGGATTGTTACAAACATCTCCTGAGGGCTAAATATTCTCTCCGACCTGCCTCAGGAAACTTGTGCCAGGAATTTATACCCAGCTTCTCACTCTTCCTGCACTGTGTGGCTCCCAGTGACCCATCCCCACATTCCTGCTATTCCCCACTTGTGATAGTCACCCAGCCCGGTTCCCGTGTTCCCCCGGCCCAGGCAGAGCCATGAGCCTGCCTCTTCCCCTGCTCCCCACACTCCAGAAACCCCTCCCCCAATCCATGGGCAGGAAGCTCTCCCCAAACTCACAGAGCAGCCACAGCAGGATCATGGGGAGTGGGAGCCAAGGACCCAGACAGGGACCCTGTAGCAGCATCTGGGCCTTAAAAGAGAATCCACAGCGGCTCTGTGCCCCCAGTCCCCTCCTTCTCACCACAGGGCAGGGAGCAGAGGAACCAGATGGGCTGTGGGCTCTAGTAGCATGTTTGGGGGCAGCCCTGACGTGTGTCTGTAACCAGAGGGGCCCTCCCCACTGAGACGAGATGGAAACGAATCTCAGATGCTTCTCTTGTGAGGCTCAGGATGGGCTGTGTCTTGGAGTGTCAGACACGTGGGTTCCCCAGAGACAGCCCTCTCCCATATGACAGGCACAGGGTCTCCCAGGTGTGACGGGGCAGGGTCCCCCAGGTGTGATGGGGTGGGGCCCCTCAAATGTGACAGGGGCAGGGACCCCCAGACGTGACAGGAGAAGGACCCCCCTGGATGTGACAGACACAGGATCCCCCAGGTATGAGAGGCGCAGGGTCTCCCCCATGTGACAGATGCAGGGTCCTCCAGGAGTGACAGAGGCAGGGCCTACTGGATGTGACAGGCACAGGGTCCCCCAGGTGTCACAGGCATAGGGTCTCTCCCAGCTGACAGATGAAGGGTCCCTGTGTGTTCTGGGCCAGGTGTGATGGAGCCAGGTTAAAGGAACACCCTGCCTCTCACACTGATTTTTCTCACAGTCTAGCCCTGTGGATACACCCAGAGCCCCAAAGGGCAAAGACAGCAGAGACACAGAGACTTCTGGGCAAAGGGTTCCTTGTTCTTTGCAAACAACCCTCAACTCAGACAAATTCACTTTGCTGAACATACATCTTACAGGATATTATCCATAAAGAGTAATGTCTAAGATAGCTACAGAGAGTGAGTAACTTGTCAAGACTCATAATCATTGTGAGATGTTTGTATGGGTAATCTTTAAGGAATAATGAATTTATTTCCAGACTTGGAATAGAAACTAGTCACCAGGGGAGAATATGTCTCGGTAATGACCCATTCAGGTACGGGGAGCCTACTTTATTAGCTAGGAAAGGTAACTTAATCAGTGTAGACCCGGGTTTGTGGTTTATGACTTTGTTCTCTGGTATAACCATTTGTTGCCGTCACTTTCTCTTGTTTCTAGTTAAATCTTTATCCTTTCTTAAATAACCCTGCCTGGGTTTTATTGTAAGTGCTCATGAGTGCTGTGTGGTTTATAGGCATAGAGGGTTAAGGTAAAACCAGTAAATTGGGGTACCTTGCTCCTGTGGGGGGCAGAGGCTCTGGAATTTCTGTGAGTAGCCAGTAACAGGGGCTAGGTATCACCAGGGAATGATTCACAGGGACTCAGGGTCTGGGCTGCACCTACTGTTAACCTGCAAGGTGTCACCCAGACAAAAAGGCCTGAGCAGCTGACAGGCTGGTGGTGTCAGGGAGCTGGGCACAAGCAAGACTTTGCACACTGGAGGCAGGGGTGGTGGTGGACAGGCAGTAACAAGGTGACTCACAGTCCTGGGTACCTCCCCGCCCACCCGTCTCACCTCCCCACCCACCAGAAACAGTCTGTGCCCTCCGAGCCCTTCCCCATCACAGCTCAGCATTAGTATGGGCTAGGTGTGGAGAGTCTCACACACCCGTCAATATCCTCAGTGATGTCACTAGAGATGAGCTTTGTGGAACGTTTCCTCTAACAGCTAAGAGGTTCATTAGTTCTGGTTTAGAATTTGAGTTGGGCTGTGCACCCACCCGGGGGAGGAAGTAGGAAAGAACCCCCAGCACGGGCCACCAGGCTCGCTGGTGTAATAGGCCCGACCCACCCCGATGCAGGGAATGGGCTGGGCTGTGTCTTAAGCCAATGAAAAGCCCAATGAAAGCAGGATGGAGAAGACCACTGGGAAGACAGAAAACATGATGGCTGACTGATGTCAACAGACACCTCTCCTTCACAGGCATACTATCCTGTAAGGCACCAGATCTGGTTCAGGAGAGAACATCACGGAGGTTCCTGATGTGTTTGGTGGCCACAAGAATGATTACAGGATTGGAAAACCTGCCTTATAGAGATGAACTCCAGGAGCTCAATCTATTTAGCTTAACAAAGAGAACGTTAAGGGGTGACTGGATCTCAGTCTATAAGTACCTACAGGGGGGACAAATAATTGATAATGGGCTCTTCAGTCTAGCAGAAGAAGGTCGAACATGATCCAATGGCTGGAAGTTGAAGCTAGACAAATTCAGACTGCAAATAAAGCCTAAATTGTTAACAGTGAGAGCAATTAACCACTGGAACAATTTACCAGGGGTCGTGATGGATTCTCCATTGCTGACCATTTTTAAATCAAGATAGGATGTTTTTGTATGAGATCTGCTCTAGGAATTACTTTGGGGCAGTTCTGTGGCCTGTGCTACATATGGAGTCAGATCAGAGGATCACAAAGGTCCCCTCTGGCCTTGAAATCTATGAATCTATGTTGTCCCACACACCACAAGACCCGACTAACTTGTCTCAATCCCCCCTGCTAATGCACCTATCAGCACAGCTGAGCCCGCATATGGGGGAGGGGAGAGGTTGCCATCACCGGCTGCTGGTTTGGGCCATATCCAATGTTACAGCAGTGCTCTAGCCTTGTGTCTACGTCAATAGCCAGTTAACAGATAAGTGGCTCTCAGGAGCGCTGGTGTAGTGCCTGGGTGATGAGTGATCAACCACACTTGCTGTGGGAGCTACCTTTGGCTTCCTCTAGCTGCTCTTTGCACCAGGACTTGATATGACAGGTTTGCACTGGGTGGGGTGGATTGTGGGGGCCCCACTCGACCTGCTGGGCACTGAGCAGGCCCATGACTGCGTGTGTAAGGGCCAATCCAGGGGAGGGGTCTCTGTGTCACAGGAGCAGCCTCACTCCAGGTCTCAGAGTAGCAGCCGTGTTAGTCTGTATTCGCAAAAAGAAAAGGAGTACTTGTGGCACCTTAGAGACTAACAAATTTATTAGAGCATAAGCTTTCGTGAGCTACAGCTCACTTCATCGGATGCATTTGGTGGAACTACTCCTCAGTTCTGTGGTACAAAGGGCTATGAGCTGCTAGCAACGCCGGGCCCGCAGGGGCGGGGGAGCAGCTTTTGCACTGGAGATGCCTCTAGTAATGCAGTGACCACAGCCCGGGGCGGCCTGCGGCTGGGTCTCTGTGTTTGTGCATTGCACCAGCAGCACGTGTCTCTAGAGTCGCACAAACTCGCTTCCTGACCACAACTCAGGCTGGGCTTATTTATAGGTGGCTTGTGGCTTTCCTCTTTCTTCCTGCAATTTCTTCTCATGTTATATTTTCTCTTCTCAATCCTGACACTCATTGCCCTGCTGTCGCAGCCCTGGGCTCCCACCCACAGCTCTGCCAGTGCCCCTCCGATTCTGGCTTCACATTCTCAGGCCTCCTCCACTGGAGACCCTCAGTCTTGGAATGAAACACACTTGGCAGCACAGCTGTTACTGCTGGTGTGTGGTTTTGCCCTGGCAATCAATGTGTGTAAAGTGCAGTGTCCCCTGTGTGTGTCTTTCAATGCTTAACACAATGACTGGGACCCAAAAATCCATAGTCGAGGGGCCTGTTTTTTAAAGCAAAACCTGAACTACAAGTCCTGCCCGTTCAGAGGAGACCTCTAAAGTGACTCCAGCGCCCCCCGGTGTCCATCAATCTGCAGCTGACAAAACATTGTAACAACTAAACACCATGGGAGGAGTTCTGGTGAGAGCATTGCTATTAGTCAGCATGAAATCTAGCTCCAAAGCTAGGGGGTAAATCTTGGCCCCACTAAAATCAACAGGAGTTTTGCCCTTGACTTCAACAGGCTCAGGATTTGACCCAAGTGTGACCAAACTGTGATTACTCCATATTGGGGGCACTGTATTCCCAGCTGGCCTCTGAGGCTTCATCGTAGTGTGGCCCTTTGGAAAGTGATGACAGGTCTCGGGGCCATGCGGATTGGTTTCTTATTGGAGGAGAATTTAGAGATGTCGACTTTGTATGGAGCCTTAGTGCAGCTTGTTTAGTTATACTCTATGCACCACCCCTGGAACAGAGATGGCCATAAATGGCACACAGACAAACCCTTCTTTCAGGGATCTCAGCTCAACACTAACAGCTTAATGGGACTAAATCGGGGGGCCCAGATAATCTTCATCCAAGAATATTGAAGGAATTGGCACCTGAAATTGCAAGCCCATTAGCAAGAATTTTTAATGAATCTGTAAACTCAGGAATAGTACCGGATGATTGGAGAATTGCTAATATAGTTCCTATTTTTAAGAAAGGAAAAAAAAGTGATCCAGGTAACTACAGGCCAGTTAGTTTGACATCTGTAGTATGCAAGGTCCTGGAAAAAATTTTGAAGGAGAAATTAGTTAAGGACATTGAAGTCAATGGTAAATGGGACAAAATACAACATGGTTTTACAAAAGGTAGATCGTGCCAAACCAACCTAATCTCCTTTTTGAAAAAGTAACAGATTTTTTAGATAAAGGAAATGCAGTGGATCTAATTTACCTAGATTTCAGTAAGGCATTTGATACCGTGCCACATGGGGAATTATTAGTTAAATTGGAGAAGATGGGGATCAATATGAACATCAGAAGGTGGATAAGGAATTGGTTAAAGGGGAGACTGCAACGGGTCCTACTGAAAGGCGAACTGTCAGGTTGGAGGGAGGTTACCAGTGGAGTTCCTCAGGGATCGGTTTTGGGACCAATCTTATTTAATCTTTTTGTTACTGACCTTGGCACAAAAAGTGGGAGTGTGCTAATAAAGTTTGCAGATGATACAAAGCTGGGAGGTATTGCCAATTCGGAGAAGGATCGGGATATTATACAGGAGGATCTGGATGACCTTGTAAACTGGAGTAATAGTAATAGGATGAAATTTAATAGTGAGAAGTGTAAGGTTATGCATTTAGGGATTAATAACAAGAATTTTAGTTATAAGCTGGGGACGCATCAATTAGAAGTAACAGAAGAGGAGAAGGACCTTGGAGTATTGGTTGATCATAGGATGACTATGAGCTGCCAATGTGATATGGCTGTGAAAAAAGCTAATGCGGTTTTGGGATGCATCAGGAGAGGCATTTCCAGTAGGGATAAGGAGGTTTTAGTACCGTTATACAAGGCACTGGTGAGACCTCACCTAGAATACCGTGTGCAGTTCTGGTCTCCCATGTTTAAAAAGGATGAATTCAAACTGGAGCAGGTACAGAGAAGGGCTACTAGGATGATCCGAGGAATGGAAAACTTGTCTTATGAAAGGAGACTTAAGGAGCTTGGCTTGTTTAGCCTAACTAAAAGAAGGTTGAGGGGAGATATGATTGCTCTCTATAAATATATCAGAGGGATAAATATAGGAGAGGGAGAGGAATTATTTAAGCTCAGCACCAATGTGGACACAAGAACAAATGGGTATAAACTGGCCACCAGGAAGTTTAGACTTGAAATCAGACGAAGGTTTTTAACCATCAGAGGAGTGAAGTTTTGGAATAACCTTCCAAGGGAAGCAGTGGGGGCAAAAGATCTATCTGGTTTTAAGATTCTACTCGATAAGTTTATGGAGGAGATGGTATGATGGGATAATGGGATTTTGGTAAGTAACTGATCTTTAAATATTCAGGGTAAATAGGCCAAATCCCCTGAGATGGGATATTAGATGGATGGGATCTGAGTTACTATAGAAAATTCTTTCTTGGGTATCTGGCTGGTGAATCTTGCCCATATGCTCAGGGTTTAGCTGATTGCCATATTTGGGGTCGGGAAGGAATTTTCCTCCAGGGCAGATTGGAGAGGCCCTGGAGGTTTTTCGCCTTCCTCTGTAGCATGGGGCATGGTTGACTGGAGGGAGGCTTCTCTGCTCCTTGAAGTTTTGAACCATGATTTGAGGACTTCAATAGCTCAGACATGGGTGAGGTTTTTCATAGGAGTGGTGGGTGACATTCTGTGGCCTGCGCTGTGCAGGAGGTCGGACTAGATGATCAGAGTGGTCCCTTCTGACCTTAGTATCTATGAAAAACACCAGTGCCTGGTTTCCAGGGACCAGCTCCGCTCCAAGAATCAAATATGTAGAAAGATAAAGGCAAAGGGCAAACTCTCCTGCCACTTGAGACAACAGCTCACCCCAAAGTAATGTGCATCATAAAGCTGACAACAATATAGCATGTCCTCAGTGACTGCGTACAGCTTGCATGCAAAACAACTTGTCCGACTATGTAGTGTCACTGCCTGGTGACTGCTGCCAAAACAGCATCATGAAAATAACTCTGGTTTTAGATTCCATATTTTGATCCTACAGTAAAAATTTCTCAGCATCTCCCCTGTTGCATGAAATGCTGTCTGATAGAGTTGATGGAGGAAAAGATCCGAGGTTTGAAGATGCAGGTGGAAAGTCTGGTTGAGTTTAGGAAGGGTTTGAGCAGAAGATGGAGCAAAGACATGAGGTATCTGAAGGGAAAAGCTCAGACTCACAGATGGAAGCAGGGCTGGGGAATTCTGAGGGGAGACTGGGTGAGGAAAGTGGTCAGTGGAAGCATGTGACTAAAAGGATCAGGCAGAGGAAAAGACGGGCTAGTGAAGGAGAAATAGAGCTTAGGAACAGGTTTGCAGAGTTGGAAAATGAAGAAGGGGCTCAGCAGGTACTTGTTGAAGGTGGAAGGGTAAGGAAGAAGAGAAGAGAGGCTAGTCCTATAGGAAAAGCGGAAGAGTCAAGGGAGACTACACCAAATATGAGCCCCTGGAGGATACAGGATGGGTTCAAGAGGATTATAAGGGAAAATAGGAATGGAAAGAACTTGCAGCCAGAGGGAACAGGGGAGAGACTGGAGAATAGCACTGTCACCAGGAAAAGGCAGGTCTATGTGATCGGGGACTCTTTATTGAGAAGAACAGACAGGCCTGTAACTAGAGCTGATCCAGAGAATAGAAGGGTGTGCTGTCTTCCGGGTGCTAAGATACGGGATGTAGACCTGAGGTTGAAAAGGATCCTAAAGGGAGCGGGAAAGAATCCCCTAATTATCCTTCATGTGGGAACAAATGATACAGCTAGATTCTCGCTGGAAAGTATTAAGGGAGACTATGCTAGGCTGGGGAAGACGCTTAAGGAAATTGAGGCTCAGGTGATCTTTAGTGGGATCCTTCCTGTTCCTAGAGAAGGGCAACAAAGGTGTGACAAGATTATGACCGTCAACAGATGGCTTAGGCAGTGGTGCTATAAGGGTGCTTTGGGATGTATGGCCACTGGGAGGCATTCACGGACAGAGGACAGTTCTCTCGGGATGGACTTCATCTGAGTAGGGAAGGAAATAGACTTCTAGGATCGAGGCTGGCACAACTGATAAAGAGAGCTTTGAATTAGGGGAAGATGGTTGGGAGATGTCCAGGAAATCTCCACGCCAGATTTTAGCATTGAGAGGGAAGAAGATGAAGTAAGAAAGGATACAGCCGTGGGTAGGAGAATATATATAAGGAGCGAGGGCGGTGTGGATACTAGTCTAATAGGTTATACTGGCTGTAGAATGACTGTGCCTAATAGGATACAAAATGTGAGCGAGGCCAAACAACAAAAATTAAGATGTTTGTACACCAATGCAAGGAGCCTAGGTAACAAAATGGAGGAACTAGAGCTACTGGTGCAGGAAGTGAAACCAGATATTATAGGGATAACAGAAACATGGTGGAATAGTAGTCATGACTGGACTACAGGTATTGAAGGGTATGTGCTGTTTAGGAAAGACAGAAACAAAGGTAAAGGTGGTGGAGTAGCATTGTATATCAATGATGAGGTAGAATGTAAAGAAATAAGAAGCGATGCAATGGATAAGACGGAGTCCGTCTGGGCAAAAATCACATTGGGGAAGAAAACTAGTAGAGCCTCTCCTACGATAGTGCTTGGGGTGTGCTATAGACTTCCGGGATCTCATTTGGATATGGATAGAGCCCTTTTTAATGTTTTTAATAAAGTAAATACTAATGGAAACTGCGTGATCATGGGAGACTTTAACTTCCCAGATATAGACTGGAGGACCGGTGCTAGTAATAATAATAGGGCTCAGATTTTCCTAGATGCGATAGCTGATAGATTCCTTCATCAAGTAGTTGCTGAACCGACTAGAGGGGATGCCATTTTAGATTTAATTTTGGTGAGTAGCGAGGACCTCATAGAAGAAATGGTTGTAGGGGACAATCTGGGCTCAAGTGATCATGAGCTAATTCAGTTCAAACTAAATGGAAGGATTAACAAAAATAAATCTGCAACTAGGGTTTTTGATTTCAAAAGGGCTGACTTTCAAAAATTAAGGAAATTAGTTAGGGAAGTGGATTGGACTGAAGAATTTATGGATCTAAAGGTAGTAGGAGGTCTGGGATTACTTTAAATCAAAGCTGCAGAAGCTATCGGAAGCCTGTATCCCAAGAAAGGGGAAAAAATTCATAGGAAGGAGTTAGAGTAGCCGTGTTAGTCTGTATTCGCAAAAAGAAAAAGAGTACTTGTGGCACCTTAGAGACTAACAAATGTATTAGAGCATAAGCTTTCGTGAGCTACAGCTCACTTCATCGGATGCATTTGGTGGAAAAAGCAGAGGAGAGATTTATATACAGACACAAACACAGAGAACATGAAACAATGGGTTTATCATACACACTGTAAGGAGAGTGATCACTTAAGATAAGCCATCACCAGCAGCAGGGGGGGAAAGGAGGAAAACCTTTCATGGTGACAAGCAAGGTAGGCTAATTCCAGCAGTTAACAAGAATATCAGAGGAACAGTGGGGGGTGGGGTGGGGTGGGGTGTGGGGGGAGAAATAACATGGGGAAATAGTTTTACTTTGTGTAATGACTCATCCATTCCCAGTCTCTATTCAAGCCTAAGTTAATTGTATCCAGTTTGCAAATTAATTCCAATTCAGCAGTCTCTCCTTGGAGTCTGTTTTTGAAGCTTTTTTGTTGAAGTATAGCCACTCTTAGGTCTGTGATCGAGTGACCAGAGAGATTGAAGTGTTCTCCAACTGGTTTTTGAATGTTATAATTCTTGACGTCTGATTTGTCAGTTAACAAGAATATCAGAGGAACAGTGGGGGGTGGGGTGGGAGGGAGAAATACCATGGGGAAATAGTTTTACTTTGTGTAATGACTCATCCATTCCCAGTCTCTATTCAAGCCTAAGTTAATTGTATCCAGTTTGCAAATTAATTCCAATTCAGCAGTCTCTCCTTGGAGTCTGTTTTTGAAGCTTTTTTGTTGAAGTATAGCCACTCTTAGGTCTGTGATCGAGTGACCAGAGAGATTGAAGTGTTCTCCAACTGGTTTTTGAATGTTATAATTCTTGACGTCTGATTTGTGTCCATTCATTCTTTTACGTAGAGAGTGTCCAGTTTGGCCAATGTACATGGCAGAGGGGCATTGCTGGCACATGATGGCATATATCACATTGGTAGATGCGCAGGTGAAGGAGCCTCTGATAGTGTGGCTGATGTGATTAGACCCTATGATGGTATCCCCTGAATAGATATGTGGACAGAGTTGCCAACGGGCTTTGTTGCAAGGATAGGTTCCTGGGTTAGTGGTTCTGTTGTGTGGTGTGTGGTTGCTGGTGAGTATTTGCTTCAGATTGGGGGGCTGTCTGTAAGCAAGGACTGGTCTGTCTCCCAAGATCTGTGAGAGTGATGGGTCGTCCTTCAGGATAGGTTGTAGATCCTTGATGATGCGTTGGAGAGGTTTTAGTTGGGGGCTGAAGGTGATGGCTAGTGGCGTTCTGTTGTTTTCTTTGTTGGGCCTGTCCTGTAGTAGGTGACTTCTGGGTACTCTTCTGGCTCTGTCAATCTGTTTCTTCACTTCAGCAGGTGGGTATTGTAGTTGTAGGAATGCATGATAGAGATCTTGTAGGTGTTTGTCTCTGTCTGAGGGGTTGGAGCAAATGCGGTTATATCGTAGCGCTTGGCTGTAGACAATGGATCGAGTGGTATGATCTGGATGAAAGCTAGAGGCATGTAGGTAGGAATAGCGGTCAGTAGGTTTCCGATATAGGGTGGTGTTTATGTGACCATCGCTTATTAGCACCGTAGTGTCCAGGAAGTGGATCTCTTGTGTGGACTGGTCCAGGCTGAGGTTGATGGTGGGATGGAAATTGTTGAAATCATGGTGGAATTCCTCAAGAGCTTCTTTTCCATGGGTCCAGATGATGAAGATGTCATCAATGTAGCGCAAATAGAGTAGGGGCATTAGGGGACGAGAGCTGAGGAAGCGTTGTTCTAAGTCAGCCATAAAAATGTTGGCATACTGTGGGGCCATGCAGGTACCCATCGCAGTGCCGCTGATTTGAAGGTATACATTGTCACCAAATGTGAAATTGTTATGGGTCAGGACAAAGTCACAAAGTTCAGCCACCAGGTTAGCCGTGACATTATCGGGGATACTGTTCCTGACGGCTTGTAGTCCATCTTTGTGTGGAATGTTGGTGTAGAGGGCTTCTACATCCATAGTGGCTAGGATGGTGTTTTTAGGAAGATCACCAATGGACTGTAGTTTCCTCAGTAAGTCAGTGGTGTCTCGAAGATAGCTGGGAGTGCTGGTAACGAAGGGCCTGAGGAGGGAGTCTACATAGCCAGACAATCCTGCTGTCAGGGTGCCAATGCCTGAGATGATGGGGCGTCCAGGATTTCCAGGTTTATGGATCTTGGGTAGCAGATAGAATACCCCAGGTCGGGGCTCCAGGGGTGTGTCTGTGCGGATTTCTTCTTGTGCTTTTTCAGGGAGTTTCTTGAGCAAATGCTGTAGTTTCTTTTGGTAACTCTCAGTGGGATCAGAGGGTAATGGCTTGTAGAAAGTGGTGTTGGAGAGCTGCCTAGTAGCCTCTTGTTCATACTCCGACCTAGTCATGATGACGACAGCACCTCCTTTGTCAGCCTTTTTGATTATGATATCAGAGTTGTTTACATTGGCCAAACTGGACACTCTCTACGTAAAAGAATGAATGGACACAAATCAGACGTCAAGAATTATAACATTCAAAAACCAGTTGGAGAACACTTCAATCTCTCTGGTCACTCGATCACAGACCTAAGAGTGGCTATACTTCAACAAAAAAGCTTCAAAAACAGACTCCAAGGAGAGACTGCTGAATTGGAATTAATTTGCAAACTGGATACAATTAACTTAGGCTTGAATAGAGACTGGGAATGGATGAGTCATTACACAAAGTAAAACTATTTCCCCATGGTATTTCTCCCTCCCACCCCACCCCCCACTGTTCCTCTGATATTCTTGTTAACTGCTGGAATTAGCCTACCTTGCTTGTCACCATGAAAGGTTTTCCTCCTTTCCCCCCCCTGCTGCTGGTGATGGCTTATCTTAAGTGATCACTCTCCTTACAGTGTGTATGATAAACCCATTGTTTCATGTTCTGTGTGTGTATGTGTGTGTGTGTGTGTGTGTGTGTGTATAAATCTCTCCTCTGCTTTTTCCACCAAATGCATCCGATGAAGTGAGCTGTAGCTCACGAAAGCTTATGCTCTAATAAATTTGTTAGTCTCTAACGTGCCACAAGTACTCCTTTTCTTTATAGGAAGGAGTTGTAGACCAAGCTGGATGAGCAAGCATCTTAGAGAGGTGATTAAGAAGAAGCAGAAAGCATACAGGGAGTGCAAGATGGGAGAGATCAGCAAGGAAAGCTACCTTATTGAGGTCAGACCATGTAGGGATAAAGTGAGACAGGCTAAAAGTCAAGTAGAGTTGGACCTTGCAAAGGGAATTAAAACCAATAGTAAAAGGTTCTATAGCCATATAAATAAGAAGAAAACTAAGAAAGAAGAATTGGGGCCGCTAAACACTGAGGATGGCGTGGAGGTTGCGGATAATCTAGGCATGGTCCAATATCTAAACAAATACTTTGCCTCAGTCTTTAATAAGGCTAAAGAGGATTTTAGGGATAATGGTAGCATGACAAATGGGAATGAGGATATGGAAGTAGATATTACCATATCTGAGGTAGAAGCAAAACTCAAACAGCTTAATGGGACTAAATCGGGGGGCCCAGATAACCTTCATCCAAGAATATTAAAGGAATTGGCACCTGAAATTGCAAGCCCATTAGCAAGAATTTTTAATGAATCTGTAAACTCAGGAGTAGTACCGAATGATTGGAGAATTGCTAATATAGTTCCTATTTTTAAGAAAGGGAAAAATGTGATCTAGGTAACTACAGGCCAGTTAGTTTGACATCTGTAGTATGCAAGTCCTGGAAAAAATTTTGAAGGAGAAAGTAGTTAAGGACATTGAAGTCAATGGTAAATGGGACAAAATACAACATGGTTTTACAAAAGGTAGATCGTGCCAAACCAACCTAATCTCCTTTTTTGAGAAAGTAACAGATTTTTTAGATAAAGGAAATGCAGTGGATCTAATTTACCTAGATTTCAGTAAGGCATTTGATACCGTGCCACATGGGGAATTATTAGTTAAATTGGAGAAGATGGGGATCAATATGAACATCAAAAGGTGGATAAGGAATTGGTTAAAGGGGAGACTGCAACGGGTCCTACTGAAAGGCGAACTGTCAGGTTGGAGGGAGGTTACCAGTGGAGTTCCTCAGGGATCGGTTTTGGGACCAATCTTATTTAATCTTTTTATTCCTGACCTTGGCACAAAAAGTGGGAGTGTGCTAATAAAGTTTGCAGATGATACAAAGCTGGGAGGTATTGCCAATTCAGAGAAGGATCGGGATATTATACAGGAAGATCTGGATGACCTTGTAAACTGGAGTAATAGTAATAGGATGAAATGTAATAGTGAGAAGTGTAAGGTTATGCATTTAGGGATTAATAACAAGAATTTTAGTTATAAGTTGGGGACGCATCAATTAGACGTAACGGAAGAGGAGAAGGACCTTGGAGTATTGGTTGATCATAGGATGACTATGAGCTGCCAATGTGATATGGCTGTGAAAAAAGCTAATGCGGTTTTGGGATGCATCAGGAGAGGCATTTCCAGTAGGGATAAGGAGGTTTTAGTACCATTATACAAGGCACTGGTGAGACCTCACATAGAATACTGTATGCAGTTCTGGTCTCCCATGTTTAAAAAGGATGAATTCAAACTGGAGCAGGTACAGAGAAGGGCTACCAGGATGATCTGAGGAATGGAAAACTTGTCTTATGAAAGGAGACTTAAGGAGCTTGGCTTGTTTAGCCTAACCAAAAGAAGGTTGAGGGGAGATATGATTGCCCTCTATAAATATATCAGAGGGATAAATACAGGAGAGGGAGAGGAATTATTTCAGCTCAGTACCAATGTGGACACAAGAACAAATGAGTATAAACTGGCCACCAGGAAGTTTAGACTTGAAATTAGACAAAGGTTTCTAACCATCAGAGGAGTGAAGTTTTGGAATAGCCTTCCAAGGGAAGCAGTGGGGGCAAAAGATCTATCTGGTTTTAAGATTCTACTCGATAAGTTTATGGAGGAGATGGTATGATGGGATAATGGGATTTTGGTAAGTAATTGATCTTTAAATATTCAGGGTAAATAGGACTAATCCCCTGAGATGGGATATTAGATCGATGGGATCTGAGTTACCCAGGAAAGAATTTTCTGTAGTATCTGGCTGGTGAATCTTGCCCATATGCTAAGGGTTTAGCTGATCGCCATATTTGGGGTCGGGAAGGAATTTTCCTCCAGGGCAGATTGGAAGAGGCCTTGGAGGTTTTTCGCCTTCCTCTGTAGCATGGGGCATGGGTGACTTGAGGGAGGCTTCTCTGCTCCTTGAAGTCTTTAAACCATGATTTAAGGACTTCAATAGCTCAGACATAGGTGAGGTTTTTCGTAGGAGTGGGTGGGTGTGATTCTGTGGCCTGCACTGTGCAGGAGGTCGGACTAGATGATCAGAATGGTCCCTTCTGACCTTAGTATCTATGAATCTATGAATCTGTTAACACCCAGCCCCAAATTTCTATATATTTACAAAACATGAGCCTCCACCCCCCGAAATCAAAGCAAAGAACCCACCTCCCAGCTAAAGCAGGTGCAATAACTCTGAAAGTCCCTGTCTTTGATACAATGCCAGCTCAGTCGCACCCCTCTGCCGTCACATGGCAGTAGGTTAGATGCATTTGTAAGGGGTAGCATCTGTTGCATGTGTCTGTTCTATTAAAGGCATCAAAATGTCCTACTCTCTCTCCACTCTCCCCCCTCACTCTCCCCATAGACATCCTTCTGTGTCAGGTACTGCCTCTCCAGAGATGAATCCCCATTAGATTTGCTTTGCTGCAATCTAGGGGCACATCAGCATGCAGCCCTGCCAGCAGATTATAATCCCAGCTGCCCTGGTGACGGACAAGGTGGCAATGACTTTCCCACACTGCCCAATCAGTTGTGACGCGGTGCATTCAGAACTCGCGGCAGGAGTAGCTTCCAATGCAGCTTTGTTGTAAATCTTGTTTTCAGGGGGTTGTAGCTTCGCTCAGAATTCGGCGGTGGGGGTGAAAATTACCAGGCTTGGTCGCTGCCCAGAGATAAAAGTTTGAGCAAAACCAGCTGATCTGCTTTGGAGTGGGAGAAAAATGGAAAAATGCACATTCCCCAGTGATCAAACCATTCTCACTGCCATTATTCAAGCTGCCCCATAGACACAGGGCCAGGGTTTCCACAGTGCTCTGCTCCCAGGGAGGCTCCTGAGTGGAGTTCATTGCGGGGACTGGCCCCAAATGGCTGGCCCTTGAGCTGAAGTTTGGTCTGGAAATAGTCACCTCTCCAGTTTCAAATTCCACAGCCTAAGAGCTCAGCCCAGAGGAGCTAACGTGATCCAATATCACCGCCTATGGCCTGGGAGTTGGGTTCCAGCAAAGGGGCCCAAATAGTTCAAGGAGTTAACATGGCTCGGTCACTCTCCAATATTAAACAGTGACCGAATCACATCAACATGTTAACTCTTTAGGCCCATATAGTCCACCGAAATTAACACGCCACTTTGGGCACCCTGTGTAAGTGGCTGTAGCAGTGAAGCTTGTTTCTTCCAGTTCTTCCGTCAGACAGCATTGTGGCCTACAGAGAGCTTGATTCTCCCCTGCCACCCCTTTCTTTAAAAGATCACAAAAGTGTGTGATGGGCAGCATAGCCCACCCCCTCGCTATTTTGTTCACCAATTAGGCCTTGTTCTCCCCCCCTTCACAGCTGCTGCTTCTCCTTCCCTGCTGCTGGAGTCCCAGCAATGCTGCTTGCTTTTCAGACCATGCGCTGAGTCAGGGGATAGAGGCAGAGGCAATGTGTGGAAAGTCAGGGGATAGAGGCAGAGGCAATGTGTGGAACTCCAGCCGCAGGGAAGATGAAGCAGCCCCATGTGGAGGGGAGGGGCTCAGTCAGCAGCCAGCCACCTTGCTGCTTCCTCCCTTCCCCGCTCTGCATGGACACAGGGAGAGTGCCACTGCCAGGGGGAGTGCGGCCTCCTCATTGCTAGGCATCCCCACCAGAGGTGTGCTGAGAAATCGGGGGGCACGTGACTCCCCCAGAACATTTCATTTGTGCTCCCCCATGAGCCACAGTTGTATGTCGCCTCTGTAAGTAATGCACATTGGAAAACACAATCACAATTCTACATGCAAAATGATGGGGTCTATATTAGCTGTGATCACTCAAGAAAGAGATCTTGGAGTCATTGTGGGTAGTTCTCTAAAACATCTGCTCAATGTGCAGCAGCAGTCAAAAAAGCTAATGGAGTGTTAGGAACCATTGGGAAAGGGATAGATAGCAAGACAGAAAATATCATAATGCCACTATATAAATCAATGATATGACCACATCTTGAACACTGCATGCAGTTCTGGTTGCCCCACCTCAAAACAGATATATTAGAATTGGAAAAGGTGCAGAGAAGGGCAACAAAATTGAATAAGGATATGGAACAGCTTCCATATGCTGGGAGATTAAAAAGAATGGGACTTTTCATCTCGGAAAAGAGAAGAGTAAGATGGGACATGATAGAGGTCTATAAAATTATGAATGATGTGGAGAAAGTGAATAAGGAAGTGTTATTTATTCCTTTACATAACACAAGAACCAAGAATCACCCACTTAAATTAATAGGCAGCAAGTTTAAACAAACAAAGGAAGTATTTCTTCATAAAACGCACAGTCAATCTTTGGAGCTTGTTGCCAGGGGATGCTGTGAAGGCCAAAACTATAACAGGGTTAAAAAAAAACAAAACAGATACATTCCTGGAGGATAGGTCTATCAATGGCTATTGGCCAAGATAGTTTGGGATGCAATCCCATGCACTAGGTGTCCCTAGCCACTTCTTGCCAGAAGTTGGGAGTGGATGACAAGGGATGGATCGCTTGTTGATTGCCTGTTCTGTTCATTCCCTTTGAAGGACCTGGCATTAGCCACTGTCAGAAGACAGGATACTGGGCTAGATGGACCATTGGCCTCACCCAGTATGACTGTTCTCATATTCTTATCCAACAGGCCTGATTTCTGACACACCAATTTTGATTAATTATTTTCCCATCCCACACATCTCCTGTTTATCAAGCATGCTCTTAATACATTCCTTGAATTATATCACTAGGCCTTTTTATTTGGCCTAATTCAGTCTTCGTGTCTCCCCTTTTCAGCTTTTCCCATCAACCTGTCTTGTGGCACTACATAAACGTTTATTCTCTTTCCCAAAGTTGGACCCATAGTAGGATAAATTGGTAGGCCCAGTGATTACTGAACGGATCTGATCTGGATCAGACCAGCCCTTCTGAACACAGCTCCCAGTCTTTGGGGTTCTCTGAGGCTGTGGGGTCTGATACAGAAGAAATCCAGTCTGTATGAAAATTGAAATGCTAGGAGTTCAGCTCAGAGGGGCTGGTCTGATCCAGCATCAGACCCCAAAGGCTGGGAGCTGGGCTCAGAAGGGCTGGTCTGACCCAGTATCCAAACCCCCAGCGCTCAGAGCTTGGGGACAGCAGAGAGCCTGCCCAGCACCCATGAGAGAAGAGCTGGGAGAGCAACTTCCACCCGCACAAGAGAGTGAGTGTCCCCCTGGCCGCAGCCAGGCCCATAGCAGACACAGCCCCACCTTAACAGAGAGTCTGTGGCTTTTCATACCTTAATCTTAGGACCAAGATACAGACTAGAGAGCGCCTGTCACTTCTCTGCTCCCTGCTTCTTGCAGATCAGAAGGGGAGAGGTCAGATCAGAGAGACACGGCTCACTGAGACTCTGAGGAGCAGAGAGAGACAGGCCTTCCCTGCTGCATCGCCAGACCATGCTGTTATCACCACGTCCCCTGAGCATCCTGACGCTGGGTCTCTGGCTTCTCTGTGAGTATGGCCAGCACTGGCCGGGTTTAACTGGAAGGGTGAGATCACGGGGCAGTGAATCATTTGCTTAATTAGGCTCCAATCCTGTGAGGTTCTGAGCCCTCTGGTAACATGCTGTGTGGATCTGAAAGTGCCAACACTGCACGGGATGGGATCAGAGCTTGCCACCTCACACCGAAGCTTCCAAGAGATTTAATAATAACAATTGCATGTTTAATTAGCACCACCTGACTAAGGGTTAAGGACGATGGAAATCGCTGGTTAGATTCCAGCTCTGAACCTCAGCAATGAGGTCGTTGTGTCACCCTGAAATGCTCTGTCATTTTCCAAGGGCTGCACCCTGCCCCTGAGCCCACATACACCACACTGCACTCACACCCCAAGGCTGCCAGTGTGTGGGTGTGTTTGCCACCTTCACACTCACAGCATGTCACATAGGGGTGCAGATGTCTGTGTGCACAACAGATTTGCACCATCCCACTCGCTGCACAAACAAAAGGTACTAGCCCATGCAAGCTGGCTGGGCTGGACACAGAAGTGGATGCCCATTTTCACACTGGGATGCTGTTTTGCACACTCAGATTGCGGTGTAAATATTGGCATGCATGAAATCACTGGTTCAAGATTATAGACATTTTGTTTGATGAAACCTAAATTGGACATGACATCCAGAAAGGGAAAATGCTACATATTTACCTCGCACAAGGGTGCAAACAGCAGAAATGCCACAAACACGGACAAATGTAATTAGATTTTATGGAATAACGATGGGATTTCCCTTTGGATTTGAAAAGCCTAGTTTAAATTAATTAAAATATTCTCTGATTCTACTATTCTACGAAAATAGCAGTTAATCATTAATTACTGTGATCATTACCAGTACCAGAAGGCTGGTCCATGGTTGGGACTTTAGAGCGAGGGATGAATTCCCTGCTCTGCCCCAAACTTCATGGGTGACCCTGTGCCAGTCACTTAGCCGTTCAGTACAATGGGGATACCAGCTCTGCCTGCTGCATGGGGGGTTCTGTGAATTGCTCCTGGCTCTTTGCTGATATTTATGGTGAATGCAAAATATGCCGAACTAAACGTCTGAGGATCATGAGACAAACCTGTGTTCAGCCTCCCACTGACTCTCCTAGCTGCATTTCCCCAGCGTGTATGTGCTCATGGGTCTGATCCTGCACATTGCTTTGCTGGTATAGGCCCTGACGCCTGCCCAAAGCCCATTCAAGTCAAGGGATGCCCATGCAAATGGAAGGGACGGAGCATCAGCCTGCAGGATCAGGGCCATGGACATGTCAGCCTGACCCTGCTCCCACTGCAATAAATGGGAGAGTTCTCAGTGACCCCAATAGTGCAAGATCTGGCCCATACACTGCATGGGGTCAGGGTTGGCTGTTTGCCTAGCCCATCTCCAGCGGGTCTCTGGCATGCTCACACCAGCCTTCGGCCATGAGTCTGGGGTCCAGCGACCTTTACCTGCTAGTACAGGGAGCCGTTCCTTATCCACACTCAGACTGAATCACACCAGCTAACCCTGGACTTTTCCCCAGGCAAATAACAAGTTATAGACTGTGGGTCAGATCCCCAGCTGGTGTAAATGTACCTGGCTCCATTGGTCAATCAGGGGCAGATCCCTATCTGGGATCCTACAGGGGCTGATTCACACTGGGAGCTGGACACCGAGCTGCACTTTGTGCTTGTGAAAATCCCCCGTGGTGAGAGGAAATTGGCTCCAGGGAATTTACCAGCAAATTCATTCCAACTCTGGCGAGGGGATAAACCCAGGGGCGGAACGTGGGCCATCATCATTCTGGGACTGAATTTCTCTCTACTGGCTGGGGCTAGATTTGCCTGGACCCACGAAGGCCACAGACTCTCACTTTCCTTTAGAGGATGTGCCTCTATTTTCAGCTCTAGTCCCTTTAATTCCCAATTCCCCCCCCCCCCCCGCACTGAGACCCTTTGTGTTCATTTCACAGGCTCCCTTGTCACGAGCCAGGAAATCTGCAGCTCTCCCGGTGAGTGACTGGTCCCTGTAAGCGCAGCAGGGATTGGAGGGCTCGTGGGTCAGATCTCCAGCTGGTGTCAATCAGCCCCACTCCAAAGGAGTGAATGAAGCTTTGCTGATTGACACCAGAGGGGAATCTGGCCCCAGGTGTTTAACACTGATGTGTTTGCTCCCCAGGCACTCTCCCTGCCCCGCGGCTGTTCCTTAACAGGCTGTCTGCCCGCCAAGGGGACACGGTCATGCTGTCATGTTTAGTCCCTTTGGACACCCCCATGACCCGCATTGTCTTCTGCAAAGATGGGAAGGCAATTTCTGTCCAGCCCAAGGAAGGAAACAAACTCGTCTACGATTCACCCTATACAGTGTCCAGGGAGAGTGCAAGGACCTTTTCCTGCCGCTACCAGCTCAAGGATGATAACAACCAGGAGAACAATTCTCTCTCCAGTGTCTCCTGGTACTTGCATGTGGATGGTAATGCACTGCACTAATGGTGGTCTTGGTGCAGAGGGGTCAGGGATCTGGGACGGGCTAGGGTCACACCATGATATCTAGAGTTAAGATGTAACTTCCCTCTCCTTTCCCGACATTTCCCAGGTGAGAACTCTGTCCCTGGGGCAATGTTTACATGTTTCTGGGTGATGAAGAACCATCCTCTCATCATGGTGAGGAAGAGCAGGTTTTTCCCAATAATTAAAAGACAAACTATTGCTATCTTCGCTGAGGGGCAGAATGTAAAAATGGACAAACCGTCACACAGATATTTGGCAGGTTTATTGTCATCATGGTCTGCTTTGCTAATACCTTCATGAAGTACAAGTATGAAACAGAGCAGCACGACCAACTGATTTTTTTGGCTCTCTGGCTATTTCAAAAAATTGGGAGGGGGGAATTGTTTCGGATTGACTTGAAAACAATTTTTTTCAAAATTTTCAGTGAATCAAAAAGTTGAAAAAACCCCTCCTTGAGGCTGCTGTTCTACATCTCACTGGTATGAGGCTTTTGGCGTCTGAAGTGATATGTAATCGCTGTGTATCTGCCCCACAGATGGTGACAGCTCTGGAGAGGAGGCATTGCTCCAAGGTAAATGGTTTTGCTCCCTGCTGTGGGATTTCCCAGTAGGAAAGTGGGAGGGCTGGGCTGGGATGAGGGGGGAGCACATGCCAATCTCAGAGGGGAGACTTTCCCCACCGCAGGTGCCTGGGGGTGTAGGAGGCCACAGGGGCTGACCTCCATGTGGGGAATGTAAAATGTCCAGCCAGCTCCACATGCCACCATCTGCTCCCCAGGAGGCTGGGGGCTGCCATGTCCCCGTGCTGTGGCTTGGGGTGTGGAGGGAGCTGGCTCTTACCCAATGGTGATGGAGGTCACAGCTGTGCAGAGCCTGGTGGGGGAAGAGACGGGGGTTCAGATTCCAGAGGCAGCGGAGCCAGGTGTAAACGGACTAGACAGTTCTCCTATCGCAGTGGCCCTAGCAATGGCCTGGATGTGTGTCCATGGGACAGGGGACTGGGGAGGAGCCCAGCAATGGCAGGGTCCATGTAGGCTCTTGTTTTTTTGATGCAACATCAGGCACAAAGATCTGGCCAGGGAGTTAGTGTCTGCCGAGCTGTGATCCTGCCCCATGCCAATCAGCAGCAGACCATGGTAGAGTTCCCATACGTCCGGGTTTCCCTGGACATGACCTCTCTTTTGGTCCTCCTTATTTTTGCGCTGCTCTGAAGACAATGCTATGCCCGCTGCGGGACTCCACCCCCTTCCCATTCAAAACAGAAAGAAACTTTGTACCTTCCCTCCTGCTTCAGCTCCCCCTTCCCCCAGTAGTGTCCTGTATTTGGGAACTTGAAACGTGATAACCCTCGACCATGGTGTCAGTGCTGCCCCTTGGAAAGGGTTCCATGGCACAGCTGAGGGGCCGACCCCAGCTGCCCCTGTCTTGGTGCTGGGTACAGGGCAACAAAGAACCAGTGCTGAGCGAGATCCCTACAGGGTTAGGAGCCAGGCATGAGGTCTCTAAACAGCTGGCCTTGGGCATTCACAGGCTCCCCGAGGCTTGTTAGGAATGTATCATGGCCAGGTGCAATGTCCCCTGTGCAGAAGGGCCAGCACTCGGCAGAGGCCCCTCCAGACAGGCTGTGAGCAGGACTCATGTTGCAAGTTCACCTCCACCTTCAGACTGCTCACCTGGCTCCATTCCCTGTCCCAGGGCCTGCTATCCCGCTCTGGGTCTGGATCCTCCGCTCTGCCTTGGTCCTGCTCCTGCTGACATCTGCCCTGATCGTCACCTGCATCCAGAGGAAAAGAGCTGTCACTCAGTACGATCCGGAGGGCTCTGGATGGAATGGCAGGGAGAAAAAGGAAGGAGAGGATCTGGGTGTCCCCCCTGTCCTGGGCAGGTTAGAGGGTCACCTGGGATTACAGAGAGGTCTGTGAGTTATGCCATTGTGCAGAAACGTGTCCATGAGGCTCAGGGGGAGTAACTCACTGATCAGACTTGGGGGGGGGGCCTTGATAAATGTGAGACACCAAGCAGCCCCCGTAGGTTCCCCTGCCATGGGATTTGAACGTTAGCTTAACTCCAGACCCACTCAGTACCCCCTCTTTCCTGGCCGGTGGCTTGGCCAGCTCCTGTTCTCTGTGCCTGTGTCCTGGGGCAGCTGTGGTGAGGATGGCCCATCTCCTCACACTGCCCTGCCTTTCAGTCACACCAGTGTGTGTGTGTGTGTGTGTAAATCCAGAAGAACCCCATGGCCTGCAGCAGCTTTACTCTGGAGTCACGTGCATGTCACCAAGCCAGGATCCAGCCCGTGTTTGAGCAGAGACATATTTGCTTAATAAGGGTTTAATTTTCACTCCTGCTGGGCCCGGCTTGGGGCCAGGGAGCCTGATCCAGCAGGCCAGAGCTGTGGGTCCTGCTCCAGTACGGCACACACAGACGGGAGCGCTGGGAGCTCCCAGTGGTAGCTGCAATTTTCACAATGGCTGAACTCTTTGAACACCCCCACAGACACACACACACACACACTGTTCTCTCACACAGATTTCTACCCTTGCTTATTGTAGCATAGGGGCAGACATTGAAATACGAGCCCTGTTCCAGACAGCCCTTAGTCCCACTCTGGCTCTGCATTACAGGTGTGCGCTACAAGTTTATGCTGTAAAGAGTCTGAAATATTTGTTGCCTAAATATGAAATTGTTCAAAGTGGTTACAGAAAATAAGCTGCAGTTTGGTGTTTTACTCTGTCAAGCCAGACCTTGATCAATACAGACTGCCACCTGCTCTACCAGGGGCTGGACTGGGGGTTATTCTTCCAGCCCCTCAGCCATGCTGTGAATGCAGCACTGCAATCATCCCTGAGATAGAAATGAGCACGGCAGATGAGTAATGAGGGATCATTGTGTCTCAAGAGCAGCATCACTCTGAGACTGTGTCTATAAATACTACCGGGCTGTGGGGACAGGGTTGCAGGGGTTTGGAGAGACTCCTGTGCTGGGAACAGCGACCACAGCCAGTAACCACGGCCCCGTCCCTCTGCTCACCTCACAGGCAGGGGGGCTCTGTTTAGAACTAGGCTTGGAGGGATTCGCTTGTTATTGGTAAATGTCAGCAAACATCAATTTCCCAGCACGCACACAAACCCACGAGAAAATATTTCCATCGATAATAATAGAAATTTGCAGTTAAGCAAAGTAAGAGAAATGCTGTGTGAGACATCATTAGAGGCTGATTTAAGGATATTTACTGTGTATATTTTGACATAAGATTATGACAATTTGTGTTTTAATGGTTATGAAGCTTTAACCTTTTGAATCTCAATGTCTACTGTCATTAAATAATTATTGTCTGACCCCGCATTGTAATTTCCTCCACTGTGAAATATAAGTCAATAAATATAAAAATGTTGCCGAAACCCCATGATTTTAACCAATAGTGAACATTTAAATTGATAAGAAATGTTAAAAAAACCTTTAAAATCAATATCGACATTATGTGTCAAAATTATAATAAAAATTGAATTCTGAGAAGCCCATTTATAACCCTGGGCTGGGACCTGCAGGAGCCACCAGGGCACGTCATCCAGAAACAGACACAGCACACATTATGGGGTCAATCATGTGACTCAGCCACACCCCCAAATGATGTCCCAGCACCCCCATTGTGATCTGCCCATGGGCAGCTAAGCATACAGAGAGGGATGGGACATGGGGTGCTCTGGATCCAGCATCCTGGCAATTAGATGGAGGCACAACACTCAACAGGGGCCTCTCCCAGGGCACAAGGGCAGTGTGGGGAGAGGGCGCAGTGACACCCCCACATAGCTAGAAAAGGGACAAGGGGATTGTCCGGTGGCAGAGGGAAGGGGGGCGGTTGCTTCTTTTTGAAGAGCCCTGGAGAGCCCTGCTGGGGAAATGGAACAAACTGGGGAATGGGATGAATTCTCGGGGGGGAGGGCAGGAGAAGATGGCACTCATGCATGGGGGGAAATGGAGGCCATCGTTATGCGGATGGCCACCGCTTCCATTAGAAACAATGGGAAGCGACACTGCCATGTCAGTGATACCTTAAGGTATGACAGGGAGGGTGCCCTAAGTAAAGATGGCCACCATTTCCCATTGTTTCTAAGGGGAATGAAGCCACAGTCTTCAATCCTGCAGGCCACAAAAAGAAAGAGTGGCCATTTTTACCTAGGGCAACCTCTGTGCCACATCAGGGACATGGGTGGCCATCTTCTCTGAGGGCAGCTTATGGCTTCATTACCATTTGAAAACAAGGAGGAAATTGGACATCTATGCCATGGGCAGCCTCCCTAGGCTTTAGGGAAATGATAACCATTACCCAGAGGGCAGCCTACATCTTCAATCCTTGCGGAAACAACGGAAAATGACAGCCATCTTTACTAGGGGCAACCTCCCTTTCACATCCATGGTATTTAATGACATAGCAGCCATTTTCCCTGAAAGGGCCTGCAACTTCAGTCTTATTGGGAACAATGGGAAATGGGAGCCATCTTTACTAGGGGCAACTTCAATTTCACGTTCCAAGGCTATAGTGTCATGGCAACCATCTTCCCCCTGGGCAGCTTCAGGCTTTTTCTATAATGGCATTAAAGTCACAGGCTTCCCTGTAGACAGATAGCTGCCATGTTGCTATACCCTTGGGATGTGAAAGGGAAGCTGCCCTTAGTAAAGATGGCTGCCATTTGTGACAGCAGGACATGCAGGGAGGAATTTCCAAAGGGGCTTGAGTGTCTGAGGCACTGACTGCCATGAAAGCCCAGGAGTGAAGGTGCCTGACTCCTTTGGGACTCCTCCTTTTCAACACCTAACCCTTAAATAATGTTGTTATTTTGGAAACAGCTCCATTTTTAGGGGCACTCTCTGGAGAACCTCTTTCTCAAAGGGCCTCAGATTTCCTTCACACACTCTGCCTCAGCCGCTCACCCAGGCTTCCACTTTTCAGGTGGATTTGACTTGTCCTGTGGATTTTAGGCAAAGTTTAATGTTCTGCTTTAAACAGAAACTTTGTTGCTGCAATAACTATGGGAAGCCACCATTGCTCTGTAATTCTCACTCTGGGCTAGCCTGGGAGTTGGGCTCAGAGGGGCTGGTTTAGTCCAGTATCAAACCCCAAAGGTGGAGAGTTGGGTTCAGATGGGCTGGTCTGATCCATTATCAAACCCCATAGGTAGAGAGTTGGGCTCAGAGGGGCTGGTCTGATCGGGTATCAAACCCCCAATCCTCAGCATTTGGGAACAACAGAGAATCTGCCCAACCCATGAGCGAGGACGTGTGCAAGCAACCTCCCACTCTCACCAGGGAGGGAGGTCCTCAGCCATTGCGAGGCCAGTAGCAGACACGGCCTGTCTCTCACAGGGGCTGTGGCTTTTCTTCTCTCTGAACCTTGAGGAGCACATGGCAGATCAGAGAGCACCTGCGGCTACTCTGGTCCCTGCAGATCAGCAGCAGAGAGGCCAGATCAGAGAGCCACGGCATTTCTCTCACTGAGACACTGAGGAGCAGAGCCTGAGAGACGGCACCTGGATCCCCGAGAGGCAGATGCTGCTGTGGCATTGCCAGACTGTGGGGTTATCACGGCTTCTCCCCATGATCCTGCCGCTGGCCCTATGGCTTCTCTGTGAGTGTGGGCACAACGGGCCTGGTTGGGTTTTAGGAGAAGGCTGAGATGAGACAGGCCGAGAATTGTTTGCTTAATTAGTCCTGAGAGGCATGTTCCAGGTGAGCTGTTAGACCGACATTGCTGCTCTAGACCCCAGAGAGGCCTGTGCCAGCCCCCCACCCCCCTCACACACCCCTGGTCACCCCTGGTCTCCATCCCTAGCACTGCCACACACAGTTACTTTTCCCTGCTTATTGTTTTCTATATCAGGTGATTTAAAGCACTTTCAACCCTTCAGGCAAAATCCACATATTTTAAAAGCTGCAATACATGTGCGATCTCAGGCCGTAGCCCTAGCATGGACCCAGCACTGAGTATTGCCAGGGCCGTTTTAAATCACTCATTCACCTGATCCACATGTGGGGGAAAGATGAAAGTTTAGGGAAGAGCTACAGAAATGATGCGAGGTCTGGAACAGCTGCCTGACAGTGAGAGGCTGATGGAGCTCAGTTTGCTTAGCAGATGGGAGAGAAGGGTAAAAGGTGACTAGATCACAGCATAGAAGCCCCTCTGCAGGGAGATTTCTGACAGCAGCGGTAGATTTCTTTAATCGATCAGACAAAGGCTGAATGAGAGCCAACAGCTGGAAAGTGAAGTCAGACTAATTCACTCTGGAATAAGGCCAACGTAGGGAGGGTGGCTCGTTTACCACTGGATCAGATTAATAAGGGAAGCAGTTAGATTGTCTGTCACTTGGAGTTATTAAATAAGGAGTGGATGCGTATCTAAGAGATGCTGTCTAGCTCAAACACAGGTGCTTGCCTAGATGCAGGAATCGTCGTGTCAGGTTCTCTGTAGAGTCCTTTGCAGGAAGTCAGAGCCAGATGATCACAATGGTCCCTTCTGGCCTGAGAATCCATGAGCCTAGGGATCCTTTTACTCAGCAGTGCAGCTCGGTGGGTGAGAAGCCGTCGCAAGGGAGAGGGATTAGTTGGAAGAGTGCGATTAACAAATGCAGTTTATTGCACAGGAGAGATTTAAAGGAGGGGATTCCACAGTTGCCACCATCCTGCATCTGTATGTTGCCTTGCTGGGAGAATGTCCATTGCTTTTAAACTGAATTAAGTGTTCTACAGCACATCTGTCTGCACTACTAACAGGAATGTGGTGTATTTTATTTCAAAGGTTCGCTTGCTGCAAGCCAGGAAATTTGTAGCTCTCCAGGTGAGTGCTGAAAAGGTGCCTAATAATGAGTGCAGTGGGGCTGGGAGTCAGGACTCGGTGAGGAGGGTGGGGTCTAGTGGGTTAGAGCGGATCACTGTGGGGTCAGGACTCCTGGGTTCCATTTTTAACTCTGACACACAAAGCCCAAACTTGCTTCCTGTGGTAGAATTCCTTGTAATTTGGGAACAAGATCAGAAAAAATCCTCTGCTGGTGTAAACAGGTCCATCTCCATTGAAGTCAAAGGAGCTGCATCCATTTACACTAACCAAGAATTTGTCCCTTCAAGTTTCAGCACCTAATTTAAACCAGTGAGGGCCAAATCCAGTGGCCGTCTCGACAGCACTGTGACACATGAGGGCCGTGAGGTGGCCAGTGAGCGGTGATAGATCAAACCTTGCCGAACAGTGGAATTTGCACCCATTTGATATTCAGTGGGGATTGAATTCAGTCACTGGCATAAGTGGGTGCATGTCCTGCTTAGACCAGAGCTGGGTTTGACCCTGAGGACTCAGAGTATTGGAGTCGGTGCAGCATCAGTGTAAGTGTCTTGGGGCCTGACTCCCCTCTCTCAGGTGGGACTCCACTTGAGGTGAGTTACTCCTGATTTACACCAGTGTGGGTGGAGAGACATCTCTTTGGGGGGTGGGGGTGGCTGCTTTTCCTTGCACACAGCTGGGTGATGCTCTTCCTGTAACACTCACACCTCCCATTCCATTACACCCTTTACAGCCCCAATGGAACGGGCTCCCTGAGATGTTCTGGCCATTGTGCTCTACTCCGGTGACCCCCAGCGTCTGCCATCCCACCGGAAATGGCCCACTGACATGGGTTCACACGGCAGCACAAAGCTGCTGGTACACACAGGGGCTTCCAATCCCAAATGGGATTTTTTTGCTGATTGACACCAGCGGGGGATCTGGCCCCAGGTGTTTAACACTGATGTGTTTGCTCCCCAGGCACTCTTCCAGCCCCACGGCTGTTCCTGGACAGGCTGTCTGCCCACCTGGGGGACACGGCCATGCTGTCATGTTTAGTCCCTAGTGGCATCCCAGTGACCCGCATTGTCTTCTGCAAAGATGGGAAGGAGATTTCTGTCCAGCCCAAGGGAGGAAACACAATATTCTACGACTCACCCTACACAGTGTCCCAGGAGAGTGCAGGGGCCTTTTCCTGCCTTTACCAGCTCAAGGATGACAACAACCAGGAGAACAATTCTCTCCCCAGTGACCCCCGGTACCTGCTCGTGGATGGTAATGCAAAGCACAAATGATGGGCTTGGTGTGGAGGGTCAGGGAGCTGGGACAGGCTGGGGACACATTGTGATATCTAGAGTTAAGATGTAACTCTCCTTCTCCGACATTTCCCAGGTGAGAACTCTGTCCCTGGGGGAATTTAATGTTTTTTTTTAGTGACTAATCGTCATCCTCTCAGCCACTGCTGAGTTTCATGGTGAGGAAGAGCAGGTTTTTCCCACTAATTAAAAGACAAAATATCACGATCTTCTCTGAAGGGCAGAATGTGAAAATGGACAAACCATCACACAGATATTTGGCAGGTTTCGTGTCATCATGGTCTATTTTACTAAAACCTTCATGAAATACAAGTACGGAACAGAGCAGCAAAAGACTAGCTGATTTTTTTGGTTCACTGGCTATTTCCAAAAATCTGGGGGTGGGGAAACTTGTTTCAGATTGACTTGAAAACAATTTTTTTTCAAAATTTTCAGTGAATGAAAAAGCTGAGAAAAACCTGCTTGAGGTTGCTTTTCTACCCCTCCTTTGTATGAGGCTTTTGGCTGTTTGAAGTGATCTGTGATTGCTGTGTATCTGCCCCACAGGTAGTGATGGCTCTGGAGGAGACGCGTCACCCCGAGGTAAATGGTTTTCTCTGTCCTGTGGGATTTCCCTGTAGGAAAGCTGGAGGGCCAGGCTGGGATGAGGGGGGAGCACATGCCAATCTCAGAGGGGAGACTTTACTCCACCACAGGTGCCTGGGTGGGCAAGAGGCCACGGGGCTCACCTCCGTGTGGGGAATGTAAAATGTCCAGGCAGCCCCACATGCCACCATCTGCTCCCCAGTGAGCCCCGGTATGTGCACATGGCTGGTAATGCTCTCAGCTAGTGTTAACAAGGGGTGAAGACCCTGCTGGGCAGAGGGGCAAAGAGGGACTGAGCTGGTGCCCTGTCCTGGCCCTCGCACAGAATATCAGCCCAACTGACGAGGATTCAGATAGTGGCCGTTAATGCAGCACCAACTATAGTCGGGGGGCCCAGCTCACCTCCGTGCCCTCACAGATTGCCATCGGTGTGACTCCATCACAGTCATCTATTCCAATCAGTGATGTTGCACTAGTGTCAAGCTCGCATCACACAAGGGTGAATCGGGGAAATCACTTTCCGTTATAACCCCCTGTCGTCAGTCACTCCTCATCCTGGGAAACTTCCATCTCTTGTGCTGACTTTTTCCATGCTTGCCTCTGTCCCGGGGCGAATGGGTTTTGGGGATGTAGCAGGTAAACAGTGGCCCCTTTTTTCAGAGTAGCAGCCGTGTTAGTCTGTATTCGCAAAAAGAAAAGGAGTACTTGTGGCACCTTAGAGACTAACAAATTTATTAGAGCATAAGCTTTCGTGAGCTACCGTAGTGTAGTTGCTGCACAGGTGCTAGTGGTAGGTGTGATTCTTGTCAGTTTGGCTTCGATTCAGGTGTTCGTGCACGTGCTTTGCTGGAAAACAAAGCTGTGAACTAACCAATGCCAAACTAGAATTGCTGGAAGTATGTCACCTGAAAAACATTCCACCAAAAAAATAGGATTTAATCCAAAAAAATTTCACTGAAAAATGTTTTTTTTTTGACAATTTTATTTTGCTTCAAATGAGAACTTTCCAAAATAAACAAAAATGTTTCATTCCTAATGGAAATTTTTTTTATTTCCATTTTCAAAAATCACAGCTTTTTTTGAAATTTCTTTCCCCTGCCCCTGCCTCCCCATTCCCCTTTTTTTGCCCCTCAGTGCAGCAGAATGAATGATGACCGGGGTGGTTTTTTGTTTTCATTTTTACCTTTTTATTTTTCTCTTTTTTCTGCTCTGTAACTTTTCAAAACATCTCCAACTCCGGCAAAATCGCTGAACGGGAAAATGAAAGCGTGGCTCTGGCTACACTACAGAACCGTTACCAACATAGTCTCCGAGTGTACACACAGTGTACACCGACGGAAGCAGTTATTCTCCTCATGGAGGAAATCATGTCCCCAAACAATATTAGCTACACCGACAGAATTCCCCCGCTATAACTGAAGCTACGCTGAGGGGGTTATCTGCATAAGTGGTCGCTAAGGGCCCAGTGATTTCAGTGGGAGTTAGGTGCCTAAATACCTTAGAGGGTCTGGGCCCAACTCTCATTTTCCCTTTGGCCCCTGGGTAACTATTCCAAACATGGAGACATTCTGAAAAGTTACAGAGCAGAAGTGTTGGGGGGGGACCCAGAAAAAGCAGAGGGGAAAAGCAAAAATCCTACCCTGGCCATGGTTTATATTATCACACTCTATGGCAAAAAGGGGGAGGGGAGGAAAGAAGAAAAAAAGTTTGAAATTAGAAAAATTGGGGGGGGGATGGGGGAAAATGCAAAATCAAAAATGGGGGAATAGAAAAATGGGGGGAAATGCAAAATCAAGCATTCAACGTTTATTTGAACAAATATGTGTAAGCCCTGCCTGCTCGGTGTGGCACTTTGTTCCCCTCTAGTGGTGGACAGGCCAGCTAGACCGCGAAGAGCCTAGTGCCTCGCAGGTAAACAGGCTCTTATCTTTTCAGCTAGGGCAGCACATGCTCATGCTAAGATCAAGAGGTCCCAGGTTTAAGCCCCACTGGTGATGACCCACCAAGGGGTCAGTATTGCATACGTACTGAAATATTTTTTTAATTACTCTATCTGAATCCTGTAAAACAGAAACAACATCAATAGTCTGAATTTTTTTTGTGAAACTGAGGTTCCCCCCCCACTTTTTTTAACATTTGAAAATCAACCCAGACCCAAGTGCAGTTCGAGGCCTGGTGTAAGCTGAAATATTAGACTGACCTAGCTATGCCGTGCAGGGCTGTGAAAAATGTTACACCCGCAGCGCCGTAATCAGGCCGATGAATTCTTTCAATGAATAGATCGCAAAGCCCTTTACCGAGGAGGTCAGTAGCATCATCATCCCCATTGTACGGATGGGGAAACTGAGGCATGGGGCGAGGAAATGATTTATCCGAGGTTACCCAGCCACAGAACTTGAATAGGACCCGGGTTTTCTGAGTACAAGTCCAGTGCTTTATCCACTCCACTGAGTGCTTAATTACTTTGTTAATTGAATGTTCCCATGTCCGTGTGTGATGGTTCCAGAGTCAGTCGCACGCATTTCACTGGCAATCATTGCCATGCTACATTGGGGTATCAGCTGTTTGAGGGGATCTGAGATCGCTCTGTGTCTGCCCCACAGATTGACCCAGCCCTTCGGGGAGTGACACCTCTGGAGGGGAGGCATGTCCCCAAGATAAAGGGTTTGGCTCAATGCTGCGGGATTTCCCAGTGTGTGTGGGGGGGGGGCTGGTCTGAAATTACAGGAGAGCACCCACCACTCTCAGTGGCGAGACCATTACCCTGCTGTAGGCACCTGGATGGACAGGGGCTGCAGGGTAAGAATCCATGAGGAGCAATAGGGTGTTTCACAAGGAGATGGCTAAAGCCAACTTGTTATCTCACTGTGAAATGTGACGGCAGCCCAGGTGTTCCAGGGCGACTGGCCCCTAGATGAGGTGACAGGTCCTGCCCCTCTCTGCGCTTCTCCCCGGCTGGGGAATATTATCACAGCCCTGTGCCATGTCGGCAATGTGGCTAAGTCAGTCCAGGCTTGGGATAACAGAAGCCTCCAGGGAGTCAAAGGCAGGAGGGGAAGATGGATGGATGTGGGGTGACCAGACGTCCTGATATTATCAGGCCATCCTGATATTTGGAGCTTTGTTTTATATAAGCCAATATACTCCCCACACACACGCACACTGGGAGAAAAAAGTGTTCCCATTTTCCACACTTGCTATCTGGTCATCCTAGAGGGCCGGTCTGGATTAAAAGGGGCCAGTGCAGAGAAGCTGAGCGAGGGCTGAAGTTGGCCTCGATGATCCCACACAGCCCCGGGAAGGAGGGCTGTGGGACTCCTGACCCCCAGAAGGGGAACTCCCCTCCCCCAAAGATGTCAGCTCAGAGCCCAGAAAGAGGGCTGTGATATCCCTCTCCTCAGGGGGGAAGTTACGGGCAGCATCCACAGGCCACAGAAGGAGGCCTGTGGGAACCTTGAATCAAAGCAGAACCAGAGATGGAGAAATTTGGTGCCCTGTAAGAGATCTAATCAATGAGATCCCATAAAGGGAGGAGGGGTCTTGGTTCGAGTGTCCCTGGTCCATGGGGCTTATCCCCGGTCCTGGATCCCTGCCCCTGGGGTTCACGCCCCCCGATCCTGGATCCCTGCCCCTGGGACTCATCCTTCATGCTGGATCCCTTTTCTGTTGCCTCTGTGTTCTGGATGCTCCCGGCCCCACCCACGTCAGTCCCTGGGCTCCTCTGCCCCAGCCTAATCCCCTGCTTTTCTCTCCATTTCCGGCTGGTCAAATGGTTTTCTAGGACTGGGACCCATTGTGGGACTCGCCATCACGGCTGGCCTGGCTCTGGCGCTGCTGGGCTGTTTTCTCCTGAAAACAGGTAGGTGCCGGTGCAGTGGAGCGTGAGCTGGGACGAGCGGCTGTTCCAGAGCATCGCTCTGACACCTGAAATCCCACTCCAATGGCAGCGAAAGGCTGTAACCCGGCTGAGGCACGGGGAGCAGAACTGACTGGTCTGAGACCACCCAGAACTGAGGTCTCTGGGCGGCTGTCCCTGGCACTAACCACTGTCCTGTGCTGGATCTGTGGCTGCAGGGCTCTGTGGGTAGCAAGACCCCACAGACCAGCGGGGAGGTGCAGCACATCGGGGGCAGAGGTGCTCACCACCAGGCTGGCTCTGTCCCGACAGTCACCCCGGGCCATGATGTGCGCTGAGCTTCCCTAACACTCTTTTCTTTCTCTCCATAGTTATGTCACGCTGCAGGACTCACAGGTAGGAGGGAACCTCGCTCTGTCCCCCAGCTCCGCAGGGGATGCCCAGGTCTTGGGGGGATCATTGCTGCCCTGCCTGGGACTGCATCCTGGGGAGCTGACCTGGGCTGTATCCCCCGGCTACCCATAATGCAAATTCTCCTGGGGTTCTGTGGGGGCCTGACGCTTGTCTGGAAGCCTCGTAACCCCCCCCCCCGCCCTAGTGATGGCAATGGTGCTGCTGCTCCTGTCACTAAAGGCAGCCTGGCCCCGGCCCCCGGCGCCAGGTGCTGCACGTGAGATTGACACAGCTCTCGTTCCACACAGGGATCCCATCCCAGACCGAAGCAGCCCAGCCGCTGAAGATCAGATCCAGTGTAAGAGCCTGTTGTTCCGGCACCGCCCCGGGGGGGAGTTCGGTTCCTGTCTTTTGTCCGTCTGTTGGCTGGTGTCAGAGTCTGGGGTGTTGGGGCCAGAAAGGGCCCTGGGTAGCCAGGCCAGAGAGTCCTGTCCTGATGGGGACTGTTCTCCCTGTCTCCTCAGCCTCTGCCCAGCCCAATGACAAGGTGACGGGAGCCATTGGCCGTGGGCAGGAACGGGACTGGCTGGAGCCCTGGCAGCTTCTGCCACAAACTGCAGGGTGGGCGCAGGGGCTGGGGCAGACACCTCCCTGCATGGGGAGAAAGGAGACACATGACAGGAACAAACAGCATCGCCCCGTTATCTGTGCTCAGCCAGTGTCCATGGGACCTGTCCCGGTTTTCACCCCGCTGATATGGGGAGCAGGCTGGGCACCCAGCACCATGGGGCCTGGCCCAGTTCTCCTCTCCTCTCCCCCAACATTAGTGTTGCCAAGTTTCTACTCACACAAAACCGAACACCCTTGCCCCACCCCTGCTCTGCCCCTCCTCTGAGGCCCTGCCCCTTCTCCGAGGCTCCGCCCCCGCTCAGTCCATCCCCCCTCCCTCTGTTGCTCTCCCCACCCTCACTCACTAGCTCATTTTCACTGGGCTGGCTCAGGGGGATTGGGGTGGGAGTGGGGGCGAGGGCTCCAGCTGGGGGGTGCGGGCTCCAAGGTGGGGCCAGAAATGCGGAGTTCAGGGCGGAGGGGGGGTCTCTGGACTGAGGCAGTGGATTGGGATGTAAGAGGGGTGAAGGCTCTGGCTGGGCATGTGGGCTCTGGGGTGGGGCCAGGGATGAGGGTTGGGGTTGTGGGAGGGGGCTCCGGGCTGGGGGGTGGACCCGAGGGGTACAGAGTATGGGAGGGGGCTCTGGGCTGAGGCAATGGATTGGGGTGGGGGGGTACAGACTCTGTGCTCGGGGTGTGGGTTCTGGGCTTGGAGGTGGACCTGAGGGGTTTAGGGTGCGGGATGAGGCTCTAGGCTGGAGCAAGGGGTTCAGGTGCGGGGGGGGGGGTGAGGGCTCCAGCTGAGGGTGCAGGCTCTGGGGTGGGGCTGGGGATGGGGGGTTTGGGGTACAGGAGGGTTCTCCATGCTGCCGCTGAGGGGTTTGGAGGGCAGGAAGGGATCAGGGCTGGGGCAGAGGGTTGGAGCTTGCGGGGGTGCTGGGATGCAGATTTTGGGTGGCGCGTACTTCAAGTAGATCCCGGAAGCGGTAGAAGGTCCCTACTCCAGCTCCTACGCAGAGGCACTGCCAGGCAGCTCCGTGCACTGACCCGTCTGCAGGTGCCACCCCCGCAACTCCCACTGGCTGCGGTTCCCAGCCAATGGGAGCTGCAGAGCTGGCACTTGGGGCAAGGGCAGTGTGCGGAACCCCTGGCTGCCCCATGCGTAGGAGTCGGAGGGGGAACATGCTGCTGCTTCCAGGTGCTGCACGGAGCCAGGGCAGGTAGGGAGACTGCCTTAGCCCTGCTGTGCCACTGACCGGATTTATAATGTCCTGGTCGGGGGTGCTGACCGGATATTCTGGTCAAACACCAGACACCTGGCAACCTTATCCAACACGGGCATCAAGCTGGGTACCCAGTGTCCATTGGGCCAGCCAGCCTGTTAGTGCTCACACTGCGGTGCCCGGCCCTGTCTCTCCTCAATGGGCCCTGCTGGGGTGAGGGTTTGGGGCCCTGGGGGACATGGGGCAGTGTCTCTCCGGGGCATGGGGTCGCTGGTGAGGATGCACTGACCTCGGTTCTCTCCCCCAGACGCCGTGGTCACTGGAGCCCGCGCTGACGAGGTGAGTCGCCTTGCTGGTGCCCGCAGTTTGCCAGGTTTGGGCAGAACGTTCCCATTGAAACAGGCACCAGGAGTTACAGCTAAACCTGGAAACCCCCTGGGCTGATCCCAGTGCCAGCACCCCTGGTCTGGCCAGGAGTGAGGGTCACTGTGGGGTGACCCTAGCCCTGGGGAATAAATAGTGACTGCCTTGCCATGAAGGGAGAAAGAATTGAAGAATCTGAATTTAATTCTCCAGTCAGTTTCATATCACTGTAGCTCCATTGGAGTCAATGGGGTCAGATCCCGCACTGGTATAAATCAGCTGTAGCTTCATTGATGTCAATGAACCAAATCCCCAGTGAGTGTAAATCAGCCTCATGCCTGTGACAGCAATAGAGTGATGCTGATTTACACCAGCTGGGGATCTGGCCCCATACATGCAATAGAAGAAAGGAGAAGGGTTTGTCTGTGGATCCCTGATGACATCCCAGCTCAGCTGGGGGAGCTTCCCTAACTGACGCATGGCTTGTCTCATCCCCGGAAGCCCCAGCTGATGGGAGCCCTTGATCCTATGGGGACTCCAAGCGCTTGCATCTCTCCCATTGATTCCAGTAGGACTGAGGCAGGTGGTTAAAGTTAAGACCTGTGCTCCAGCACCCTCCTGAGCATGGCGCTCCCTTGCCCCAGGTCTAAGGAGGAGCCGTTCCTCCCCCTCCCCTTCGCTATGTCCCTGGGCCCTGCTCAGGGCTCCCGCCCTGGTGCTCCCTTGTAGACAAATTCAGACTGGAAACTGGGTGTAAATGTTTAACAGTGTAAATGTATTGGTGTCCCAGCAGCCCAGAATGGACGGGAACGTTGCAGTGATGTACGCGGTGGTAGGAAAGGGCAGCTCTGGAGTGCGGGACACCCGGAAGGCTCCGTAGCATTGGGTAAGGGCAACGCTCTGTGAATAGTCCCCCGTGGGATGGGGATTGTTCTCCCCACAAAGCCAGTGCAGGGACTGGTTGGGGGTGCAGGATCTAACCCAGCCTCCCTGCCAACTGAGAGCTTCCATCTCCTCCACCTGCTACCAAGATCTGTGCTGTGACCCCTCACTGGCTCCACCTGCCAGGCCCCAGAGCTCACTCACCTGGAGCCTGAGCCCCTGCCCTTCCCCAGCATTTTATAACCCCAAGAACCAGTGCCTCGGACTGGGGAGTGAGCAGCATCTGAGCAGGGGGGCTCAACAGCAGGGAACTACCCCAGCTCTCCTTGCAGATATGGGGACAGGCAGATAACACAGGATGCCCAGAGCTGTCACCAGCCCATTGCTGGGGAATGCTCCCCTGCCCAGCTCTCAGGGAGATACTGGGAAGAGGTGGGGGACAGCTGTATGCAAGATGGTCACTGGGATTCCCTCTCACTTCCCCACAGGATTCCCAGTGCCCCACAAGCCTGCGTGAGCCCCACACTCGCTGCTAGCCTGATTGGAGCCCCAGGGCAGGAGATGGTGATAGAGCCTGTTAACCAGCCAGCAAGAACCAGCGTTTGGGTCAATCGATGACACAGGGGAAGCTCAGACTCTTCTTGGGCGTGGCTGAGGCCGGGCTTCACGTCACAGCCCCTTGTTCTAGTTAAGGCAGAACCTTCCTGGCCGAAGTTCCCACCCTGGAGGCCTGCACATAAAATCCCCTCGGTGACTGTACATGGAGAGCAACAGGCAGAGTGACAGGCAGAGCAACAGGCGGCCACAAGCCATTTGTACAGGCAGCTGCCTGACGTGCACACCTGGTCATGGGAAAGGCAAATGCAGGGTCCCAAATGGGTTCAAAATGTGGCCCCAAATGGCTCTTGCATTTACTGAGGGTCCAGGAAGCAGATGCTGAGCCAAATCTCTCTGGTGTCGGCCTGACGGTGGGGGTGGGAGAGGGGCAGCGCGGGGAAGCCTGCGTGGACGTAGCTGTGCCAGTGACACGCTGTGATGCTGCTATCGGGGGATGTGCTGGGGTCTGTGCTGAGACTCTGAGCATGTGCAGGGTGAGCAAGGGGGCAGATTTTTGAGGGTATTGAAGTGCCTAACTCCCAAGGATGTCAATGAGAGTTAGGTGCCTGAGTCACTTTGGGTCTCTGGCAGGCTGGGACTGAGCTGGCTCTTGTGCAGTGAATAAAGTGATTTGCCTTCGCTCTGCCCAACCTGCCTCCTGGGAGCATCGTACAGCATCACCTGGGGCCAGGCGTTACGGTGAGACACACACATGGCCATTGCCTCCCCGAGTCTGCTGGGGCCCCACGGAAACTTTGCGGTCACACAGTCTCGGTTCAAGCAGCCTTTTCTCATCCCCACGGGGGCCGCAAAGACTCCCAGATGCAGAGAGTCATGAACATCACTGATCAAGGGGGACAGGGCCTGATCGACCTCTCTCTCACACACACACACACTCTCCCTCTTTCTCACACGCACACATTCTCTCTCTCTCTCTCTCTCTCTCTCTCTCTCCCCTTTCCCTCCTCCCCGCCCCCCTTCTGCGTCTCACACACACACACTCTGACAAACAGTTTCATTAGCACAGAGTCGAGGCTGCCCGGGGTATCTCGTGCCCGTCCAGAACACTGAGACCAGCCAAACTCACACGTCTGAAACCCAGAACATTTCGAGTTCAGGTATTTCACACTCAGGCTTCCTAAAACCAGGAAACTGAGGGAAGGGTCAGGCCTGTGCAACCTTAACTCTGCCCTCATTGATCGATGCCCCAATACGCCCAGGCTCTGCCTTCTCACTGTAGCAAACAGGAGCTATGGGCACCCGCCCGCCACTCACAGACTGAGCCTGCTCCATCCTAAGGACTCCGCATCTGCTACATTTACACCTCTTCCCCCAGCCCCCCGCTCCTATGTGCTCGACGCCATTTAATGCTCAACTTTCCCTCGCCCTTCAGCAAACCCACAGAGCAGCTCCACCCCCACGTCCCTGCTGACAGTCCCCGTGCCGAGAACACCCCCGAACCCCACGACTGGCACAGCCTGCACAATGCAGCGCTGCACAGGGCAAACTGGGTCTCTGAAGTACAAACATCCCTTGGGCCTTCGCTCACCACCCTCCCCAATGGCGTCAGAGCCCATCACAGCTCTGCCGCGCTTCTCAGACAAACCCCTCCACCATTCACACAGCCACACTTAGCGCAGGGAACGCAGCCGGAGCACAGACCCATGGTTCCCAGCGGCTGCCGCCAGCTCTCGGGGAGCAGAGGTGAGGTGCGTGGGCATTAACCTTAACCCTGCATTTCCTGGGGATCACAATCTGAGCTTTGCTGGACTCAGTGCCCTGGCAGGGCAGGAGCTATCGCCAGGCACCTGAACCCTGCGTTACCAGCGTGTTTTGTCAGTGACTGATCCAGAAGCAGCTCTCACAAGTGTGTCCTCCCCTGTTCTGTGCCGCTAAAGCAGCTTCTCTGCAGACACCCCCCAGAGCAGGTGTTGTGTTCCTGTCCTGGGGGAGAATTCCTGCTACCGTCAGCTATTGACTGGGGAAACTGGGGCAAGTGGCGTCATCCCCTTATGCCTGGTGAAATGGGAATAATTCTCCCCTGCCTGCCAGAGGTGTGGGGAGGGTGAAATCCAGGTATGATTGGGAGGAGCTGAGATGCTACAGCGGTGAGGGCACCTAGCTAGACATGGCCAAGGCAGAATGTCGTCTCCCCGTTCCAGAGAGAAAAGCAGCCTCAGTTGGGCAACCAGGGCAGGCCAGCCACAGAACTGACAAGCCCGACAGACAAATAATGTGGTGAATTCATGTTACTGGGGCTGGAGCTGTGGGAAGTAAAACCTGGGTTTGGACATGAGACAGCAATTTCATATCTGAGGACTCTGGAAAGGCCTACTGGGTTGCTAGGAGCCCCCGTAGCAAGTTCATGCCAGTTCCAGCGGGTGGGCGAGGAATGTGCAAAGAGAGAGTTGAGGGTTGATGGCTAGAGATGGGTTTTTTCTGGGACCTGGCTGAAGGTGCCAGAAAGGGATGCTCAAGACACCAGAGACTTGGGGGGCTGTATGGTCCAGGCAACTGGGAAGGCGGCACTGAGATCAAGTTCTGAGGATGTAAGAACTTGTAAGAACTTCTGAAAACTGATCATTTATTCCTACCCTTTGTTTCCTGCCTTTCCAGCACTTACTGATCCATGAGAGGACTTTCCCTCTTATCCCCTGACCACTCACTTTGCTTAAGTGCCTTTGGTGAGGGACCTTATCAAAAGTTTTCTGAAACTTCAAGTACAGGAGTTTCTGAGAAGGACGTCTGCCCTGGGATCTGCAGTGAGTCTTTCCCGTGTTCAAGAGGGTAAAGAGGGCACCTCTAGATGGACAGTCACTGAGTTCACTCCTGCATTTATGTGCAAGTAATAAAGTAAGAGTTTGTTAAACAAGCCCAGAGTAGTGTTATGGTGACTGTCTGTTCCTGCCCGGCTTTGAAGAGCACCTACCGTGTTCATCAGCGAGTATCCCACTCCTGGGGGTAGGGGTCTGGGATAAGGTAGAACAGTGGGGGAAGACACAAGTAAAATTTCCACTTGTGAAGCTTGGTGGTGGAAGGAGATACATAACCCAAAGCATAAGGAACCAGAAATTGTAACAGGCGGCCATATTATATAATGGGCACTAGGGTCTGCAGATGGTGAGGGGTGGGAAAGGGGCATCTACGTGCTGAGGAGAAGATGATTATATACTGATTATCTGTTACTGGAATCTGAAATAGAAGGCCCAATCTGCATAAAGAAACAGGCTGATCTGCCCAGTCTAGGTGCTGGTTATGAAAAAGTTAAAAATTCATAACCTCAGGGAAAATCCAGTTGTGAGTTTGGAAGCACTGACACCTTCCGCAGCGTGAGGTGCACATCAGAACATGAGAACAGCCATCCTGGGTCAGAACAAAGCTCCATCTAGCCCAGTGTCCTGTCTTCTGAACAGAGCAGGCAATTTGTGAGTGATCCGTCCCCTGGCATCCACTCCCAGCTGCTGGCAGTCAGAAGCTAGGGAGACACAGAGCATCGGGTTTCATCCCTGACCATCTTGGCTAATATTGATGGACCAATCCTCCAGGAACTAATCTAATGATTCTTTGAAACCCATTATACTTTTGGCCTTCACAACACCCTGGCAACGAGTTCCACTGACCGACTGTGTGCTGTGTGAAGACATACTTCCTTTCGTTTGTTTTAAACCTGTTGCCTATTAATTTCATTGAGTAGTCCCTGGTTCTTGTGCCATTTGAAGGAATAAATAACATTTCCTTATTCACTTTATTCACCCCAGTCACGATTTTATAGACCTTTATCACATCCCTTCTCAGCCATCTCTTGTCTAAGCTGAAAAGTCCAAGTCGTTTTAATCTCTCCCCACATGAAAGCTGTTCTACACTCTTAGTAATTTTTGTTGTCCTTTTTTTGTACTTTTTCCAATTCTAAAAGATCTTTTTTTGAGATGGGATGACCAGAACTGCACGCAGTATTCAATATGTGAGCGTACCATGGATTTATATCCAGGCATTATGATATTTTCCCTCGTAGTTCCCAACTTTCTGTTCTCTTTTTTGACTGCTGCTGCACACTGAGCAGATGTTTTCAGTGAACCGTCCACAATGTCTCCAAGATCTTTTTCTAATTTAGACTAATTTAGACTCAATATCATTTTGTATGTATAATTGGTATTAGTTTTCCAATGTGAATTACTTTGCAATTATCAACAATGAATTTTATCTTCCATTTTTTTGCCCAGTCTCCCAGTTTTGTGAGATCCCTTTGTAACACTTTGCAGTCTGCTTTGGATTTACCAATCCAGAGTAATTTTGTATTGTCTGCAAATTATGCCACCTCACAGTTCACCCCCTTTTCTAGATCATTTTTGAATATGTTGAACAGCACTGTTCCCAGTATCACTCCCAGGGGAACACCTCTATTTATGTCTCTCCATTCTGAAAACTGACCATTTATTCCTACCCTTTGTTTCCTGTCTTTCCAGCACTTACTGATTCATGAGAGGACTTTCCCTCTTATCCCCTAACCACTCACTTTGCTTAAGTGCCTTTGGTGAGGGACCTTATCAAAAGTTTTCTGTTTTCTGAAGAAACTTCAAGTACATTATATCCACTGGGTCCCCCTTGTACACATTTTTCTTGACCCCTCAAAGAATTCTAATAGACTAATAAGGCATGATTTCCCTTTTCAAAAGCCATGTTGACTCTTCTCCAACAAATCATGTTTGTCTATTTGTCTGACAAATCTGTTCTTTACTATAGTTTCCACCAATTTCCCTGGTAGTGAAATTAGGCTTACCAGCCTGGAATTGCCAGTATTGGCTCTGGAGCCTTTTTTTAAAAAATTGGCATCACATTAGCTATCCTCTAATCGTCTGGTACAGAAGCTGATTTAAATGATAGGTTACATATCACCCTTAGTAGTTCTGCAATTTCACATTTGAGTTACTTCAGAACTTTTGGGTTCTGAAACCATCTGGTCCTGGTGATTTGTTACTCTTTAATTTATCAATTTGTTCCAATACCTCCTCTATAGACACTTCAATCTGGGACAGTTCCTCAGATTTGTCCCCTAAAAATAATGGCTCAGATATGGGAATCTTAATTGCTGCTAGTTTTTGAATCTTTGGATAGTTGCTCTTCAGATTCTTTATTGGCCTATCTAATTATACTTTTACACTTGACTTGCCAGTGTTTATGCTCCTTTCTATTTTCCTCAGTAGGATTTAACTTCCAATTTTTAAAGGATGTCTTTTTGCCTCTAGCCATTTCTTTTACTTTGTTGTTTGGCCACGGTGGCACTTTTCTGGTGGTCTTACTATATTTTTTTAATTTGATGTATACATTGAGTTTGAGCCTCTATTATAGTATTTTTAAATAGTTTCTATGAAGCTTGCAGGCATTTCATATTTGTGACTGTATATTTTAATTTCCCTTTAACTAGTGCCCTCATTTTTGTATTGTTCTCCTTTCTGAAGTTAAATGCTACTATAGTGGGTTTCTTTGGTGTCCCCCTCCACCCCACAACACACAAGGATGTTAAATTGAATTATATTATGGTTGCTATTACCAAGCAGTTCAGCTATATTCACCAAGTGTAATAGGTTCTGTTCTTCACTTAGGACAAAATCAGGAACTGCCTCTCCCCTTGTGATTTCCAGAACTAGCTGCTCCAAGAAGCAGTCATTTATGGTATCAAGAAACATTATCTCTGTATCCTGTTCTGAGGTGACAGGTACCCAGTCAATATGGGAAAGTTGAAATCCCCCATTATTACTGAGTTTACTATTTTTATACCTTCTATAATCTCCGGGAAAATTTCATAGTCACCATCACCACTCTAGTTAGGTGGTTGGTAATATTCTTCTTAGCTTGGAGCTGGGGGTTGATCTCTGTTAAACTTTTTAACCTGTATGTAGGTTCATTTATTGTTTTAATCTGTTTTCTCTCTTTCACCTTCAGAATAAATGTGGTGGCTTAGAAGTAGCTGTGTGGCAACTTGTAACTGCAGGTGAGACACTGGCCATAGCCCTCGAAGAGAAAGCAGAGCTCAGACATTGGCCTTTTAGGGAGTCTGGCTTGCTGGGGGTAGCACAGGGTAGGCAGGGAGCTGTGCAGCAAGGAGGGACACTAGGGTCTCCACCCATGAAAGGTGATGGTTGAGGAGTCAGAAGCCTAGAGCAGGTGCTCTTAATGAAACACAGTGGGAGAATACAGGTGCAGTTGCCCTGAATTATAACATTGGTAACTGCATATTTGTGAGGGAAGTGATTTGGGAGCTCTCTCTTTCCTAGGCCACTAAGATCATTTCACATAAAGACTTTAAATCTGTAGGCAAGCAATTGGAGACAACTTCAATAACTTGTAAACACAAGGATGTGTGGCTAAACCCACAGTGCAATGCCAATAAGAAATGCTGCCCAGGGTGTAGTATTTAAGCATAAGTGAGACTTTACTGAAGTTGAAGGGACACTAAATGCTTCTGCTAAGTTACAAAGAAAGGGTCTGATCTGACGGCTGCCAGTGAGAGCTTGGCCATGGGCGTCAGTGGAAGTTCTCACCATCACAGACCCTCCCTAGTCTCAAGGTTTTGACAATTTTTGTCTAGCAGATGCTAGAAGGACTTTGCAGCTTTGGAGCGGATGCTATCTGAGTAAGGTCTGGTTAAATTCACTTCCAATTTTCTCACAAACTCTACCCCAGTCCCTGACCTGATTTACCAATTTTCAGACCACTCTGACTTTTCATAGTGGTTTAAAAAAGGTGCCAAATTCAGCTTTATCCAGGGACACATCTGCAACTTGAACTCTGGAGAGGTGACAACCCAGCTGTCATTCCTCTCCTGTGTGACTCTGACTCGGGTCTGATTTCAATGTTAAAGCCACAATGTTCAGCGTAAGGCCTGTGACTGAAGAGCTGGTAGAGCAGCATCCCTCTGGCCGCAGCGAGGCCAGTAGCAGACACGGCCATGTCTCTCAAAGATCTGTGGCTTTTCTTCTCTCTGAACTGCGGTGAGCACGTGGCAGATCAGAGCGCGCCTGCAGCTTCTATGCTCCCTGCTCCCTGCAGATCAGAAGGGGAGAGGTCAGATCAGAGAGCCACAGAGACGTCTCTCCCTGACACACTGAGGAGCAGAGAGAGACAGGCCTTCCCTGCTGCCAAACCCCTGAGGGGCTGCTGCAATTCTCACCACTTCTCCCAATGGTCCTGCCCCTGGGCCTCTGGCTGCTCTGTGAGTATGGACACAACTGGCTGGGTTTAGCTTGGCTTTAATGGAAGACTGAGTAGTGCTAAGGAGTCACTTAATTATTTCTAGGAGGAATGTTCAAGGTCTCCTCTTTTTAGCTTCCACAGCTCCATCAATTACCATTGACACGGGTTACCAAGGGTTGCGTTGGATTCTCCATCACTGGCAATTTTTAAATCAAGACTGGAGGTTTTTCTAACAGATCTGCTCTAGGAATTGTTTCAGGGAAGTTCTCTGGACTGTGCTGAGCATCAGACTAGATAATCACAATGTTTAGCTACTGTAAAATGATTTCAGTGCTTCATTCCAACTCATATTTCTGCTGCTGGCTTTGATTCAGAGGCAAATGCCACCAAATATGTTCTAAGAAAAGGAGTACTTGTGGCACCTCAGAGACTAACACATTTATTTGAGCATAAGCTTTCGTGAGCTACAGCTCACTTCATCAGATGCATACAGTGGAAAATACAGTGGGGAGATTTATATACACAGAGAACATGAAACAATGGGTGTTACCATACAGACTGTAACAAGAGTGATCAGGTAAGGTGAGCTATTACCAGCAGGAGAGTGGCGGGGGGACCTTTTGTAGTGATAATCAAGGTGGGCCATTTCCTGCAGTTGACAAGAACGTGTGAGGAACAGTTGGGTTGGGGGGGGAATAAACATGGGGAAATAATTTTACTTTGTGTAATGATGCATCCACTCCCAGTCTCTATTCAAGCCTAAGTTAATTGTATCCAGTTTGCAAATTAATTCCAATTCAGCAGTCTCTCGCTGGAGTCTGGTTTTGAAGTTTTTTTGTTGAAGAATTGCCACTTTTAGATCTGTAATCGAGTGACCAAAGAGATTGAAGTGTTCTCCGACTGGTTTTTGAATGTTATAATTCTTGACGTCTGATTTGTTCTGATATGTTCTGTTTGCAGTCATGTAACCCAGAAAGATGAGTTTTAGTACTGATGACAGCAGGATTTATGCAGCATTTATATTTTTATATTAACTTAGATTATTTTCATTCTTTGTAAGTCTAGTTTGAGCAGAGTGAGCATGTGTCCATCTCCCTTTGCTGGGAAGCTCTTGCCCAGCTGCAGTGTAGATGGACCCAGTGAGACGATACAGTCTCAGCTTACCAGCAGCCTCACCATTGTCAGGTCTGTTGTAGGCAGTGTGACAATGGAGAGTTTCACGGCGGGATCTGGAGGATACTGAAGTGGCTTTGTGGATGTTTATGGGGATTCCTCCCAAGTGTAGGGACAAGAGAGGGGTTATTGGGAGAGTTAATGAGTGTTTGTACTGCGAGGGGAAAGAGCCAGAAGAGAGTGAGAGATGAAGCAGAAGAGGGAGGGAGGGGATGAGCGATTAGAAGCTGGGATGAGATGAGTAGATGAGAAACTTCTGTGTTTGTGATGGGAAGAAGAAGAAGAGAGCTGTAGGATGGGGGAGGAAGGAAGCAGTGGGAAGGTCACATCATATTGTGCCAGCTTTCCCTCTAAATACCTTAGTGAGACCCTGTGCAGAGAGAAGAGGAGGCAGGAGTGGGAAAATCTGAGGAGGGTGACTAAAGGGCTGGGATTGTGGGTGTGGCTGTTGATCCAAGGGGAGAGGTTTAGGTGCTTGACTAGGAAGATGGCAGAACTGACGGAAGACAGAACAAATTTGTAGTGGAGGAAACCTGCCTGGGGATGAGATTCCCACCAGAGACACTCGGCAGCGCGAGACCAGGAGGACACCCCGTGTGCTCATTACCATAATGGCAAAAGCTCCATGTATTTTAAATTTGTGTAACTCTGATAAGCTCCCAACTGACCTGGCTGCACTAAGGATGGGAATTTATATTTTATTGCACAGGGGCGCTGGCTGAAAGTCAGGAAATCTGCAGCTTTTCTGGTGAGTGTTGGTGCCGTGTAACAACATTAATTATAGAACAGAGGGACCTGATCCCCGGGCACACTAAGGCCTCTTAATAGCACTTGGGCAGTGTAACGAGGCTAAAAGAGTGTGTAAATTCACACTCACTTTACCAGTGGATGGGGCTTTATTGTAAATGAGAAGCAGTCCCTGTGTGTTCAGCGGATGGGGCAGAGCACCAGGAATCAGGTCTTATGGGGGACACTTTGGATATTGCCACTGACTGTAAAAAAACCTGATGCTGATTAATTGGGCCAGACTCCTTGTGACTTCAGTGGGAGAAGAGTCAGACCCACGGGATGAGTGCGGGGGCCCCGAATCCAATGGGAGTGTAAATGCCAGCATACAGGATGGGGTTTTAAATTGATCTGAAAATAAATGAAAGTTTGTAAGCGGCAGAGCAGTGGAATTTGCACCAATTTGGCATCGGGTGAGGATCAAGTGCAGCCACTGGCATAATGGGAGCAATTCCCACTGAATTCAAGTGGAGTTCCACATGCTTCAGTAATGCCCTGCTTGGTGCGTACATGCCCCACTCCGTGCCTGGTCCACGGAGGGTGTGAGTATGTCAGAGCTTCACTCGCTTATGCTTTCAGCTCTGGAAGTCTTTGGGGTTCTGGCCATGACTACGGGTGTGTAAATGGGTATTCAGCTGGGTTTCAGACCCAGAGTTCCTTGGAACGCAGGGCATGAGTTTTTATATCTTGAGCTGAAGCTCAAGTCACAGAACCCCCACCCTCTGTGGAATGGCCCAGAGAGGACACACACACCCCAGTGGGTCCCACACTTCCTCTGATAAAAGCAAACTTCTCCTGAGCATTGGAGGCCCACAGCAGTTTGACTCCCGGATGAGCCCCGCTTACAAGATGGACACCACCTTGGCCAACACCCCAGGGACTGAGCTCATCTCTCTCACCCATTTTACAGATGGCAGTGACCACACCCGAGGCATCTCCCCCCTGCAATCAGAGGTGTGACTAGAGCATGTGTAGACACACCTAGGCTAGTTCAGATAACAACAACAGTGAAGACATGGCAGCCTGAGTCACTGGGTTCACCCTCGAACAGTGACCGCATCCTGACGTGGCTTCCTTTCTATGGCTACTTAAACTAGTGCGACCAAAGCCAACACGAGTCTGCTCCATGTACTGCAGCCACAACTTGGGATTGCAATGTGCAAAATGCCAGGCAGGGAGAACCAGCCCCCAGGGACATGGCTGCAGGTGGGGATAAATCATCAAGCAAAGACTAGTGACTCCACCCAGCTGCTTTCCCAGGGTGTGTCCTGCCAATCCCCTTCCCTAGGTGAAGCCTCTGGAGTAAACAGGCATAGCCCTGCTGGAGTCAGGGCAGCTTTGCTGATTTACCCCCGATGAGGAGCTGGCCCAAGAGGGATAAAAGCAGAAGAGCTGGAGGGAGCTGACAGGGATGTAAAGCAGGAGGGGGCAGCTCCCCCTGAGTTATGTGGGGCATCTGGGTTTGAATTTACAAAGCCGGCTTGTAAGAGTGACACCCTTCTTCCCCATAGCAGAAAGTCCCAGGCTGAGGTGAGCCCAATCCAGGGTGACACACAAGGGCCTGACTAGTCTCTGCCGTAATTCAAATGTCAGCTCCATGAGAGAGGAGCCATTTCACCACATAACGTTTCCTCCCCATGTAGGTGACCTCCCTGCCCCGACACTGATCCTGAACAAGGGCTCTACTCCCCAAGGGGACACCATCATACTGATGTGCTTCATTCCTATGGACACCTTGGTGACACGCGTCATCTTCTGTAAGGACGGCAAGGAAATTTTAATGCTGCCCAAGGACAGAAACAAATTCATCTTTGAGTCAGCCCAGCCAGTGTCTCTAGAGAGCCCAGGGGAATATTTCTGCCGCTATCAGCACAAGGACGACAGGAACCAGGAGAAGACTTCTTTCCCCAGTACCCGCCGGTACCTGTGTGTGCCAGGTAACACGCTGAACGAAGGGAGTGTGCTTAGAACACAGGGGGCAGGCGGGGGGGGCGCAGTGGGAGCAGCCAGTGGCAGCTGGAGTAAAAGTTTCAAAACTTCCATCTCTTGTGCTGAACGCTCTGTGCCTGAACTCCAGCTCAACGCTAATTGTTTTGTTTTATTTTATTTAACGGTTGAACGAGATTCCACCAGCCCTTTCTGAGTTTTATGCAGGTGAAGAACAGGTTTAACCTGTTCAAAAAATTGATCATAGAATCATAGAATCATAGAATATCAGGGTTGGAAGGGACCCCAGAAGGTCATCTAGTCCAACCCCCTGCTCAAAGCAGGACCAAGTCCCAGTTAAATCATCCCAGCCAGGGCTTTGTCAAGCCTGACCTTAAAAACCTCTAAGGAAGGAGATTCTACCACCTCCCTAGGTAACGCATTCCAGTGTTTCACCACCCTCTTAGTGAAAAAGTTTTTCCTAATATCCAATCTAAACCTCCCCCATTGCAACTTGAGACCATTACTCCTCGTTCTGTCATCTGCTACCATTGAGAACAGTCTAGAGCCATCCTCTTTGAAACCCCCTTTCAGGTAGTTGAAAGCAGCTATCAAATCCCCCCTCATTCTTCTCTTCTGCAGACTAAACAATCCCAGCTCCCTCAGCCTCTCCTCATAAGTCATGTGCTCTAGACCCCTAATCATTTTTGTTGCCCTTCGCTGTACTCTTTCCAATTTATCCACATCCTTCTTGTAGTGTGGGGCCCAAAACTGGACACAGTACTCCAGATGAGGCCTCACCAGTGTCGAATAGAGGGGAACGATCACGTCCCTCGATCTGCTCGCTATGCCCCTACTTATACATCCCAAAATGCCATTGGCCTTCTTGGCAACAAGGGCACACTGCTGACTCATATCCAGCTTCTCGTCCACTGTCACCCCTAGGTCCTTTTCCGCAGAACTGCTGCCGAGCCATTCGGTCCCTAGTCTGTAGCGGTGCATTGGATTCTTCCATCCTAAGTGCAGGACCCTGCACTTATCCTTATTGAACCTCATTAGATTTCTTTTGGCCCAATCTTCCAATTTGTCTAGGTCCTTCTGTATCCTATCCCTCCCCTCCAGCGTATCTACCACTCCTCCCAGTTTAGTATCATCCGCAAATTTGCTGAGAGTGCAATCCACACCATCCTCCAGATCATTTATGAAGATATTGAACAAAACGGGCCCCAGGACCGACCCCTGGGGCACTCCACTTGACACCGGCTGCCAACTAGACATGGAGCCATTGATCACTACCCGTTGAGCCCGACAATCTAGCCAGCTTTCTACCCACCTTATAGTGCATTCATCCAGCCCATACTTCCTTAACTTGCTGACAAGAATGCTGTGGGAGACCGTGTCAAAAGATTTGCTAAAGTCAAGAAACAATACATCCACTGCTTTCCCTTCATCCACAGAACCAGTAATCTCATCATAAAAGGCGATTAGATTAGTCAGGCATGACCTTCCCTTGGTGAATCCATGCTGACTGTTCCTGATCACTTTCCTCTCCTCTAAGTGTTTCAGGATTGATTCTTTGAGGACCTGCTCCATGATTTTTCCAGGGACTGAGGTGAGGCTGACCGGCCTGTAGTTCCCAGGATCCTCCTTCTTCCCTTTTTTAAAGATGGGCACTACATTAGCCTTTTTCCAGTCATCCGGGACTTCCCCCGTTCGCCACGAGTTTTCAAAGATAATGGCCAAGGGCTCTGCAATCACAGCCGCCAATTCCCTCAGCACTCTCGGATGCAATTCGTCCGGCCCCATGGACTTGTGCACGTCCAGCTTTTCTAAATAGTCCCTAACCACCTCTATCTCTACAGAGGGCTGGCCATCTCTTCCCCATTTTGTGATGCCCAGCACAGCAGTCTGGGAGCTGACCTTGTTAGTGAAAACAGAGGCAAAAAAAGCATTGAGTACATTAGCTTTTTCCACATCCTCTGTCACTAGCTTGCCTCCCTCATTCAGTAAGGGGCCCACACTTTCCTTGGCTTTCTTCTTGTTGCCAACATACCTGAAGAAACCCTTCTTGTTACTCTTGACATCTCTTGCTAGCTGCAGCTCCAGGTGCGATTTGGCCCTCCTGATTTCTTTCCTACATGCCCGAGCAATATTTTTATACTCTTCCCTGGTCATATGTCCAACCTTCCACTTCTTGTAAGCTTCTTTTTTATGTTTAAGATCCGCTAGGATTTCACCATTAAGCCAAGCTGGTCGCCTGCCATATTTACTATTCTATCAATCAATCCTTAAATGAGAAATTTGTCAGGTGCATCATCAGGAATGTCCATATGGACTTTGCTTGAAGTTCAGAGCAGAGGGGGGTAAACTAACCGGGTGGTGACCATTTGAAAACCCCCCTGGGCACATGCACAGCAGGAAATGGAGCTAAATTATAAACTACTTGTGGCTGCCTGTCTAAGCTCTGGGCACACATTATCCAGACCCATATTTTTCAGTTCTCCCCATCTAATGAGCTTGGTCAAAACCCTGGGTTAAAATCCCTTCCATCTTTTCTTGGCACTGGGAAAGAGGAAGTTCAAAATCTGCCTCTGAATATTGCAGCTCTGGCCCATCTCTCTCGTTTATGTTCTAGAGCTTATTTCATTAGAGACGCCATGGTGAAGGAACAGGTGCTCAGGCAGGGAACTCATTTAATGTGTGCTGGATTCTCCATGGCTTGAAGTCTCTAAAGCAAGACTGGACGTCTCTTTCTAAAAGACATGTTCTAGCACAACAGAAGTTGTGGGCTTGAGATACAGAAATCGCTTCTGTTATGCAGGAGGTCAAATCATAAAAGTCCCTTCTGGCCTTTAATGTCTATGAATCTAATAATAGATAGAGCTAAAATATTTTAGTCCTAGTACCAACTAGATCCTAATTTCTTTGAATGCAAGAGAAAAGCTTCCATTGATTTCAGTGAGAGCAAAGTTAGCCCCTTATATATATGTCTCTGGCCAGTATCATGTGGGAGAAATTTAGGTTTTGTATATTTTACTTTGTGAGGCTGGGCAAAAGGTGAAAAAGGCATATCAATTACTCAGGGTCTGATTCAAAGCCCATTGAAGTCAATAGGAGTTTTGGGACTCAGTTCAGTAGGGTTCCGATTAGCATCTGTTTTCTGGACAATGTATTCCTAATGTCCGGTTCACACCACCAGTTGCATAGCCTGTGAATTCAGCACGTTAGGGTTTCTCAAATCAGCTTCAATTTTTCAGTGACTCCCTTAGTTTACCAGTAGTTTTCCTGGTCACATGCTTTAAAGCTTAAAGGATTAATCAAGCAAGGTGCTGAGCAGCTGCAAGTCTCAGTAGGCCCAACTGGAGTTGAGGGAAGCCAGCACTTCATGGGGATTTGCGCTCTGAGTTCATCTTTGCTTGCCTGGACTTTGGTGGAACTCTGATTCAGACCAACTGAAGAGCTGGTCCGTTTTCTACTTTCTGAGTAATAGTAAAGTGTGGTGAGCTGCTAGAGCCCTTTAGTCTGTATATGGCACAAGACGTTCTTTTATTTATTTGATCATTGATTTTTTGGTGTCCCCATATGATGATTTCAAATGTGATGACTCTACAATTTGTGGGACCTGTGAGAATTTAAAATCCCACCTTTGTGTTGAGATAAAGAAAACTCTTTTGCCTGTAAAAGTGGTGTTTTAACAACTATTTTGATTTTTACTCAAGTCAGTGGAAAATAAGGGAAATTAATTTACTGATTACAAAGAGATCTTTGTTTGCTTGCTTGTCCTAAACTAGAGGACGTAAACCTTTTTGGTGTAAAATGTCAGATTGGGTGCTTGAATGTGTATGTTAATAATTAAGCTGCAGAATTCAGCTCCAGCTCTGAATTTTATTACATATTTTTGGTTTTCAAATTTTAATAGATTTTTAGCTTAGGCCTTTTATCAAGTGCTCAACAATTTTGTTGTTTAACCATTTACTCCATTCATGATCAAAAGATCTTACGATCATTTTCCTCAAAGTGACATGATCCATGGAGGCTGATTGATATTTTGGGACTTCCAGTAGACAGCTTGCAATGTACAGTTATAGATTGAATGATTCTTCTTGATTTCTTCCAATTTCTTCATGACATTTACTATATTGGGTAAATAATCTGTCATAAAAAGATGACCTAATCAATCCTGATTGGATGAAACTCCATGGACAGTGCCGTGGAATTGTCAAAATACTCCAGAGGAAGCGTAGCAATGAATCTTTAGAAGTGGAGGCAGATGGTGTCCCTGCCTAAACCATCAACTCCAGAAGCCATGTGACATCATGCCCTATGCTTCCTCCCCTACTGGACTGGCCATCAAATGGATGACTGCCCTGTTATGTTACCAGCATATACATAGAGAAGTTAGATAAAAACATCAGTACTCTTGTTGGAAGGTTAAAGCATAATACAACTTTATTTCTTAGAATTCAGAATGACACCACCAAAACCAGAGAGAGACAAAGCAGGCTGCTCCCTAAGGAAGCGAGACACGCCTCACACAAGTTTACTCTGGGCTGGCTCTTACAATCCAGACTGACACAAATCATATGACTTCCCTCAGAGCCCACAAGCCTACAAGCAGTACTAGGAACTGGCTCACAAATTAAAGTGATAACCCTCAATTCTGCCACATTTTTCAATACATCTTAGAACCCAACATCTAAGACATGTCATAGATAAGGCTGCGAGATTGTCATGGAGGTCACGGAAGTCACCTCCATGACTTCTGCAGCCCCCGGTGTGGCTGGCTCCAAGGCTGCCCGAGAAGCTCAGGTAGCCCCTGGACCAGCCACAACAGCTGCTGCTGGGGCAGTCTTGGGTCACCACTCCCCCACCCCCCGCAGCAGCAGTAGTTTGGGTGTGGAGGGGGCTCAGGGTTCAGGGTTGGGGCACAGGAGGAGGTAAGAACTCTGGGTTTACCTTGTGGGGGGCTCCCGAGAAGCGACAACATGTCCCTCCCTCTCTCAGCACCTAGCTTTGTGCTCTACCTCCGCCCGCAGATGCTGCCTCCACAGCTCCTATTAGCCGTAGTTCCCAGCCAATGGGATCTGCAGAGCTGGTAGCGTGCAGAGCTAGGAGCTTAGGGAGGGACATGTCACCACTTCTGAGAAGCCAGGTAGGGAGCCTGTCAGTCCCGCCAATTCCCCCCCCCCCACATCACCAGCAGGGGTCCCAGGCTGCTTCCACCTGAGCACCCGCGGAGCCCCCACAGACCACCCTCCCAGCATTCATGGCACCACCTGGGCTGCCCCTCCGCACTCGCAGTGCCCCCCAGGTCATCCCCTCCAGCACCTCCCTCCCCCCTGCACACCCAGGAGGAATATGTTTATATAGCGTTATCTCAGTTTTTAGGTTTAATACATTGACATGACACAAAGTTTCAGTTTTTTGGGGGGGCATATACACCTGAAATTTTGTGTGATGTCAATGTTCCTTAAGTCAGACATCGAGGAATAGAATCTAAGATTTATGGGGTGATTTTACGAAGCGTGTGTCCTAGAAAGAAACCCCAATCTATTGCTTTCACGCCCATGTACTTCCATGGTAATTAGTGACATTTTGCTTCTGATTTATATACGGGTTTCAGATTATTGAAGGGAACCATAATCTACTGTACATCTACCCTACAGATATACCTGGGGTCAGCAGCTCTGGAGGGGAAGCATCTGCCAAAGGTAACTGGTTTTCTTTAGCTCTGTGTGATTTCTCTGTAAGAAGGGGGAAGCCTTGCACTGAGATTAGACAATTTTGGCCTGTCCTAATTGGGAGCAGCCCCAGGGTGACAGCCTAACCCAATGGTGAGCGTGTTACAAGTTTCCCTCGCTGCCTAGCCACAGAGGCTGTGACTTGTTACAGCCGACGATGTCAGAGGCTTGGTTCTTTAGTTCATGAAATGGCAGCTGATGTTTTTGGCTCTGGAGGTCCCCAGTTCAGTCCCCAATGTATCAGCCCAGATTCCAGTTGCCAGCACGTCTCAGAAAGGGCCCCAAGGGTGCAAAGTAGGGGGCTGACACCAGCTGACCAGGTGCTAGGGCTGGATACCAGGGGGCAAAGAGGCAGCAGTGAGGAAGATCCTCGCAGGAGCGGGGCCAGGCAGGGTTACATGAGGCCTCTAACATTAGGGCTGGGGTCAGTCAAAGGCCTCCCCCTGGCTTGTCCAGGATGTGTCATTGCTGGGTGAAATGCCCCCAACACACACCCCATGTGTGTGGTGTGGGTGGGAAGCACTCAACAAAGACCCCTCCAGCCAGGCGGGGAATGGGACTTGTCTTGTGCATTTGCTCCCACACTCAGCCCCATGGCGCGTGACCTCTTACCCTGCTCTCTCCCATGTTCCAGCACCTGCTGTTCTGCTCTGGGTCTGGATCCTGTGCTCCACCCTGGTCCTGCTCCTCGTGACGTCTGCCTCGATCATCACCTGCATCATGGAGAAAAGAGCCGTCGCTCAGCCTGACCCGAAGCGACAGGAGAGGCCTGTGGGGAATGGCAGGGGAGAGCCCCCATATGCTGAGAGGAATGGCGGGGAGGAGGAAAAAGAAGAGGAATTCGGAGGTTCTGGGGGCCCATGACAGTCCCTGGAGGCACCCGGGGCTGTGAGGCACTTCACTACCAGCTGCCCCTGGCATGATCAAGTCTTGTCTGTGCCCACCAGGGATCAGCTTTCGGACTCCCCTGGCTACAAGCCACACAAGCTGTGCCATCTAGGCCTCGCGCGGTGGCCTCTCTCCAGGTTGGCAATATGCACACTCCAGCCCAAGCCCTCCGAGCATCCCCCTGCAGCACCCAGCCCCTGTCCCACAGGGCACTCACAGCAGTCACAGATCCGCTGCTCCCAAAGGAACAGGGCCCCCAACTGACCAGCTCCACCTCCAATCACCGCCCTGATCAGCGCACAGCCCTTGATCCCTTCATAGTCACATCAAGGACAAGTGATTTCACAGAGTGTAGCGATTCGAGGGGTAGCAAGGAGAAGGGCTGGAAAGAAATGGTTCCATGGCCAATAAAATCATACCACGCTGACTAGGACATTGAACAAGATACTTTTCTGTCTGGTAGAGCAACGCTCACCCCACAGTCCTTCCAGGGTTTTACTCCAGGCTTGGCTGTGATCTCCTGTTCCTGAGAAACACTGTCAGCCGCCCCCAGGATGAAAGGGAGCTCTTGTCCCCCTTCTCTTTCTTTGTAGGTACAGACCGTTGTCTCTTCCCAGAGGAGGTCTCTCTTCGGCGACTTATCCTGGGGGTCCTTTGTCCTAGGCTTGATCTACACTATCAGTGTATGTCAGTCTAACTACATTGATCAAGGGTGTGGAAAATCCACATCCCTGAGCTACGCAGTTATACTGACCTAACCCGCAGTGCAGACAGCACTGTGTCGACAGGAGGGCTTCTCCCTTTGGCCCAGCTACCACCTCTCATGAAGATGGAGTATCTACACCGAGAAACTCTCTCATAGGTAGCGTCTTCACTAAGCAGCACTGTAAGTCTAGCCAAGCCCTTTGTAGATTCTCAGGCCCGCACCTGGCCCGGACAGTGAATATAGCCTGTCTCCACGGCTGGGCTTTGTTCTGTGTGCTGATTGGCTCGGCCCAAGGGATTGCCATGGCGCAGTGACAAGCTTCACTTCAGCACTTCTGGAGCATCACATTCCACATTTTACATCTCTCTTCAACTATGTCCCATGCAAACATCTCGCAGCAATGATGATGCCCAGTGGGCTACTGGCTCTTGGTGGAGACCTCTCATGCCACCCTTTGATGAGCTATTGTGCATATATCTCACCCAGGGGATCCCATAAAACTCTATGCACCCCTCTGCCCTCGGTCAGTTGGCACCAAGAAGTTCCTGGGTCACCGGGGCAGACCAGAGGGTGGCTGGGATTAGAGAGGGGTCTGTGGACTGTGCAATTGTGCAGTGATGTGTCCATGAGACTCAGGGCCAGGGGGACTAATTCACTAATGAGAATAGATGGGGGGGGTGTAACTGATAAACACGGGGTAACAAAGAGAAGCTCCAAAAAGCAGCCCACAAGCACTCCTCTGTGGTGAGATCTGAACTTTATCTGGGGGCGTGTCGTCACTGGCAAAGTTAAAGCGCTCTAAAAAAACTACCTCCACAAGGGGAATAGCACGGAGGAGCACGGCTCCCAGTGCTGGTGCACTGTCTACACTGGCACTTTACAGAACTGAAACTTGCAGCGCTCGGGGGGGGTGTTTTTTCATACCCCTGAGTAAGAAAGTTGCAGCACTGTAAAGTGTCAGTGTAGACAAGCCCTTAAAGACAGAGCCGTGAAAGGTGAGTGTGACTGTGCCTTTCTTAAAGAGACAGTGCACTGTTTCTGAGATTTCCCCAGCAGCCAGCTCACATTGTCTGTCTCTCTCTCTCGCTCACACACGCACACACACTGTCTTTTTCACACTCACCTCCCAACACATACTCATATTATTGTTGTTGTTGTTATTTCTTCATCCTTCCTGTATGCACATATATTCTCTGTAATTTTATTCTTTCAAAGTATGTTATTTTAGTGTTTTGACTGGTTAGTGCATTTCATATTTTTCATTTCTCTTACACTTAAATTTAATTCTTTGAGTAGTGAGTTCTAAAAGGCCTAACCTGTCCTGGCTGGAGTAATTATCCCTATGGTAACTTTTTAAAAATATATATTATATCTAGTTTTTTTGTTTCTACTGGTGGCACACATAGGCACATACCTCGGTGCACATAACAAAATTTATTCCGCACATGGATGGAAAAAATTAGAGGGAACATTGCTATGGCAACTCCCGCTCTCTGTGCCCATGTCCTGGAGAGACTGCGAGGAGACTATGTAAAATGGCCCTCCCGCACACACCCCAGTCCATGCTCTTCAGTCACACCGCTCTGTGTGTGTGTGTAAATACAGAGGAACCCCACGGCTTGCAGCAGTGTCATTCTGGAATCATGCTCCTGTCTCCAGGACAGAGTCCAGCCCCGTGTGTGACACATTCACTACATAAGGGTTTAATTTTCATTCCTGCAGGGCCTGGCCTGGGGAGAGGGAGCCGGATCCAGCAGGAGAGAGTTGTGGGCCTGTCCCAAAGGGTGCTGTTTGCCTGCCCTCCCTGGGGCTGGACTGGAGGTTATTCTCCCAGTTGCCCAGCCATGCCAAGAATGTTGCACAGCGACCATCCCTGAGACAGAAATGAGCACAGCACACAAGTGACTGTGACATGAGAGCAGCATCGCTCTGGGACTGTGTGTCTATAAATACTGCCAGGGCCAAGGGGATGGGGTTGGGGGAGGAGACGCTGCTGTGCTGCGAATAGTGACCACAGCCTGTGACCACGGCCCAGTCTCCGTGCTCATCTCATGCGCAGCGCGGGGCTCTGTTTAGAACTAAGCTTGGATGGATGTGATTGTTATTGGTAAATACCAGTAAACATCAAGTTTCCTGCACGCACACAAACCCACAAGAAAATATTTCCATCGATAATAATCATACATTTGCAGATAAGCAAAGGAAGAGAAATGCTGCTCGAGACAGTGTTAGAGGTTGATTTTTGGGATACTTACTGTATATTTTGACATGTGATTATGCCAATTTGTGTCTTAATGGTTATAAAGCTTTAACTTTTTGCATCTCAACATCTACTGTTATTAAATAATTATTGTCTGACCCCCCCTTTAATTCCCTCCACTGTGAAATATAAATCAATAAATATAAAAACGTTGCTGAAAACCCATGATTTTAACCAATAGGGGACATTTAAACTGATAACAAAAATTTAAAAACCCTTAAAAATCAACATTGACATTGTCAAAATTATAAAGAAAAAAAATTAAAAATTGAGTTCTACGAAGCCTATTTATAACCCAGGGCTGGGACCTGTGGGAGCCACCAGGGGGCGTCCTCCAGAAACAGACACCGCACATATTATGGGGTCAGTCATGTGATTCAGCCACACCCCATCCCGAGTGATGTACCTGCACCCCCATTGTGATCTGCCCATGTGATTTCAAATACCACATTTATCTTTGGCCTTTCCTCCTTGTTCTGGTGGCGGCAGGTAGGGAGCGATTGCTGTAGCATGTCTTTCACCCACCAGGACTCACAGCCACCTCTCGAGAATGGGAATCTTGCAGGAGGCTTCCCCAACACTAGCATGATTACAGGCTTCAGCACTGTCTTCAGCAGATCAAAGGACAGCTGGTGACACCAGAGCCCTTTTAACTGATGACATGGCTGACTGGTTAAGGCGATGAACTGCTAATCCATTGTGTTCTGTATGGCTGCATTCAAACCCCCCTTGTGGTCATTGGCCTTTGCTTCTTACCTTGGCCATGGCTGGTTTATTCCTCCATTGCTCTTCTGGTCCTTCCTGCCAAAGCAACTCTTACAATAAACAGCAGAAGAAAAACTTCCAACAAAACGGATGCCATAGCATGGCTTGTACTAACCGGAACTTGAATCCTGCTTGAAAGACTGGGACTGTCAAGGCTGATTCCCCACTCTGGCACTTCAAGTGCAGAAGGTGGGGGCCCGCTAGGATTCAAAAAATTAATACTGGCCATTCCAGGCTTGTATTAAAGTCCCAAGCTTACAGCTTCTCTCTGACCTTGGATGGGTAGATGCTGCCACCACCCAAGTGCAGAACCCCTTTGAAAGCCCAGGAAGGAGCACTTGTGAATTCCTTCCTGTGGGGTATCCTCAAGCCCTTTCACCCCCACCCACACCGGAGAAGAGTTGAGAAAGAAAACAAAGGAAATTAGTTGTTGCCCCCAGCTAATTAAACAACATGCACAAATCTCTTAGGACACCAAAAACCCAATCCTGTTCTTAAAAAAGGTAAATTTTATTAGAAATAAAAAGAAAAAAAATACATCTGGAACTTAGGCTTTTGCTAGATTTTAAAAGAGCAATTCCAAAAATTAAGCACCCAAAATAGATTTCTTGGGGGTTCAGCTTAAAGGTTACAAGCAAACAAAAGCACTTGGGGCTAGCACGGAGGAGTCCACTAGCCATAAGAAATAAACAGAAATAAACCTAATTGTGTCTTTCTAAACATTCCTGATCTATTTACACATCTGGGGGTTCCAAATAAGTTGTTCTAAGTATGATCTGATGCTCTATGATCATATCTGGCTTAAAGCTTCTCATAGCATAACTGCTCCCTGTCCCCCTCTTTCCTGGAGAACAACAACAGATGTTTTTTCCCCATTTTAAAAAGTTCTAGCCTTCCCATTGGCTCTTTTGGCCAGGTGCACCCTCCCTTTCCTTTACCTGGGGGACTTTTTAAGCCTTTATAGGTAAAGCAAGCAGAGAACAGCCACCAAGTGGGAATTTTTAGCTAACTGGCTGGCTGGGTGTCCATAAAAGGGAGCTTCCCCCACCTTCATTTATCACAGGGACTCTTACTAGATATCTCTGCACCACGCAGGCTTTAACGGCTATGTCTTCTATTCCTGACTTTGGCTGATCAAAGGACAGCTGGTGGCAATGGGGTCCTTTCGCATGATGAGTTAGCCAAGTCATTAAAGCAATGGACTGGTAATCTCGTGTGTTCTGAACGTGTGGGTACAAATCTGTCCTTTGTTTTTACTCCATGTTTTGGCTGTGATGGCTATTGGGTCCTTCCTCCATTCCTTTTCTTCCCCTTCCTGCCAAAGCAATTCTTACAGTGACCAAACGAAGAACAGCTCCCAACAAAGTGGTTGTGTTTTTTGTCAGTGGAGACTCTTGTATGAATCCTCTACACCCTGCCATGCCGAGTAATGTGCATTTGTCTCCCCCAGGTATTTCCCCAGAACCCCATTTAACTTTGTTTGTCTGGCGAGTTGTTTGAAATAGTCCTTTGAAGCTCATAATGCTTCTGGAGGTTTATACTGGCCACGCCTCCCCCCTAGAGAAATTTTGTACAACCCCCAATAATACAGAAACTTTGCATTTTTAATACAATGGACTCCAAAGTGACTTACACTTAAATCAGGTAGGTTCGCCCAGGATATGCCAGGAAATTGCCATATCTGTCCTGCACCTTAAACGCTAAAATTCCCTGAGAAGGGTGCTCGTATCCCACAATGTACTGCGAAAAGCCTACACAAGACAACGTGCCTGATGGCAGCATGAAGGATGCTGGGATGACGACCCCAGAGCCACACACCTCTTGCTGATGCAGCCTGTTGCTGTGGAAATGCACAGCGCTGGCAAAGGCGGTTAAGTGTGCACACGCTCTAGAGCCCTGGCAGTGCTGGCGACAGCAATGTTCCCATGAACACATTTTGTGTATCAACAAAAGGGGTCAGAGCAGATGGCGTGCAGTAAAATATGACTCACTGAAGATGAAGTGAGGAGGAGAGAAGAGGTGTTGTGTTGTCTGGGACAGGTGTGTACAGTCCAAAGGCTGTTCTGTTCCTTGTGCTTCTCCTGAGATGACCCCCTGCACAAGGGGAGATGCTCCCCTGCTGGCCTGTTCTAGCATCATAGAATATCAGGGTTGGAAGGGACCTCAGAAGGTCATCTAGTCCAAACCCCAGGACCAATCCCCAGTTTTTGCCCCAGATCCCTAAATGGCTCCTTCAAGGATTGAACTCACAATCCTGGGTTTAGCAGACCAATGCTCAAACCACTGAGCTATCCCTCCCCCCAGCTGAGTGAATGCAGCTCCCCAGAAGGGAAACAAGCCCCATCACTTCGTGTCTTTAATGCACTCTGTGAGAGGAGCCATACGTTCGCCTCTGTTCAATTCAGCTGCAGTGTAGCACTCCCAAGGGAACCAGAAAAGGCTTGAAGATCTTGTTTGTTTTGTGGATACTAAGTTTAATAAGACTCCACTATTCAAACCGCCCCTGCTCCGGGAGTGTAAGATTTGGTGAGCCCAGACTGGAGAGGCTGAATTGCAATGATCTGACCTCTCCAAGAGACGAACCCACCAAACTGCTGCAGACTGCTCCAGAGAAAACTGCCAGGGAAGATTTCACTGGTTGCAAGCGCTATGGCTGGGAGAGAGTTAAAAGACCAGTAGCGGAGGTAGGAGGACTCTGATACCAGCTAAAGAATGAGCATTTAAGAGAAGTCTGTGATTCCCTGGGCATTTCTGGGACACATCACTGTGAAACTGCAGCCAAAAGCTCTTTGACCTTACCCAAATATATAAGAATTCATTTCAATAGTGAAGAGCCAAACCTGCTGGAAAATCAGGGATTGTCTTACATTGCTGGCATTAAGAGAGAAGATTTTACAAGTCATTGCTACAGCAAAAGAGGAGCAAAAGATCTGTCAATCCCATCCCAGAAAAGAAAACCAGTGTTAAAGAAAGACTTTAAAATAACAGGACAGTTTAGGAACTCCCTGCAAAAGGACAGGCTAAACCAAAGCAGTTTGGCTTATCAAATTGCAAATGGTGTTCCCAAGGGGACCACTGAGGCAGAGATAATGGAAACTGTAATCAGGGAAGTTTGCCCAGGATTGAGCTTCACGAGCTAGTTGGAGTGAAAAACTAATCTGAGCCTGCAAAAATCGTGTACCCCCTTTCCCAGATCAATGATGAATATGTTGAACAGCACCGGACCCAGTACAGATCCCTGGGGACCTTGCTATTTACCTCTCTCCACTCCGAAAACTGACCATTTATTTATTTAGTAGACTAAATCTGTGATGCACAATCCTTCACAGTTAACACAGATAATAATGTGCTAACCTACATCTCTACCACTGCCAGGCTGAACCCCATAGCACACCGGTGGGTTGCAGAATTAGCTGACTTTAACTTCATACGGTAGAAAACCTGAGTTATGAACATCAGAGTTATGAACTGACCAGCCAACCACACACCTCATTTGGAACCTGAAGTATACAATCAGGCAGCAACAACAGAGAGAGAAAAAACAAATACAGTATAGTAGTGTATTAAACATAAACTGCTAAAAAAATAAAGGGAAAGCAGGATTTTTCTTCTGCATAGTAAAGTTTCAAAGCTATATTAAATCAATGCTCAGTTGTAAACTTTTGAAAGAAAAACCATAACATTTTGTTCAGCATTATGAACATTTCAGAGTTATGAACAACCTCCTTTCCTGAGGTGTTCGTAACTCTGAGGTTCTACTGTAGTTAAATATCATCTAGGGAAATCTAATGCTTTATCAGGAATTCCCCTTGATATTGACAGGATGCACAAAATACACAGAAGAGATGAACACAGGTGTTGTTAAAGCAGTTAGACTCCTTGGATACACAAACTGATGGCAAGGTGTCCAGGTTAGTAGTTATTTCTACCAATCCTTTGACAGTAGAAGTCTCCTTCATGGGCATTACGTCCACCATAAAACTTATTCCAGGAGAAGACATTTTGGCAACTCAGAAGGAAGATCCAGCTATCGCTAAAATGCTTCAGCATAAGTTTTTGGGGCACAAACCAAATAACCAAGAGAACACAGGAGGATGTTGTACATCGAACATTGTGTCACTAGAGTTTGTATGTGCACTAAGCAAAAGAAACCTCACCAGCGTACCAGAGTTCATCTAACTACCATAGTTACAACAAGTATCAGGGGGTAGCCGTGTTAGTGGGACAGGGGCTCTCAGACCAGGGGCTGGGATTCCATTTGCACTGAGATCTGGTCACTAATGTAGCTGTCTCCTTCCAAACTGTTGGCTGTTCAGGCAGAGTGGGAGGCTGGGTGCTGAGTACCGAAAGGACCAGATGGCTGGGGGAACTTTTGTATTAATAATGGGGAACTGAGTCAGGGAAAAGAGGAGCTGAGACCTGAACCTTCACTCCAAAACAGAAACAATGCCCTGCACCCTGATCAGGGTCAAGCTAGAGTCACCCATCTCCTACAAAGGCAACAGGGCCAGCTTCTGATCTCAGCTCCCCTTAGGTGATTCTGGAGTCACTGACGGCTGCAGTTAGATCAGGGGCTACATTCACATCTTTCATCCCAGAGTAAATAAAAATAAATATTGCAACCTAGTCAGGGTAATTGGATATTAGACCTTGTTTTGACTGATTAAAATGTGACTAGGGTTGCCAGGTGCCCAATTTTCAACCAGAAAGTCCGGTCAAAAAGGGGACTTGGCACTGTCTAGTTAGATGTACTGACCAGACACCAATAGTATAGTTACTGCGGGCGGGAAGGGAGAGGTGCTGGGTCATCAACCCGAGCCAGACCCCGCTCAGCTGGGGCTGCCTCCTACCTGCATCTGGGCAGGCAGGAGACTTCACGTCAGGCTGCAGCTCCGTGACAGAGGGATCCCAGTGGGAGTGGAGAAGGGAAGTGGAGAGGAGAGGAGCCAGCTACAAGGAAGGGGGAGGAGAGAGAGCAGCGAGGCGGGGGGACGGGGAGGAGAGGAGCGAACAGGGGTAGGGGCTTGAGGGAAAGGATGGGGCAGGGGTGGGGTCTTGTGGAAAGCGACGGGGAAGGGTAAGGGACTTTGGGAAAGAGGCAGGGAAGAGAGGTCCGGTTGTCCGCAAATAGAAAGTTGGCAACCCTAAATGTGACCAATGCTGGGGCGTGGTTTAAGATGTATCAGATGCCCCAAAAACACATAATTCAGCAAATTGTGAAAGCGGCTTCTTCAGCTAAACCCCCATCCTCGTTATCAGGGAAAGTGAAAGCAGAAATAACAAATAATAATATTAGACAACTAGGAAATGGGGAACTTCATCTCAATAGGTGCGATTGAGGAGTTAGGAATTGTAGACACTTGTTAAGAAAAAACTAACAATATGAATGAAAAATCTATGGTATTTTAGGATAAGGACAATAAGGAGTTCTTGAAACATATGGAGAACAAAATATCCTAGCAATCAGTTTTAGTGCAGTTGGAGATGAGGATGGTACAACTGTAAATCATGATGCAGAAAAAGGAGAAGTATTACAAATATTTCTGTTCTGTATTTGGGAAGAAGTGGAATGACGTATCCGTATCCTACAGTAATAGTGAAATACTTTCTATTCCAGCTGCACCTAGTGAGGCTGTTAAACATCAACTATTAGAATGCAACACTTTTTAAAGGTATGACAAGATGCATTGACTGGAAGTTGAAACCAAACAAATTCAGACTGAAAATACAGCAACAATTTGTTAAGAGAGAGAGTAATTAACACTGAAACAATGTACCAAAGGACATACTGGATTCTCCATCCTTGGCAATTCTAAAATCAAGATTGGATTTTTTTAAAAAGATCTGTTCTCGTACAACCGAGAATAATTTTGGGGCAGTTCTCTGGCCTGTATTATACAGGAGGTCAGACTAGATGATCACAGTGGTCCCTTCTGGTGTTGGAATTTATGAATTTGTTAAATCAGCAGGACCATAACTGGAAACCACACGTATTGAATGCATTGGTAAAGTAGCTATTTGTACCATTAATGCTGATTTTTAACAGATCTTGGAACACTGGTGAAGTTCCAGAGAACTGAAAACAAACTCATGTTGTGCTGATATTTCTAAAGAATGGCATGCCCTGGGTAACTATAGGCGGGTTATCCTGACAATGATCACCAGTAAAATCATGGAAAGGCTGATATGAGACCCAGTCAGTAAAGAATTAAAAGGTGGTAGCATAATTAATGCCAATCACTATGGTTTAATGGAACATAGCTCTTGTCAGATGAACTTGATATTGTTTTTTTATGAGATTACCCAACTGGCTGTTAAATGTCACTGTGTTAACATAATGCACTTAGACTTCTCTCAGGTCTTTGATGCATTCATCTCTCATTCGTCTCTGTGGCCCTTCTCCCCGTCCTTCAATGCCAGGTTCTGTGAGAGGAGGGGTGGGTGGGTCAGTAAACTCCCTGCCCTTGCTCCCCAGCAGGTTGCTCCATGGAAAGGGCCCAGCTGGTGTAACCCAGCAGGGAACCAGGCCCATGGGATGACAGCTTTGAATCCCTGCCATTAACTCCTGGTTCTCTCTCAGCGCAGAGCCCGGCTTCCTCAAACCCACCATCTCCCTCAGCCCCAGCAGGGTGGTGGCCCCAGGGGTCAACATCAGCATCCGCTATGTGTGTCCGTGCCAGGACATGACGTTCATTCTGAATGTAAGGGGATTGTTGGTCCCTTACTGAAGCTCAGTGGAGGTTTTGTTGGCCATCTCCCAGTACCAGTACTAAGGGGAAGGGCCAATGGGAAATCAAGACACTGAGACTAACCGTCCCCAGGCCCGATGGGGAGAGGCAACATTCCAGGTCGGCCTAGGGGGTTACCAACTTTCTAATCCCACAAAACTGAACACCCCTGCCCTGCCCCTGTCCCGCCGCTTCTCCAAGACCCTGCTCCCTGCTCCCTGCTCGCTCCATCCCCCCACGCTCCATTGCTCACTCTCCCCCACCCTCACTCACTTTCACTGGGCTGGGATGGGGGTTGGGGTGCAGGAGGGGGTGAGGGCTCCAACTGGGGGAGCAGCTTCTGGGGTGGGTCCAGGGATGAGGGGTTTGGGGTACAGGAGGGGGCTCAGAGCTGGGGCAGGGAATTGGGGTGCAGGGGGGTGAGGGCTCTGGCTGGGATGTGGGCTCTGGGGTGGGAGGTCAAGGGGACAGTAATGTGGGGTTCAGGGGAATGTTGTGGGGCAGAGGACAGGGGATATGTAGGGAAAGGAGAATGAGGGGGAAGGAGCTATGTGGAGGGCCTGAGAGGGGGTGGGTGTGGCGGGACAGTGATGGGGACAGGTTGGGGGTAGAATGGTGGCTTCCCCAGGTGTTTATAATGGTGAATGGAGCCCCTAAACATTTGAATTTAAGGAGAATCTGCCCCATGGCAAAGGGGAATGTAGGGAGTCACACCTCCCTGTGACATTCCACTCTGGTGTTATCTGGACTAGTGGTCTGCTAGGTCACTCCAATCCTTGACTCTGGGAACCAGCCTTACCCTGCTCTGCTGTGAGAACCCCCACTCCTGGGCTGTTCACGCACAGCCTCTGGCATGTCAGCTGCTCCTTGGATTGTGCAACCGAATGACACTAGCTAATATCTCTTGACCCAGACACAACCCTAGGAACCTCCATCTTGCAGTGTACAGTTATGCCCACTGGAAACTGCAAGCTTATATGAGTTTGTCAATTTAGCAAAGAAATTGATATATACCAGGCTTGTTATCCCAAGGGGAGTCTCCGACATCCTTCACACCAAACACACTGCTTCAGGTAGAATAAACAAACACATTTATTAACTATGAAAGGTAGATTTTAAGTGATTATAAGTCAAAGCATAACAAGTCGGATTTGGTTAAATGAAATAAAAGCAAAACGCATTCTAAGCTGATCTTAACACTTTCAATGTCCTTACAAACTTAGATGCTTCTCACCACAGGCTGTCTGGTTCCTCTTCAACCAGGCTCTCCCCTTTGACCAGCTCTTCAGTCCCTTGGTGTGGTGTCTGTAGATGTAGGTGGAAGAGAGAGAGAGCATGGCAAATGTCTCTCCCTTTTATCTTGTCCTTTCCTCCCTCTTGGCTTTGCCCCCCGCCTTCATAGTCAGGTGAGCATTACCTCATCCCAGTTCCAAACTGACCAAAGGAAGGGGGGTGACTCCCTCGAGAGTCCAACAGATTCTTTTGTTGCTGTCTAGGCCAGAACCCTTTCTTCCAGGTGAGACTGGGCTGGGTTTGTCCCATACTTGCCCTGATGAAGTGTGAATTGCCTTTCTGCTCTTGTGGAGTTTTTGCCTGGGCTTATTTTAAGCCACAAGGATACATTTTCAGCCTCATAACTAAATACATGAAATTATAACCTATAACATACTATAGCGGTACTGTAACAACCATGCTCAGTACATCATGAGCCTTCCAAAGATACCCAACATAACAAACTTTGGATTGGATACCACACAGTCATTTTACAAGAATGAACATGGGGGTGTAGGATGTTCCCCCGAGGTACAGAGTGTCACCCCCCTCCCCCACCAGCTCATGCTGCCATGGTTCAGCAGGGTTGGGAAGAACAATTCTGCCGCCAATGGCCTGAGGAGCAGCTCCATAGGTAGGGGCAGGAGCCACCCAGGGGATATATAGGGCAGAGAATGCTCTGGAAATTCTGGGAGAATTCTGGGGGCTCTTCAGAGACTGGGGTGCTGGGAGATCCCCCCCCCAGGCTGAGGAGGGGTGATGGAGATGCTTGCAGGGGCTGGAGGAAAATCCTCCTGGTGACCCAGCAGGGCCCAGGGGAGCTGGGGAGAAGGTCCAAGGGGGAAGATGGGATCCAGGACAGTAGGGTCCATCCCTACAGAGATGGGATCAGCTACTGGGAAGGGGGTGAGAGCTCGGGGAGGGAGCTGGGTGATGTATGGAGTGGGAGACCCTACTGCAGGGACTGAGGCAACAGAGAACTGAAGCTCCAGAGAGAGACCAGGACAGACGCCCCGGGGTTAGGGGAGCAGTAAATGATTTTATTTCAGAGCCAGGGGCCAGACATCATGTCCCCATGCACAGGGGGCCGGTCACTCTATCTCAGGAGCTGGGATTCTGCAGGATGGGGTGCTGGGGAGCCTTGCCCTGCTGGGAGATAACATCTCTGAGCCACCCCTTCTGGCTGGGACCCTGCTCTGCTTTGGTGGAGACAATTCCCCTGAACACAGAGGCTCCTGACTCTTTTCTCACCTGGGGATTGGGGTCCTGGCTCCCAGCCCTGCCTGGCAATGGGGAGGGAGGGATTGCGGGGTTCTGGGGTGCTCTGTGTGGGGGACAGGTTGTGTGCTGGGATCCCTGCACTGCAATGGCAGTGTCAGTGCCCGTCCAGGAGGGGCTGTCTCCGGCTCTTCTTTGCCCCATCCCATTCCCAAGTGGGTGCTGAGTCGTGCTCACACACTGACCGAGGTGGCTGTTTTCCCTGGAGGTGGCAGGTTGGCTGCACGTGCACGGAGAGCCACATGTTGGGCTGGGCAGTGCCGGGCTCAGGCCAGCGGATCCCTTCTGGTATCAGATTTCAGAGTAGCAGCTGTGTTAGTCTGTATCCGCCAAAAGAAAAGGAGGACTTGTGGCACCTTAGAGACTAACATATGTATTTGAGCATAAGCTTTCGTGAGCTACAGCTCACTTCATCGATACTTATGCTCAAATAAATTTGTTAGTCTCTAAGGTGCCACAAGTCCTCCTTTTCTTTTTTCTGGTATCAGAGCGATTCCTGAGTCTGGGGAGAAATGGCCCTGGCACTAACATGTCCCCGAGGTGTCTCCTGTCCCCTTCTCCCCCCACCCAGATTCCCTGCCCCATGCTCCCCCCAGCAGACAGGACACTGGGCTGAACAGACCCAGTATGGCCATTCTTATGATCAGGGAATCTCGCCCTGCTCCACCCCCCTAGTCTGACATTGGCTCCGGGGCATACTCAGGGATCTGGCTCATCCGCTGAGGTCGGGAAGTAAATGCTCTGGCTAAGGAAGCACTAACAGACTTCCCTCATCGTCTCAGGTCATATCCCCAGCAGGGAGCAGGAGGAGCAGGGAATCTGGCAGAGAAGGGGTTATTTATTAAGGGGGCCCTATACAGCGCCCAGCTCCCCACACCCCACCCTGGGCTTCCCACAGACATAGGCAGCACCGTCCCTGCACTGGGCTCTGCTACGGCCCTGCTTCCCCACCCCCTGGGGCCCTGACAGGTGCTCCCTTAGCTGGTGCCACAGGAGCTGGTGTGCTCGGTGCCGGGGGTTGAGGGTTTGCTCCCAGGGGTCCGGCTGTTGAGTTGGGAGCACCATGGAATAAATGTGAGATTCCCTGAAGCAGGGATTTCCTGGGGGAAGGGAGAGTGGCTTTTGTGCCTTGTGGAGCCCTCCAAGCAGATAGGGCTCTTCCCCGAGGGAGATCTTCGTCTCTGCATGGCTGGATCCAGGCTCCCCTGTGAGCAGAGAGAGACAGGGTTAGAGGGGCCAGTGTCACCCCAGAGGCCCAAGCCCCCTGCCTGGGATGGGATTGGGGGAGGGGAGGACAAGACAGCTGCCCAGGGTGGCTGGAGAGGTGGGAGCTGCTGGCCAGAAAGAGACCTAGTGTCTGTGTGCACTGCCCCCCCCCCCCCCCGCTACCACAGACCTAACCACCTGGGGCACTCAGAGTGGGGTACAGCCAGGCATTGGGGTGGCTCAAGCTCACAGTGGGAAGGGGCATCTCTGGACATCACACACCTTTCATAGCAGCCTCAGTGTGTGCAGGGGGCACCCTGGTCTGACTCCTCCCCCCACTGACAGGTGGTACAGGAGCTGGGCCAGCTGCCCAAGGATTATGTGCAGATGAGGTACCCCCATGTTCAGAGGAGCATGGCAGACATGGGAGGGCCTTGTCCTGGGGTGGGGGAAGGGATAATAGAGGGGGGTCATGTCACCTGAGGTCTCCTTCCTGCAGTAACCAGCCTTGGCCATGATCAGCACCAGGGCCAGAAGAACCCCGGCGACCAGGCCCAGACGGAGGATGTTGCCCCAGGTGAAATCCAGGCGCCTCGTGAGGGCTGTGAAAGGACAGCAGAGGTCTGTGGAGTTCTTGGAAGTATCAGGGCTGGATTCTGAACTTAACTCCTCCAGGGTTAATCCAGAGTCACCCTCTGACAGCAATGGGTTGAGGGCCGGATTCTGATACATTACCCCTGGATCTAGCTACCCATCTAGCTTTTTAATGAAGGATAGATGGAAGAGGCCAGCTGGGCAGCCTCTGAGCCTCAACTACTCTGTGCGTCCCCAGAACAGGAGCAGACCTGAAAGACCTCTCTGCTCTGCAGCTAACCCTGGGGTCAGGGATCCCACCTCTGCCTCCCTCAGATCTAGAGTTGCCCCTTTAATCTGTGATTCCACAGAGTCCCCATCCCATAAGAACATAAGAGTAGCCATACTATGCAAGACCAAAGGTCAATCTAGCCCAGTAACCTGTCTTCGGACAGTGGCTAATGCCAGGTGCCCCAGAGGGAATGAACAGAACAGGTAATCAACAAGTGACCCATCCCATGTCACCCATTCCCAGCTTCTGGCAAACAGAAGCTAGGGACACCATTCCTGCCCAACTTGGCTAATAGCCATGGATTGACCTATCCTCCGTGAATTTATCTACTTCTTTTTTGAACCCTGTTATAGTCTTGGCCTTCACAACGTCGTCTGGCAAAGAGTTCCACAGGTTGACTGTGTGTTGTGTGAAGAAGTACTTCCTTTTGTTTGTTTTAAACCTGCTGCCTACTAATTTCATTGGGTGACCCCTGGTTCTTCTGTTATGAGAAGGAGTAAATAACACTGCCTTATTTACTTTCTCCACACCAGTCATGATTTTAGAGACCTCTACCATACCCCCCCCTTAGTTGTCTCTTTTCCAAGCTGAAAAGTCCCTGTCTTATTAATCTTCCCTCATATAGAACTGTTCCATGCCCCCCAATCATTTTTGTTGCCCTTTTCTGTACCTTTTCCAATTCCAACATATCTTTTTTCATATGGGGCAACGACATCTGGACACAGTATTCAAGATGTGGGCATACCATGGATTTATAGAGAGGCAATATGATATTTTCTGTCTTATTATCTATCCCTTTCTTAATGATTCCCTAAATTCTGTTCACATTTTTGACTGCCGCTGCACATTGAGTGGATATTTTCAAAGAACTATCCACATGACTCTATGATCTATTTCCTGAATGGTATCAGCTAATTTAGACCCCACCATTTTACATGTATAGTTTGGATTATGTTTTCCAATGAGCATTACTTTGCATTTATCAACATTGAATTTCATCTGCCATTTTGTTGCCCAGACACCCAGTTTTGTGAGATCCCTTTGTAACTCTTAATGGTCTGCTTGGGACTTAACTATCTTGAGTTGTTTTGTGTCATCTGCAAATTTTGCCACCTCACTTTACCCCTTTTCCCAAATCATTTATGAATATGTTGAATAATATTGGTCCCAGTACACATCCCTGGGAGACACCACTATTTACCTCTCTCCATTCTGATAATTGACCATTTATTCCTACCCTTTCTTTCATATCTCTTAACCAGTTACTGATCCAGGAGAGGACCTTCCCTCTTATCCCATGAGAACTTACTTTGCTTAAGAGCCTTTGGTGAGGGAGCTTGTGAAAGGCTTTCTCAAAATCTAATTACATTATACCCACTGGATCACCCTTGTCCACATGCTTGTGGACCCCTTCAAAGAATTGTATTAGATTCCTGAGGCATGATTTGCTCACTCAGGTACCTGTCCGTGTGGGCCCTGGGCTGATTGGATATGGTGATGTTTCAAGCCCAGTGAGGTCGTTTCCACCTGTAGGTTTAGAATGAGAGCCTGTCAGGGCAGGGGATGAAATGGGAAATCAGGGGGAGCTAAGAGGTGGAAAAAGCAACTCAGCAATTGGGCCCCTCCCCCGTCGACTCAGTCTTTATGGTCACTGTAACCTCCAGGGGGTTAGTGGATTTTATCAGCTGGGGAAGGGACTGGTTCTGGAGCTGCTGGCCCTGACTTCTCTGGGCATACTCTGATAGGCAGCATGCCCCTGGGAAAGGCCTCACTGTTCTGCAGCTTGCCCTGAGGGCAGGCTTCCCCCTTCCCTCCGCCTTACATCAACAGCTGCTGCGGCAGCTTCCCCCGGCTGCATGACAAATCCACTGATTTCCTGATCCCTCACTGGGCATCCCCTCTGTAAGGCCTCTGGGCAGATCCTGGCTCTTAGCATCCCCTTGGGGCATAGACTCTGTGAAGGCTGGGCTGGGTACAGGGCTGAGAGCGGGGACTCCAAACCAGGCCCCTCACCTCTCACCACCAGCTCCACAGGGTCACTGGGATCTGACCAGACAAAGGGTTGTGACGTGCTGCCAGAACGGCAGGTGTAGCTCCTGCTGTCACCTTGTGTAACATTGCGGATGGAAACACAGTCAGGTCTGCAGGACTTTCCATGTGCTGCAGCATGGCATGGTCTCCTCCTTTGTACAGAACAACCCTCAGCCCTGGTACCTACACTCACACTGGATGGTCACGGTGCACCCCATGGCCATTACCTCCCTGGGGCTCACAGAGATGGAGGGTTTGGGATAGAGCTCTGCATGCACAAAGACACAGGGCTTCTGTGGGGGAGACGTATACCCTTGCTCCTCAGTCTGTCTGTCTGTCATTTGATCTCTCTGGGCCCAGCCCTAGGGCATTCAGCTGCCTGCCCTTGTCTAATGTTCCCTGCATTATAAACCCAGCAACAGCACAGGTCCGTGGAGTTCTTGGAAGTATCTGGGCTGGATTCTGATCTCAGTTCTGCCAGTACAAATCTGGAGTTACCTCGTGACTGCAGTGGGGTCAGAGATGGGTTCTGATCCATCGCCCCAGATCTATCTATCTATCTACCTACCTACCTGTTGATCTATTAATGAATGCAACTCTGACAAGGCAGGAGCTGGCTGGGCAGCCCCTGAGTCCTGACTCCTCTATGCATCCCCAGGTCAGGGGCAGCCAAGGAAGGCATCCCCCTATGAAAGGCTTCCCTGCTCTGTGACACTCCCAGGGGAAGGAATCCTCCCTCTTCCCCCCCCCAAATCTATAAGGTACCCCATTAATCTGTGATTCCACAAAGTCCCCATTGAGGCCCCACTTTACCTGTGTGTGTGGTCCCCAGGCTGGCTGGAGTCAAAGATTTTTCCAGCCCACTGGAGTAGTTTCTACCTGTGTGATTAGAATGAGAGTCTTTTGGAGCAGAAGGTGAAATGGGCACCCAGGGGGAGTGATAAGATGGAAACAATGACTCAGCAATTGGGACTCTCCCCCCACAGCTCAAGATTCATGGTCACTGTAATATTCAGGGGGGGTTAGTGGATATTATCAGCTGGGGAGGGTGCCATGCTGGTGCTGCAGTTGCTGGGCCCTGACTTCTCTGTGTGTTCCCAGAGAAGGAGCATCCCCCTGGGAAGCTCTGCAGCTCTCCATGGGGGTAGGATCCCCCTTCTCTCCCCCAGATCTATAAGGTGCCCCATTAATCTGTGATTTCACAGAGACCCCATCAAGGCTCCACTTTACCTGTGTGTGTGGTCCCCAGGCTGGCTGGAGTCGATGATGTTTCAAGCCCACTGGAGTTGTTTCTTCCTGTGGGATTAGAATGAGAGTCTGTTGAGGCACGGAGTGAAATGGGCACCCAGGGGGAGCGACAAGGTGGAAACAATGACTCAGCAATTGGGACTCTCCCCCCACAGCTCAAGATTTATGATCACTCTAATCTCCAGGGAGGGTGTAGTGCCAAAGCTGTAGTCACCGGGCCCTGACTTCTGTGTGTGTCCCCAGAGAAGGGAAGGGTTCCCCCCTGCCTCTGCCCCAAATCAACAGCTATTGCTCCCCCTTAATTGGACAATTCACCCATCATATTATCTCATGCCTAGCTTGGCATCCCCTTGGATATAGGGATAAAGAAATGTTATTATCCTCATTGGATGTGTGATGCATTTGAATGCATTGAGCAGAGTGTTCAATCTGTTTACGTGAATTTGCAGTTATAGTTTCTTATGTAAGCAGGTTCTGAATGAGCTTTCCCAACACCTGGTGATGAGCTGGGGAGAAGACATCAGGAACAGACATGCCCACTCTGCCTAGGTGAGCAGCATGATGGGGCTGCTTTGTCCAAATGATCACTTTTGTCTGGTGTTGGATTGCAAATCACTTTGTTATTGAGGAGGCAGAGGTAATAAAGTGTGGTTATCCTTTTGTGAATCAAGGGGAGTCTCTGTATCGCAGCGGGGTGGGGTCTCCTCCTTTATATAGAACACCCTTCATGTCCTGGCACCAACACTTGCACTGGAAGCCTGGCTGTTTAAAAATAGCCGGAGCCTCGCGAACCAGCTGAGCGGCAGCGAACCAGCGGAGCAGCGGGGACAGCAGAGCAGCTCACAGCAGGAGTTTGCCTGGGACTGGTAAGTATCCGAGTGTGTGTGTTTGCTTGCTGAGGAAGTATCCGAGCGTGTGTTTGCTGGGAGGGAGCCTGAGTGAGTGTCTGATTGGCTGCTAGCCTGCAGGGGGCGGGCATTAGGGTGTCTGTGTGTTTGCGTCAGGGAAGCCTGGCTGTTTAAAAATAGCCGGAGCCTCGCGAACCAGCGGAGCGGCAGCGAACCAGCGGAGCAGCGGGGACAGCAGAGCAGCTCACAGCAGGAGTTTGCCTGGGAGTTCGCCTGGAGTGAGCCCAGTGAGGCTTACATCTTGCCAACGTCTCTGAGGAAGCTCATAGTAGGTAGGTGATATGGAAGGGGGGGTTTCAGCTGTTGTGACCTGCACTGGATGTGCCATGTTTGTCTTTCTTCCACAGGACAGAAGCGACTTTGTCTGTACAAAGTGCAAGCTGGTCTCCATATTGGAAGAGAAGATTGAAGGTCTGGAGCAACAGGTAACGACCCTGCGTTGTATACGAGAGACTGAGGATTTTCTGGACCAAACTCAGGATAGCCTTCTAGGGGCACAAAGCTCTAAAGATGTAGAGCAGGTTGCACAGAGGAGCCAAGAGGCCAGTGAAGAAGCTTGGCAACATGTGACCTCCAGAAGAGGTAAGCGGAATGTCCGGGTTCCAGTAACACAGACACAGGTAACTAACCGCTTTCATGTTCTCTCCACAGGTACCAATGCGGAGAGTGGACCAGATGATATGTCTGGGGGGAGAAAGCGGAAGGAGACTCCGCTGGTTGGGAGGCATGAGATGCGATGTCCTGAGGTTGGGGGTTCCACGACCACCACTCCCAAGAGGAGAAGGCGGGTGGTGGTGGTCGGGGACTCTCTCCTCCGGGGGACTGAGTCATCTATCTGCCGCCCTGACCGGGAAAACCGAGAAGTCTGCTGCTTGCCAGGGGCTAAGATTCGTGATGTGACGGAGAGACTGCCGAGACTCATCAAGCCCTCGGATCGCTACCCCTTCCTGCTTCTCCACGTGGGCACCAATGATACTGCCAAGAATGACCTTGAGCGGATCACTGCGGACTACGTGGCTCTGGGAAGAAGGATAAAGGAGTTGGAGGCGCAAGTGGTGTTCTCGTCCATCCTCCCCGTGGAAGGAAAAGGCCTGGGTAGGGACCGTCGAATCGTGGAGGTCAACGAATGGCTACGCAGGTGGTGTCGGAGAGAAGGCTTTGGATTCTTTGACCATGGGATGGTGTTCCATGAAGGAGGAGTGCTGGGCAGAGACGGGCTCCATCTTACGAAGAGAGGGAAGAACATCTTTGCCAGCAGGCTGGCTAACCTAGTGAGGAGGGCTTTAAACTAGGTTCACCGGGGGAAGGAGACCAAAGCCCTGAGGTAAGTGGGAAAGCGGGATACCGGGAGGAAGCACAGGCAGGAAGGTCTGTGAGGGGAGGGCTCCTGCCTCATACTGGGAATGAGGGGCGATCAACAGGTTATCTCAAGTGCTTATATACAAATGCACAAAGCCTTGGAAACAAGCAGGGAGAACTGGAGGTCCTGGTGATGTCAAGGAATTATGACGTGATTGGAATAACGGAGACTTGGTGGGATAACTCACATGACTGGAGTACAGTCATGGATGGTTATAAACTGTTCAGGAAGGACAGGCAGGGCAGAAAAGGTGGGGGAGTAGCACTGTATGTAAGGGAGCAGTATGACTGCTCAGAGCTCCGGTACGAAACTGTGGAAAAACCTGAGTGTCTCTGGATTAAGTTTAGAAGTGTGTGCAACAAGAGTGATGTCATGGTGGGAGTCTGCTATAGACCACCGGACCAGGGGGATGAGGTGGATGAGGCTTTCTTCCGGCAACTCACGGAAGCTACTAGATCGCATGCCCTGATTCTCATGGGTGACTTTAATTTTCCTGATATCTGCTGGGAGAGCAATACAGCGGTGCATAGACAATCCAGGAAGTTTTTGGAAAGCGTAGGGGACAATTTCCTGGTGCAAGTGCTAGGGGAGCCAACTAGGGGGAGCGCTTTTCTTGACCTGCTGCTCACAAACCGGGTAGAATTAGTGGGGGAAGCAAAAGTGGATGGGAATCTGGGAGGCAGTGACCATGAGTTGGTTGAGTTCAGGATCCTGACGCAGGGAAGAACGGTAAGCAGCAGGATACGGACCCTGGACTTCAGGAAAGCAGACTTTGACTCCCTCAGGGAACAGATGGCCAGGATCCCCTGGGGGACTAACATGAAAGGGAAGGGAGTCCAGGAGAGCTGGCTGTATTTCAAGGAATCCCTGTTGAGGTTACAGGGACAAACCATCCCGATGAGTCGAAAGAATAGTAAATATGGCAGGCGACCAGCTTGGCTTAATGGTGAAATCCTAGCGGATCTTAAACATAAAAAAGAAGCTTACAAGAAGTGGAAGCTTGGACATATGACCAGGGAAGAGTATAAAAATATTGCTCGGGCATGTAGGAAAGATATCAGGAGGGCCAAATCGCACCTGGAGCTGCAGCTAGCAAGAGATGTCAAGAGTAACAAGAAGGGTTTCTTCAGGTATGTTGGCAACAAGAAGAAAGCCAAGGAAAGTGTGGGCCCCTTACTGAATGAGGGAGGCAAGCTAGTGACAGAGGATGTGGAAAAAGCTAATGTACTCAATGCTTTTTTTGCCTCTGTTTTCACTAACAAGGTCAGCTCCCAGACTGCTGTGCTGGGCAACACAAAATGGGGAAGAGATGGCCAGCCCTCTGTAGAGATAGAGGTGGTTAGGGACTATTTAGAAAAGCTGGACGTGCACAAGTCCATGGGGCCGGACGAATTGCATCCGAGAGTGCTGAAGGAATTGGCGGCTGTGATTGCAGAGCCCTTGGCCATTATCTTTGAAAACTCGTGGCGAACGGGGGAAGTCCCGGATGACTGGAAAAAGGCTAATGTAGTGCCCATCTTTAAAAAAGGGAAGAAGGAGGATCCTGGGAACTACAGGCCGGTCAGCCTAACCTCAGTCCCTGGAAAAATCATGGAGCAGGTCCTCAAAGAATCAATCCTGAAGCACTTAGAGGAGAGGAAAGTGATCAGGAACAGTCAGCATGGATTCACCAAGGGAAGGTCATGCCTGACTAATCTAATCGCCTTTTATGATGAGATTACTGGTTCTGTGGATGAAGGGAAAGCAGTGGATGTATTGTTTCTTGACTTTAGCAAAGCTTTTGACACGGTCTCCCACAGCATTCTTGTCAGCAAGTTAAGGAAGTATGGGCTGGATGAATGCACTATAAGGTGGGTAGAAAGCTGGCTAGATTGTCGGGCTCAACGGGTAGTGATCAATGGCTCCATGTCTAGTTGGCAGCCGGTGTCAAGTGGAGTGCCCCAGGGGTCGGTCCTGGGGCCCGTTTTGTTCAATATCTTCATAAATGATCTGGAGGATGGTGTGGATTGCACTCTCAGCAAATTTGCGGATGATACTAAACTGGGAGGAGTGGTAGATACGCTGGAGGGGAGGGATAGGATACAGAAGGACCTAGACAAATTGGAGGATTGGGCCAAAAGAAATCTAATGAGGTTCAATAAGGATAAATGCAGGGTCCTGCACTTAGGATGGAAGAATCCAATGCACCGCTACAGACTAGGGACCGAATGGCTCGGCAGCAGTTCTGCGGAAAAGGACCTAGGGGTGACAGTGGACGAGAAGCTGGATATGAGTCAGCAGTGTGCCCTTGTTGCCAAGAAGGCCAATGGCATTTTGGGTTGTATAAGTAGGGGCATAGCGAGCAGATCGAGGGACGTGATCGTTCCCCTCTATTCGACACTGGTGAGGCCTCATCTGGAGTACTGTGTCCAGTTTTGGGCCCCACACTACAGGAAGGATGTGGATAAATTGGAAAGAGTACAACGAAGGGCAACGAAAATGATTAGGGGTCTAGAGCACATGACTTATGAGGAGAGGCTGAGGGAGCTGGGATTGTTTAGTCTGCAGAAGAGAAGAATGAGGGGGGATTTGATAGCTGCTTTCAACTACCTGAAAGGGGGTTTCAAAGAGGATGGCTCTAGACTGTTCTCAATGGTAGCAGATGACAGAACGAGGAGTAATGGTCTCAAGTTGCAATGGGGGAGGTTTAGATTGGATATTAGGAAAAACTTTTTCACTAAGAGGGTGGTGAAACACTGGAATGCGTTACCTAGGGAGGTGGTAGAATCTCCTTCCTTAGAGGTTTTTAAGGTCAGGCTTGACAAAGCCCTGGCTGGGATGATTTAACTGGGACTTGGTCCTGCTTTGAGCAGGGGGTTGGACTAGATGACCTTCTGGGGTCCCTTCCAACCCTGATATTCTATGATTCTATGATTCTATGGATGGTCACAGCTCCCCCCATGGCCATCACCCCCCTCCCCCCAGGGCTCACAGAGATAGAGGGTTTGGGAAACAGCTCCGCATGCACAAAGACACAGGACTTCATTGGGTGACACACAAACCCCTACCCCTCAGTCTGTCTGTCTGTCATTCTGTCCCTCTGTGCCCAGCTCTGGGGTATTCATGTGTCTCTCCCTGTCTAACATCCCCTGGGTCATCAATCCAGTGACAGCACAGGTCTGTAGACCTCTTGGAACTATCTCGGCTGGGTTCTGAACTCAGCTCCTGTAGTGCCAATCTGGAGTCACCCCATGACAGCAGTGGGGTGAAGGCTGGTTTCTGATCCATTGCCCCTAACCTATCTATCTAATCTATCTATCTATCTAATACAGAGGAGGGCAAACTACAGCCCGCAGGCTACATCCGGCCTGTGGGACCATCCTGCCCGGCCCCTGAACCTCTGGCCAGAGAGGCTAGCCCCCGGCCACTCCACCGCTGTCCCTCCTCCTCCACAGCCATGCTGCCGCGCGGGTAGGGCTCTGGGCGGCGGGTCTGCATGCTCCTGCAGGGCAGCGCGTCTGGCTCTGGCCGGGCAGCGCGGCTCTAGACACGCTGCTCTGAGCGGCATGGTAAGGGGGCCAAGGCCAGGGGGTTGGATATAGGGCAGGGGGTCCTGGCGGGCAGTCAGGGGACAGGGAGCAGGGGGCAGTTGGATGGGGCAGAGGTTTGGGGGAGGCAGGGGATGGGGAGCAGGGGGGGATTGGATAGGGAGTGGGGTTTCAGGGGGTCTGTCAGGGGGCGGGGGTGTGGATAGGGGTCGGGGCAGTCGGGGAACAGGGAGCAGGGAGGGTTGGATAGGGGATAGGATCCCAGGGGGCGGTTAGGGGTGGGGGTCCCAGGAGGGGGCGGTAAGGGGACAAGGAGCAGAAGGAGTTGGGTGGGTGGGGGATTCTGAGGGGGGCAGCCAGGGAGCGGGAAGTGGGAGGGATCGGATGGGGGCGGGGGCCAAGCTGTTTCAGGGGCACAGCTTTCCCTACCCAGCCCTCCATACAGTTTTGCTCTCTGATATGGCCCTCGGGCCAAAAAGTTTGCCCACCCCTGATCTAACGCATCTCTGATAAGGAAGGTGCCATCTGGGCAGCTCATTGAGCCCTGACTCCTCTGTCTGTCCCTAGATCAAGAGCAGCCCATGGAAGCATCCTTGTGCAAAAGGTTTCCCTGCTCTGAAGCTTACCCTAGAAGCAGGAATCCCGCCTCTGTCCCCCTCAAATCTATAAGGTGCCCCTTTAATCTGTGACACCACAGAGACCCCATCCCAGTGCCATACCTGTCTCTGTGGTCCCTGAGCTGGCTGGAACCGGTGACATTTCAAGCCAAATGGTGTCATTTCCATCCGTAGAATTAGAAGGAGAGTCTTATCAGGGTGGGGGGTGAATGGGTACTCAGAGGGAATGAAGAGGCAGAAATAAGGACTCTGCAATTGGGACCTTCCCCCATGGTTCGGCCTTTATGGTAATCTCCAGAAGCAGCAAAGAGTCCTGTGGCACTTTATAGACTAACAGATGTATTGGAGCATAAGCTTTCATGGGTGAATACCACGACATCCCACTACATGCATCCGACAAAGTGGGTATTCACCCACGAAAGCTTGTGCTCCAATACGTCTGTTAGTCTATAAGGTGCCACAGGACTATTTGCTGCTTTTACAGATCCAGATTAACACGGCTACCCCTCTGATACTTGTAATCTCCAGGGGATTAATGGATTTTAATAGCTGGGGATGGTGCCAGTTCTGTGGCCAGTGGGCTCCGACTCCTGTGTGTGTCTCCAGAATGGGAGCATCCCCCTGAGAAAGGCCCCACTGCTCTGCATCTCCCCCTGGGGGCAGGGTTCCCCCTTGCCTCTGCCCCAAATCAACAGCTGCTGCTGCTGCTGCTGCTCGCCCTCAGTGCACAATTCACCCATCAATTCCCTCAAACCTAACTGGGCATCCCCTCTGCTAGGCCCCAGGGTAGAGCCTGGCTTTGAGCATCCCATCAGCACATAGACCTCCTGAGGGTGAGGCTAGCTGTGGGGCTGGGAGCAGGGATGGTAAGCCGGGCCCCTCACCTCTCACCACTAGACTACACTGCACTGTCTCTCTTGTGCTTTCTCTCTGTCTCCTTCTGTGCCACTGTACACTCTCGACTTTGCTCTTCTCAGCACCATCTCTTCTCCTTTGACTCTCAAACCGTCCACACCTAACCGAACCTTTCTCCACCAGCAGCTCTCAACTGCCTGCTGACTTTTATATCATTCTATCAGAACTTTCTAGATGCTTCTGCTAATATCTTTCCGTCCGATCTTTCTTGGACACCTGCCAACTGTCTATTTCTTTTCCTTCTCCTGCCACCTGCCAGTTCAATTTTTAGCCTTGTTTCTAACTGCCACCGTTATTTCCCTTAGTGTTGTGATCTGCTGTTACCATCCTTTTTCCTGACAATTCAGTTTGCCCACCAATGCTATGTGACCTGCAACTTCCATCTAATGGTGGAGTGACTCTTGCTTATTTAAAATGGAAGCCAGGGATACAAAACAGAATCTGGGCACCCCAAAATGGAGTTTCTCTGGTATCAGTGTAGGCCAGGGTGTTACGACATGAGGCTACCAGAGTCAAGGTGGCCGTTAAGCAGAAATCTGCACAGATACAACAGGAGACAAATCAATTGCTGATGAACCAGGAAGCCCAAGACTGAGCTATGCTACAAGAGGTAGTGAAACAACTGAAAGCCCAGACTGCTCTGGCATGTGGCCATGTTGGGACCTGTCAGGGTTCCCTTCCCACTGTGAACTCTAGGGTACAGATGTGGGGACCCGCATGAAAGACCCCCTAAGCTTATCTCTACCAGCTTAGGTTAAAACTTCCCCAAGGCACAATTCTTCCTTGTCCTTGGAACGGTATCACTGTCACTGCCAAGTGAGCTAGACAAAGATTTAGGAAAAGGACCACTTGGAGTTCCTGTTTCCCCAAAATATCCCCCAAAGCTCTTCACCCCCTTCCCTGGGGAGGCTTGAGAGTAAACAGGGTGAGCTCAGACCAGACCCTTGGGTTTTTAGGACACTAAAAACCCCAATCAGATTCTTAAACCAGAACTTTTATTATAAAGAAGAAAAAGTAAAAGAAAACACCTCTGTAAAATCAGGATGGAAGATAATTTTACAGGGTAGTAAGATTTAAAACATAGAGGATTCCCCTCTAGGCAAAACGTTAAAGTTACCAAAAAAACAGGAGTAAACCTTCCTCTTAGCATAGGGAAAATTCACAAGCTAAAACAAAAGATACTCTAACACATTTCCTTGCTATTACTTACTATTTCTGTAAGTTTAGATGTATCATTCAGTAGGAGCTGGATTACTTGCTTGGTCTCTCTCTTTGCCTCCCGAGAGAACACAAAAAACCCAAAACAAAAACCTTCCCCCACAGATTTGAAAGTATCTTCTCCCCTTATTGGTCCTTTTGGTCAGGTGCCAACCACGTTATCTTAGCTTCTTAACCCTTTACAGGTAAAGGAGGGATTTTTGCTACACTTAGCTGTATGTTTATGACAGGACCCAATCCCAAAGGGCCAGCAATTATCTACAAAAAATGACAACAGAAGACGACGTTGAGAAGTATCGCCTCAAGTTTGAAAGAACAGCCTTCTGTGAGGCCTGGCCCAAAGACCATTGGGCTGGTATCCTCCGTCCTTTCCTGAATGGGGAGGTCCAGAAGGCCTACTATGACATGGCAGTGGAATATGCTACAGACTACCCCCCATTGAAAGCTGAGATCCTGGTGAGATGCAGGGTGACAACAGCCATAACAGCCCAGAGGTTCCACCGCCCCTCTCCCTAGAGGCAGAGGGGGGCCCTAGGGTGAGGACTGAGTCGTGTCAATGTTCAAGGCCATGCAGTAGGCCCTTAAGGCTAAACACCAGGATACTTGAGAACTCCAGATGCATTTGACTGACCTGGTGATAGGAGGCCTGATACACTCAGACCACCCTGTTGTCTCATTTTCTCATCTCTCACACACAGCTTCCCCTTCTGCAGGGTTATCTGTCCCTGAAGAAATGGAGAAAGGTCATGAGGAATAACCAGTGGAAAACCCTGAACCCACATGACAACAATAGGCCCCAGGCAACGTCGTAGCCCTTTGAGGCAGGAAGGCAAGTGGGAGACCCACCATATCTGCAGTGGTAGGGGGCTTCCACATTCATTTTATTGTTGATACTGGGGCAGCAACCAGCTTTATCCAAGACAAGAATTCTAGATCCTCCCCTTTGTCATGAGGGCAAACTAAAATCCTAGCAACCTTTGTTAGTAACCAAGTCACCATCAAGCTTACTAAGCCAGTAGAAATACAGGTGGGCAGCATGCACAAAGTTCATACTTTCGCCTTGCTCAAATTATCCGACCCAAGGAATAGCTTATTAGGATCTGATTTCCTATGTGAGCAGGGATATATTGTGGATTTGACTAACCAGTTGTTCTGTGTTACTACAACTCAGGAACTGGATCATCTGCCAGTAATCATGCCTGAATATGTCATGGTATCCCCAGTGGAGGAACCAACCAGTACAACCTGGACAAAGTAGTGGCTGAAAACACAGGCCAACCAAAACTACAGGCCTTACTTCTCAGTCATGCTGATAGTTTTGCCAAACACAAACATGACTGTGGACACATGGCAATCACTGTCTTTGTGAACGGAGAAGTCATACCAGCACAAAACAATATCCTTACCCAGACCAGGCCAAACCCTACATAGCTAGAACTGTTCAGTCCTTAATGGATCAGGGAGTTCTTGATAGCTGTATGTCAACAGTCAGTTCCCCTGTTTGTCCCTTTAAGAACCAGATGGATCCTGGCACCTCACTATTGACTACAGACACCCAAATCAGGTCACACCTGCTTGTGTGGCTACTGTAGCCAAGATGCCAGATCTAATCATAGAATATTAGGGTTGGAAGAGACCTCAGGAGGTCATCTAGTCCAATCCCCTGCTCAAAGCAGGACCAGTCCCCAACTAAATCATCCCAGCCAGGGCTTTGTCAAGCCCGGCCTTAAAAACCTCAAGGGATGGAGATTCCACCACCTCCCTAGGTAGCCCATTCCAGTGCTTCATCACTGTACTAGTGAAATATTTTTTCCTAAAATCTAACCTAGACCTCCCGCACTGCAACTTGAGACCATTGCTCCTTGTTCTGTCATCTGCCACCACTGAGAACAGCCTAGCTCCATTCTCTGGAACCCCACTTCAGGTACTTGAAGGCTGCTATCAAATCCCCCCCCACCCCCCTCACTCTCCTCTTCTGCAGACTAAATAAGCCCAGTTCCCTCAGCCTCTCCTCGTAGGTCATGTGCCCCAGTCCCCTAATCATTTTCGTTGCCCTCCGCTGGATTCTCTCCAATTTGTCCACATCCCTTCTGTAGTGGGGGGACCAAAACTGGACACAATACTCCAGGTGTGGCCTCATCAGTGCCGAATAGAGAGGAATAATCACTTCCCTGGATCTGCTAGCAATGCTCCTAGTAATACAGCTCAATATGCCGTTGGCCTTCTTGGCAACAAGGGCACACTGCTCACTCATATCCAGCTTCTCATCCACTGTAATCCCCAGGTCTTTTTCTGCAGAACTGCCACTTAGCCAGTCGGTCCCCAGCCTGGATTCCCCATGCAATGCATGGGATTCTTCCATCCTAAGTTCAGGACTCTGCACTTGTCCTTGTTGAAACTCATCAGATTTCTTTTGGCCCAATCTTCCAATTTGTCTAGTTCATTCTGGACCCTATCTCTACCCTCCAGCATATCTACTTCTCCCCCCAGCTTAGTGTCAGATGCAAACTTGCTAAGGGTGCAATTCATCCCATCATCCAAATCATTAATAAAGATGTTGAACAAAACCGACCACAGGACTGACCCCTTGGGCACTCCGCTTGATACTGGCTGCAAACTAGACACTGAGCCGTTGATCACTACCCGTTGAGCCCGATGATCTAGCCAGCTTTCTATCCACCTTATAGTCCATTCATCCATTCCATATTTGTTTAACTTGCTGGCAAGAACACTGTGGGAGACCGTATCAAAAGCTTTGCTAAAGTCCAGATATATCACATCCACCGCTTCCCCCATATCCACAGAGCCAGTTATCTCATAATCCTTTGACCCTGAGGCTTTTGTCCTTCTTGGGTCTACCCTGAGATCCACCTTCTAAATACTGAAAAATAAAGCCCAAGTGGGGAACAAAAACTCTCTGGAGTGGGATTGATTTGCTCCAGGCCCCCCACAGTCAAAGGGAGAAATGCTGAGCCCGGTGAGAAGAAGGAGGTGCCATGCCACACCATGTGTAAGCCTATAGTCTGCCATTGATCTATGAAATGTGGAGAAGACCTCAACAGCGCACCGTATTTGCATGGACACACCTACCATGCCAAATTAATCAATTTGACCTCTTTTTGGTTAAAATTCACTTAAGTCTTGGGTGCAGGAACAATGAAATGCTGCTATTCTTGTTGTATGATGAAAGACCACCAGAACTGAACTTAATATGCTGCAACTGATGGGGACACCCAAAGCTGGGCCTCATTCATTAAGCAGGGGTACTGGTGTGTCTGCTCCTTGTCAGGTTTTGGAAAGTTTTTGACTCTTTTTCTGTGGGGCCTTAAGATGTAGCTCCTATGGAGAGCTCTTGTTTTTGCTTAGTGATTCTTAAACTGGATTAGGGGTGTGGGAATTCCCAAAGTGGGAATTTTCTATAATATTTGTCTGAATCTGGTTTGTACCTCGTTTTCCCCTGTGTGCTATATTGTTACCTACTGGGTGGAAAGGGACTGCTTGCTCTGGGGCAGGCTAAGACACAGGTGTGAATGGTGCCTAGCTGTCTGGGACTAAGTGGGTCATTGGAAAGGGCCTGGCTGAGGCTGACTCCATAGCAGTGGTGAATCCATGACAAAAATGACAAATCCAATGACTGGGTCTTTGGTGCCTAGCAACCAGTGCCCATAGATTGCCCTACATCTCTACAGGATGCTGAGCAGCATTTCCCCAGGTAGAGAACAAAGAACTGGGATGGGCGATATGAGGTGAGGGTCTAAGTGTTGGCTGCTGGAGGCAGCTGGGGCACACCCGCAGATGGAGGAGGTCAGACTGAGCAACACAGGGACAAAGCTCTGGGCTCTGGCTACCCAGAACGGGCTCTGCTGTAACCTTCATTTCTCTGTGTTCACCAAGGCTTCCAATGCTGGGGGCCAGTCGTCTAATAAACCCACCCGCGTGACCTGCCCCTAGTCTGGTGCCTGTTAGGACAGGAAACGTAAGTGCACAAGAAGGAGAAGTAGCAAACAATACTTCCACTAAATTGGTAAATCAGATAAAGGGAGAAAATAGAACAGTTGATAGAGCACATTAGAAGACGGGCTGTGACTTGATCACAGGGGGACGGGTAAAAAAGAATTTCAAACTGAAAAACTGAGAGTGAGTGGGTTAACACTGGGGACTAATGCATTACTGCATGGAGTTGCTCAGAAATGATTAACTGCAGCAGAGAAGGGCAATATTGCAATCTATTTGGCATGCAGACAAAAGCAACAGGGACTGGAGAGACAAATTTAGTTTTTGCAAGAGCAGGTAACAACCCCCACTCTCCTCTCAGAGCCAGGATACAATCCAGGGGTATGGGTTCCCATCCCCTGCTTTAACCTACACATTCCCCGCTCCTCGCTCAGAGCTAATAATATAACCTTCTTTCTCAAATAGTTTTACATATGGATTAAGTTTTACTTTATATCCTCTCTCAATTTGCTAAATTTGCTGCTGTTACTTTGATAACTTGACAGAGATAACGTATCTTGGCTCAGGTCTCCTTCCCTTCCTAGGTTGCTCTTCCCTGCCCCCTCACTTCTGCTCTCTCTTTGTTTTAAAAGTTAAAAGTTATAGTTATTACAGAACCTTGCACTGGTGAAAAAGACGCAGCAACTAAACACAAAACAACAAATAAACAAAGAGAAAACAAGATAAAAACTTTACTTTGAATAAGCCCAGTGAATTACTTATTTTAATCCTTCTGGAATGCAATAGCTGGATATATTCCTAGCTTTCTTGAATATATGGTTGCCAGGCAACATGAACGTTACCTCTGCCTCTAATCCTAACCACTGACTAATATTTGAAATATGGGCTTTTCTTATTTCCATTTCATAGCATATTTTTAAAAAATGTAGGTTTGTTTTGTATGTCATATATGTTGGCCTGTGTTGTATGTTATGTGTGTCACATGACTTTTTTTTTGTTTCAACAAGTTTATAATTTTTTTAAATGTAAGGGGAACGACCTATTTTAATATTACAGCTGGGGTATAACCATCATAATACCAATACATGTTTTTTGCAATGCTCACGAAGACCTCAAATTTGCAAATGACATCAAAGAGAAACTGCTGAGCTTCACAGGTTTCAGAGTAGCAGCCGTGTTAGTCTGTATTCGCAAAAAGAAAAGGAGTACTTGTGGCACCTTAGAGACTAACAAATTTATTAGAGCATAAGCTTTCGAATGCATCCGATGAAGTGAGCTGTAGCTCACGAAAGCTTATGCTCTAATAAATTTGTTAGTCTCTAAGGTGCCACAAGTACTCCTTTTCTTTTTGCTGAGCTTCAGTTCATTTGCAAATTTGACACCATCAGCTCAGGAATAAACAAAGACCGTGACTGGCTCGCCAACTACAAAAGCAGTTTCTCCTCCCTCGGTGTTCACACCTCAACTGCCAGAAGAGGGCCTCATCCTCCCTGATGAACTAACCTCGTTATCCCTAGCCTGATTTTTGCTTGCATATTTATACCTGCCTCTGGAAATTTCCACTACCTGAATCCGACGAAGTGGGTATTCACCCACGAAAGCTTATGCTCCAATATGTCAGTTAGTCTATAAGGTGCCACAGGACTCTTAGCCATCTTTATTATGTTAACCAACTTAAGATGCATAAGGGTGCATCCCGAAAACATCAGAAGAGATCAGTGCACAGTGAAGAAACCCCAGGTATCAGGAAAAGAAAAATGAAGTCCTTTATATATAACAGATTGGTCAACTAATTTCAGTCTATCATGTATGGACAATTGAGTATGCAATTGCTTACAGAGACATTATAGAAACCACTAGCTGGGCCAGGTTTAACTGTTGTTTTAAAATGTATATTAATGAGCAAAGTAAGTTCATGTGCCTGTGGTTTTAAATCTTTATCACTGAAATATAGATGAATTTGGCTACTGTGTAAAAGCAACTGTATTATTGATGTACACTTCTGTCTTAGATATTATACTAGCATTTCATCAGGAATGCACACAAGAATCCAGAGCTGGGCAAAAGACTATTCTGCAATCTGGCATCTCTCAAAATAGGAGACTCCAAAATCTAGATGAAATTATTTAGTATATTGAAAGATTATCTGAATCTAGAGACCTATTTGAAACAGGGATGATATGAAATATATGTTTGTATATATGTGTATATACAAAAAAAAATTTGACTGCCAGGTGGTGGAAACTGTCTCTAAATTTGTTAGTCTCTAAGATGCCACAAGTACTCCTTTTCTTTTTGTCTCTGAACCTGTAATTCATGGTACTGAGGGCCTGGCTACTGACGAAACAGTACATCATTTACAATGTGCATGACATTGCTAAACTATTTAACCAAATACAAATAAAAATCAACAAGCTAATGGCAGCAAACAATATCAAAGGCAAGAAAAAAAACAGATTGGTAAAGAAATGTTAAATGTTGTGGTATTTACACAAGTCTGTGGGTTTTTCTGAAACAAAACAATTGTACTTTAGTAAGCCCCAAATGATCAGTGGGCATGTATGTAAGTAGAACCCAGCTGCAGAGCCAAAAGGGACATTGTGGCAACCATACTGGGTGGCACAGAAATTTGGGTCTCCCTATGAAATTCTGCAAACATTCAGTCTCTAAGGTGCCACAAGTACTCCTTTTCTTTTTGCGAATACAGACTAACACGGCTGCTACTCTGAAACCTGCAAACATTCAGAAATTGAACCTTAAAATTAACTCACTAACTGGTGGATTAGGTCAAGCCATTAAAAAAAGGTAAAATGATCAAGATTGTTAAATAGCCCAATTATCTGGACCACACTAGTGGAAAAAGGAATTCCTAGTACTGGGGGGTGGGGTGGGGGAATTGCAATTTGAAAGGCTAGAAGGTCTTGGACCTTGGGCACCACATGAAATTAATAATTTGACTGTGTCAATTATGGTTGCTATTCCTAGATGGAAAGGGAATCCTAAGGAATTGGTATATTAATAGTATGGATATAATAGAAAATGGGACCTATAAAGAGCATTACCCCAGTGTAAAGGCGCAACACAAGGAGGAAATGAGACAAACACAGTCTGCTTTTACCCAAGCAAAGATGGTTGTGTGAGGGCTTGGCCCAAATGAACCTGACCACAAGCGAGGGAGGTTGGGTCTGACTAGTCATTAAAGAAAGAGTGAAGGAGGCGGTACATCTCGGGGATACAGTATATGCTCTGGGATACCACAACTTCTCAGTAGGGTCAACATCATGCCAGGAGAGCCAGGATGGCCAAGCGTGAAGATGAAGGAGAATGTGACCAAGAATACTGAATGGGAGTCTCTGGTGACCAATCTCTTTGCACCTGTACCTCTGCTGTCTATTAACACCACTGATTTGGTACAAAGGAAAATAGAGCACTCGGTGCCCATTGCTCAACTAATAGCCAAGTAACACACAATTGGGGATGATATTGTTCAGATAATGGAGACATCCTGGTGGGCTACACCAAAGAAGAGGTGGGCTTGCACCCCCTGGTTCATACTTTAAGCCTAATACTGATGGTGGTTCAAATGATTACCATCACTGTGGTCTTGGGAACATGCTTCTGGGTAAGAAACTTGAAAAAGAAAGCACAGAAAGGCAGGAATATGATGCAAAGAAAATGAATGCTGATGTAAAGAGAAAGAAGCAAGGGAATGTAGCTATAGCCTGGTCATTAATACATGGAGGGAGGCCTCATTTTTTGGAAGATAGAATTCGGGACAGAAATAAATTATTAGGTTGCAAACAGACTGTTTGTGCTAAATAAGATAAGTAATCAGGGCGGTAGGCCAAGAAGACATAATGGCTGAGCCAACTAAGATAAGAGGCATGGGAACTATTTACTATTAACTAGATAACAAGGGATAAAGAAAGTAGAGATGAGGTAAAGAGGAAGTCGAAACATGGTCAAAAGAAGAAAAGGAGTACTTGTGGCACCTTAGAGACTAACAAATTTATTAGAGCATAAGCTTTCATGAGCTACAGCTCACTTCATCGGATGCATCGGAAACATAGTCAGTGTGTGTACAAAGAAAAGGAGTACTTGTGGCACCTTAGAGTCTCTAAGGTGCCACAAGTACTCCTTTTCTTTTTGCGAATACAGACTAACACGGCTGCTACTCTGAGTGTGTGTACAGTGCATGTTGCACAGTGATTGGTTCCTGCAAAGTAACCAAGCCAATCCAAAATTGTGTGAGGCGATGTATAGTAAATGTAATCAGACATGTAGTATATATAAAGGGAGATTTCTGTGGAATTCTGAAGCTGCGGTGTGCCCTGCATCCATTCCCCCACCCCCCGACTCCTGTTTGAGTTTGTTGAACTCAGCGTAGCACTGCAGTATGTAACTTGCCCTTAGTATAGACAAGTTTCCTGTTAGTACCAGTCATAATTTGGGGTCAGTGACACCTCATCCTAACTAAGGCACATGTTATTCAAAACAATCTTGTTCAGTGTGTCAGATTACTGATATTGAATCCTGATACAGCCATGTTTGATAAATTGGTTACTGTCAGTTCAGTAGGTTATTGGAAAACCACATCTACGAGAAACAACTGGATCTATATCAACTGCTGATGCATCACAGAACAATGTAAACCTAAAGAGCATCCCATTCGCACATGACTTGTTATGCAAGGAAAGTTACCCACCAAAGCTTATGCCCAAATAAATCTGTTAGTCTTTAAGGTGCCACTGGACGCCTCATTGGTTTTTTTTGTGGATACATACTAATAGGGCTACCCCTTTGAAAGTTGTTGCTAGTATAGTAGGCACTAGATATTTACATAAATATATTCCTGCTACTACAGATACATCCTAATTTAGTACAATATAAGGTGGTTTGACAAAATAATGAATAGGGATGTGTTGTCTAAGATATCAGGAACAAGGAGAGGTAACAAACAGATGCCATGGGACACATAAGGGGTTTATCCCAGTCTATAAATGTCGGGGTACCTCACCTTAACCCTTTGTGTGGCTGGAGGGACAGCAGAGACTCTCGCTGCTGACTGAGCCACTCCTTGCCAGTGGGCACTTATGTGTTCGTGTACATATAACCAAGGGCGCTGGCACCGTGCCTTGAGGGCAATAAACCTGGCTGAGTGCCTTTGTCACCAAACCGAGCCAGTGGTCTTTCTATGAGTAACACCGAGAGCTGCTGAATGAACACACCGCATGTCTGCCAGCACAGCTGACATTGGGGCTTCAAGAATGTAACAAAGCTGCTGCAGCAGCAACAACATTCCTCAGCACTTAACAACAAATGTTTGTAGGAAAACAGAAAAAAGAACAGGAGTACTTGTGGCACCTTAGAGACTAACAAATTTATTAGAGCATAAGCTTTCGTGAGCTACAGCTCACTTCATCGGATGCTGTAGCTCACGAAAGCTTATGCTCTAATAAATTTGTTAGTCTCTAAGGTGCCACAAGTACTCCTTTTCTTTTTGCGAATACAGACTAACACGGCTGCTACTCTGAAACATACAAACTGTGAGAGGCTAATTAGTTAAGATGAGCTATGATCAGCAGGAGAAAAAAACTTTTTTAGTGATAATAAAGATGGCCCATTTAGACAGTTGACAAGAAGGTATGAGGATACTTAGCTTAAGGAAATAGATTCAATATGTGTAATGATACAGCAGGACACACCACACGATCCATTGTCTACAACCAAGCTCTAAGATACAACCGCATTTGCTCCAATCCCTCAGACAGAGACAAACACCTACAAGATCTCTAACAAGCATTCTCATAACTACAATACCCACCCACTGAAGTGAAAAAACAGATTGACAGAGCCAGAAGAGTACCCAGAATTCACCTATTACAGGACAGGCCCCACAAAGAAAACAACAGAACACCACAAGCTATCACCTTCAGCCCCCACTAAAACCTCTCCAGCGTATCATCAAAGATTTACAACCTATCCTGAAAAATGATCCCTCACTCTCACAGATCTTGGGAGACAGACCAGTCCTTGCTTACAGACAGCCTCCCAACTTGAAGCAATTACTCACCAGCAACCACACACCACACAACAAAAACACTAACCCAGGAACCTATCTTTGCAACAAAGCCCGATGCCAACTCTGTCCACATATTTATTCAAGTGACACCATCACAGGACCTAATCACATTAGCCACGCCACCAGGGGCTCATTCACCTGCACATCTACCAATGTGATATATGCCATCATGTGCCAGCAATGCCCCTCTGCCATATACATTGGCCAAACCGGACAGGCTCTACACAAAAGAATAAATGGACACAAATCTGACATCAGGAATCATAACATTCAAAAACCAGTAGGAGAACACTTCAACCTCTGTGGCCACTCAGTAAAAGATTTAAGGGTGGCAATTTTGCAACAGAAAAGCTTCAAAAACAGGCTCCAAGGAGAAACTGCTGAGCTTGAATTAATAATGCAAACTAGATACCATTAACCTTGGTTTGAATAGAGACTGGGAGTGGCTGGGTCATTACACATATTGAATCTATTTCCTTAAGCTAAGTATCCTCATGCCTTCTTGTCAACTGTCTAAATGGGCCATCTTGATTATCACTACAAAAGTTTTTTTTCTCCTGGGGAAAGTTTTTTTCTCTTGCTGATCGTAGCTCATCTTAATTAATTAGCCTCTCATAGTTTGTATGGTAACTTCCAACTTATCTGAATGTATATCTATATATATCTTACTATATGTTCCATTCTATGCATCCGATGAAGTGAGCTGTAGCTCACGAAAGCTTATGCTCTAATAAATTTGTTAGTCTCTAAGGTGCCACAAGTACTCCTGTTCTTTTTGCGGATACAGACTAACACAGCTGCTACTCTGAAACCTGTAGGAAAACAGGGCACAAGCGGGCAAAATGCCCAAAGCTTGATGAAACAAGGTTTGTCTGGGACAGAGAGGCTGGGTCATCCTCTGTCTATCCAAGAAGTCAGCCTTTAGCCAGGCTCTGAGAGTGAAACGTGATTTGACCTGTCAGAGGAAAGCAGTCACACAGCCAGCTCCTCAGGGGCACAGGGGTGGTGACAGACGGGTTCCGACATCAGGCAGCGATGCACATGTCCTGTTGTACCCTCCTGGGCTCAGGCACCTCTGACCCGCAGTGGGAGTGGAAGGTGGTGGTGGTCAATGGGAAGACATTCATGGGGTGGAGAAATTCTGGGACCGAGAGAACCCTTGTCAGACCTGTGTGGTGCAACCCCATCAAATGCTGAAGGGCTGCATAACCAGGGTTAAGGTCCCAAATGTGGAGCCCTTTGCCTTGCCTACGGCTCAGATCGCTGGGCAGATGCAGGAAGGATCGGGGAGGCTGGTAGTTGGGGTCTCCAGGATATCAGCTCTAATGTCATTGTGGAGAATGACTGTATCCCCTTAGGAGAAAATTCAGACCCTGTTTCATTACCAGCCAAGGGTTTGAACCCCACGAGCCAGAAGGCTCAGAGTGGGGGTGTCAGTGAAAATGCAAATAGCGTGGCTAGCAAAAAGGAGGGGATTTTCCCCTTGGTTGTAACACAAAAGAAAGGCTGGTAAGCCCAAGACACCTTCCTGTCTGTTACAAGACACCTGGCTTTGAGTTTCAGAGTAGCAGCCGTGTTAGTCTGTATTCGCAAAAAGAAAAGGAGTACTTGTGGCACCTTAGAGACTAACAAATTTATTAGAGCATAAGCTTTCGTGAGCTACAGCTCACTTCATCGGATGCATTTTCCACCAAATGCATCCGATGAAGTGAGCTGTAGCTCACGAAAGCTTATGCTCTAATAAATTTGTTAGTCTCTAAGGTGCCACAAGTACTCCTTTTCTTTTTGCTGGCTTTGAGTGGAGCAGAGGAATGTCCCCCACCCATCTCCACACAGGAGATGTGAGTCACACTGGCTCAGCCGGTCATTTCCCTGAAGCCTGATGCTTCTGACTGAGGGTCCCAGCTCAGGACCTGCCCTCACTGAGGAAGCAGAGGCAGAGCTGAGCCCTGTGGTAGCTGAGACCCCTGCTGAGCGTGGGCAACACCCACAGGGCAGGACGGCTGCCAGACAGGTTTGCCTTGTCCAAGCGGGAGAGAAGCCCCTGAGAAAGATAAAGCAGCTGGAATGTCGCTGCTGGCAGAAGAAACACCTGGTCAGAATGTAGCCGGGGTCAGGGTGGACTCTCTTAACCAAGAAAGCCTGAATCACAGCCCACCTGGAAGGGGGTCGAGAGAGGACTCAGCCCAGGGGGTGAGGACAACAGATTAACCCCAAAAAAGGGGAAATGGGCTCCTTGCTTACGCACTGCCCTGGGGTTGAGACACAACCCCAGAAGGGGCCTGCCAATGTGCAGGAGCACCCTGCATCCCTGCCTCATTAGCCCCTGGGACATAAGAGCCCTAGAGACATGGCTGAATTAAGAGCAATTGCTCAAGTGGTCACTTCCTATCCCACCCCAGCCTAGGGGTAAGGACACCCCAGGCTGTAGCCAAGACGGCTGACACATGGAGGAAGGTGGGGTCCTGCCACTACTTCACTCATTGGCCCACAGGGAGGAGAAAGGAGTGGCAGGACCCCATCCCAGTTTCAAACAAAGATTTTGCGGTGGCAGAAGGGCTGGGGACTGCATGAAAACTCCTCCTGTGCCCCCTGCTAGTATCATCCAACTGACCAGACCTAAGGGAGGATGTCAAACTGCTTTGCGCTGTGTATAGGAAACTGTGAATTTGATTTGCAACTGTGCTGTAAGAATCTTGGAAGCGCTGGGAGGAACAGGTACCGAGAGGATGGGAAAGATGCTGTGGCATCTATGGATAATATCTGTGGGTTTGAACTTCCCCAGGTCACTAGTAAAAGTGACCCTACTCAGTTCAGCATTGAAAGGGAAAGGGATATGTCAAAGTGGGAATTTTCTGTCATATTTTTATGAATGTTGATTGTGTCTGTTTCCCCTGTGTGCTGCATTGTTGCCTAGTGGGTGGAAAGTGACAGCTTGCTCTGCGGCTGGCTAAGACACAGGTGTGAATGGTGCCTAGCTGTCTGGGACTACATGGGTCACTGGAAAGGGCCTGGCTGAGGCTGACCCCATGGCAATGGAGAATCCATGACAATGACAAATCCAATGACCAGGACTTTGGTGCCTAGTAACCAAGGCCCATAGATTGCCCTACATCTCTGCCGGATGCTGAGCAGCATTTCCCCAGATAGAGAACAAAGGACTGGGAGAGGGGTGTGAGGTGAGGGTTTAAGTGCTGGCTGCTGGAGGCAGTTGGGGTCCACCTGGAATCTGATGGATAGAGCCCAGCGCGGATACAAATTTCTATCTGCAGATAGAAATCGGTATCTGCTAAACTGCAGGACTCTCCTGGGAACCGCAACGGTGAAAGGAAAAGACTATGGGGCCTCTGCTCCCAGGAACAAGCGCTCCGCACTGGCAGCAACTCCTGGCTGTGCAGCTGTACCACCCCCAGCCCTGCCCCCAGGGGGGCTGTACGACCCCAGAAAGGAGCGGCCGCTGTGTGGGAGGGCTGGGAGCAGGGCTGGGGGTGGTACAGCCACACGGCCTGGAGGAGCTGCTGGCACAGGGTGCTGGCTCCTGGGAGTGATGGCCCCACATTCTTCTCCTTTTGCTGCTTCGGTTTCTGGGAGAGCCCTGTGGTTCAGCGGATACCAATTTTTATCTGCGGATATCCACATCCACAGATAGAAATTTGTATCTGAGCAGGGCTCTACTGATGGAGGAGGTCAGACTGAGCAACACAGGGACAGAGGTTTGAGCTCTGGCTACCCAAATGGGCTCTGCTGTAACCTTCATGTCTCTGTGCTCACCAAGGGCTTCCTGCACTGGGGGTTAGTCAACAAATAAACCCGTCTGTGTGACAGCGCTGGCTGTGTGTCCCTGCACATGCTGGTGTAGGGGTGCATTGCTCCCTACAATTGTATAAGTCTCCCTCAGTTGTCTGTCCCAGTGGGACTCCCTGAAAGGTGGTGCAGGGGGGCTGAGGGCCCAGAGGTCCAGCCTAAGGAGGCGGTGAAGCCACAGGGTTTCCCCTGGACCTGGAGGGTTCTGGCACACTGACGGGGTTCTCCCAGGGACTGTTCCAAAGCTGGGGTTGTAGCCCTGATCCTGTGGCTCCGTGACAAGGGGATGAGCCTTTAATGTGGTTGGGGGACAGAGCTGCTGTACAGGCAATGCAGTAGAGACAATGGCAGTTGGTGTTGCCCACTCCCCAGTGCAATCACTACAGGAATGTCCACTTCACTAAAACCCCGACAGCAACACGTTGCAGAGATCAAGTCTGCAGACTCAGGCTCTTGCTTTGGCACTAAAAATAGCTGTGTGGACGTTCCTGCTTGGGCTTTGAACTCAGCATAATTGGGGACCACTAGCAGGAATATTTACCCCACCCCCAACATATAATAAAAAGCAAAAGGGGGGCCCCTTGAGCTGCTCCAGGCCTAAGCAATTGCTTAGTCTGCTTATGCCTAGCACTGGCTCTGCCCAGGAGCAATCCAGAGTCACCCCCTGACAGAAGGGGGGTCTGGGCTGGATTCCAGGCTGACACTGATGTTAGATCCGTTTCTCCTGTCACTGCAGTGGGTGGGTGAGGATCTCTTTCTCCTCTCTCCTCTCTGCTTAGTGGGGCTCCGAACTGTGATAGCATGTTGGGTTTGGAATTTTGGGCTCAATTCAGTTTTCAGGGAGAAGATCTGGTTTGACCTTAACATTAATGTTTCCTCAGCTCTCCCCTGCCCCACCCTGTGGATATTCACGGCCCGGCACCCCACTCTGCCAGAACAGCCTGCACTCTGCAACAGAGATGGCTTGTTAGTGATCTGACCCCAGAGCAAAGGAGACACTTTCCCTCTGAATTCTCAGGGTCCCCAATGAGATGTGACATCAGCCCTGCCTTTGTCGCCTTTCACACCCTGGTCTACGGTCGGCCCCCCACACCATGGCCTCATGCCCTGGTCTCAGATTCCCCGACCCCCTGGGCTCATGCCCTGCCCAACTCCAATACTCACGGAGGAAGAGGACGGTGAGATCACACCGCATGATGGACCCGTTAGCGCTGCCACCAATGCCCCTGCTTCACAGAGCCTGACACCCAAGTGAGCCCGACTGAGGAACTGAGCCTCAGGGAGCCTGTGATGCTCTCCACCCATTTCTTCATTTTCGTGTGGTTTCTCTGCAATGTCCTGGGGACATATACTGCAGTCAGAGCAAACTCAGGTCCCTGCAGTGCACAGCAAACCACAACCCCTCTCCGGGCTGACCACAGCCCTTGCTCCCAGCACCTGCAGACCACAGGACAGGGGCTCCCCCGACCCCACACTTGAGCTGCCCAGTACAGGATTGAGAGGTGTCTCAGAAGATGTCAAGAGGTGCCCAAGTATTGACAGCCTGCTCCCAACCTTCTCCGCTGCATGGTCTAGCCAGGGTGCCCCCTTCCCTCCTTTTGTGCTGGATCAGAGCAATGAATCCAGCTAGACCCGAATCCCTGCCTCCGTGGTGCAGCAGATCAGACCAGAGGAGGGTGAAAATCCCCCAGAATGCACCTCACTGAGTGATGCTCTCCCTTCCTGACAGGGCCCAGCACCTACGAGGGAGCAGGAGGGTTGAGGGGACTGGTAAATTCCATTCTCAGGCAGCATCTCTGCAGATGCTTTTCTTAGTTGAGTCCATCTATGGGAACCGGAGCTGGGGCCAGGGCACGGGTGGTTGTAGATTCCAGCCCCTGCATGGTAGGGGGTATAGTTTCCTAAAAGCAGAAGCAAGGAAATTCAGAAAAAGGATAAGCCACCCCAGAGCTGACTATTGATCTCAGGCTGAGTTTATTTCCTGTGAAACAGACTGAAACCTGTTCCAGCAATGGTGAAATAGCTTTCTGCTCGTATAAGAGACTGGCTGGAGCTGGGAGCCAGGATTCCTGGGGTCCATCAATTGACCTAGTCATGGGGGAGTGGGGTCCAGTGGGTTAGAGCAGGGATGCTGGAAGCCAGGACTCCTGAGTTCTATCCCTGGCTCTGGGAGCGGACTGGGGTCCAATGCATTAGAGCAGGGGTATTGAGAGCCTTGGGTCCTGGGTTTTATCTCCAGCTCTGGGAGGAAAGTGGGGACTCAGCACCAGCCTTTCTTTCATGTTAATCACAATTCCCTGTTTTCTCCACCTCAGTGCAGTAATTTGTGGGGGAAGGATGCCCCGGCAAGGGCAGGTGGTGCTGGATCCTGGACCCGTGGGCTCATCCAAGCCAGGGAAGTCTATGGTCTCTCTTAGCCCTGCCCATCCCCCTCACTTCTCTCCCCGGAGCTGCTTTCCTGGGGTCTCACTGCCACTGGAGCGAGGGGCATGACCCTGCAGATGGAAGGACGGCTGGATGGGCACAGACAGATGGGGGGATCTGCAGTGATGGACAGACAGATTGTCCTGTCTCACAGCTGGGGACACTGAGGCTCCAAGAAGGAATTATGCCCCCTCCATGCAAAGCAGGGATCCCAGTTGTTCTCCCCTCCAGTCCCATGTCTCCCTGTCCACCTCCTCCCCCAGTCACTCCCCCAACCACCTGGGTCTCTGCTCTGAGTCCCCAGCTGGGCAGTCTCTCTGGGGAGAGCCCTGAGCTGAGTGCTGGGCCCTGGTGTGGGTGTGGGGGGGGTCTCCCCAGTGCTGGATGGAGGGGAGTCTCCTTTTCCCCCCAGATCAGGAGGCCTCGGCCTGCACCACACACAGCCCCCTAGGCCTGTTTTGCAGCCATGGCCAATTGCAAACTCCTGCCCCATTGCTGCCCTTCGGTCTCTCCGGGTCAGGGCCTTGCGGGGGGAGTCTCTGGAGCTGGTCCCTGTCTCTGGCATGGTGCCTCGGCCCCAGGCGAGGCAGATCCCAGGATCTCCCCTCAGGGCAGTGGCAGTAGGGGAGTGAGGGATAGCTGGAGTCCGAGTGTGGGTCCTACCTGACCAGTTTTGTTGTGGGGATTAGCAGGGCCTGGGGCTGCCCTGGAGAATGGCACAGACCCACCCCACCCCATACCCTGAATAAGGGCACTCCCCTCCCCATCCCCCAGTTACAGGGCCCTGGCTATTTCCAAACCCCAGATCTGCCCCACACAGCACACAGGACCTAAGGGTTGGGTCGCCTCACAACTGTCTGATGAATAGCCAAGAGGGGGTGCTCAATTGGACCTGTGACACAAGGGCTCTGTGTCCCTCCCCCTCATTCTCCCCTCCACCACATGCAAGGGGCTCTGTGTGCCCCCCGCACCCCATTTCCCCCACGAATCTCATGTCTGTTTCGGAAATACACCAGTCAAGGTACCAACAATTTAAACCCCATTTGGACAATGGGCATAGCTGAGATGGGCGGGGGGGGCATTATACAGAAAGGCATTAATGGCAGCTGTCACAGTTGCAGGGTAACTGCACCTGCACACACACCCCCACCTCCATGGGTCATTTCAGCAGTGCCCAGTCAGGTCTCAGCTCTCCAGCCATCACTTCTGGGCAGGGACCCTTGTCCCACTCTCTTCTGACCAGGGGGTGTTAAGGTGGCACAGCCTCCTGCCTTACACTGGGATATCCCCAGCAAGCCTGTCTGCTTAATGGCCAGCACCTGCGCCTTGCTTTTTCTCCAAGGGACAACATATTGCTAGCAGTTGCCACCCAGCTCTTTCTAAGCCAGCACCTTTATTTTTAAGGTAAAAGCACAATGGAGAAACCGTAAATAAAAACAATAAAAGGATGTAAACAGATGCTAAACATACCACTGGTCACCCATTAGTACAGCCGTTCCTTGGGTACGGCGAATCAGGGCAACTGCCCTGGGCCCTGCACTTTGGGGTGCCTCACGGGCAGGGAGGTGAGGCAGGAGGTGGGTGGGCGAGCAGGGTGAGGAGGCGAACAGGGAGGCACGTGGCAGGAGGGTTGGGGGGTGAGGATGAGCCCCCTACCAGATCCTCCCCCTCCCCCTAGTGTCTCCTGCCTGCCGGCAGGCCCCACCAATCACCTCTTCCCCCTCCCAGCACCCACCACAGATCAGATGTTTCACGGCATCAGGAGGCGCTGGTGGGGAGGGGAAAGGAGTGAGGGTGCAGTGCTCTTGGGCTGAACTGGGTGGGGAAAAGGCAAGGCAGGAAGAGGCAGGGAGGGATGGGGCTTTGGGGAAAGGGGTAGAGTGGGGGCAGGGCCTGGGCAGAGCCAGAGGGAGCACCCCCTTTCTAATGTCCTGGGCCCTGCACACCCCTAGGGACAGCCCTGCTCATTAGCCTGATGGGGCCCTAATTGGTCAAAGTCTTGCTAGCCCTTCCAAAAGGGTCTCCCCTGCACTCTTGGACAGAAGGTCCAGTTTGTTTCCTGCGTCAGAAAGAAGGCCCCTTGTCAGTTCAAGCTAATCCTTTTTTACCCAAAGCCCTTTCTTTCCCTTCTAGTCTCCCTCAAACACAGTTTCAACCAGTTTATGCAACCTACTCCAGGGGGTGGAACATCTGTTTCCAGTCTCGGGGTGATCACTCCTACTACTTTAGTTCCTGCAGGAATTGCGGTACTCCTACCCCGTGGAGTAGAACACAATCACATGTAAACTATTTCCCTCTTTCATTTTTCCTGATTCCTCCCCCCGTGACGCCTGGAGCATTCCCTGAAATGTTGGAATTGATTGGTGCGATACAATGTGCCCTTGTGTCCACACCCTACATGCTCCAGCCAGTGGGGTGGTGTAACTGACCACGCCTGGCACAGACCAAGAGGAAAGATGCTTACTGAGGGGCTGAGCCAGCCAGACCAGCCTGGCTGATGTCACAGGGAGGGAAGAGAGAGAGTGGAGCAGCGGGGGCTGTGTGCGCAGCTGTCCTGGACTGTGATGTTCCATTATTACAGCAGGTCTGGGGTTAGTAACTGCTGCAGAGAAGGGACAGAGATTGGCAAAATTTAAAAGTAACAAACTCAGAGGATCCTAAGGAGTACTTGTGGCACCTTAGAGACTAACAAATTTATTAGAGCATAAGCTTTCATGAGCTACAGCTCACTTCATTGGATGCATCAGAAAGCTTATGCTCTAATAAATTTGTTAGTCTCTAAGGTGCCACAAGTACTCCTTTTCTTTTTGCGAATACAGACTAACACGGCTGCTACTCTGAAACCTGTCAGAGGATCCTGACATTCTCCATTCTCTGAAGATGTGACTCTTCCTCCTGCCCTAGCCCTCCCTGCTGCTAGAACAGGTTTATCAGCAACCAGCTAAGGTTCTCTCTTGTCTTTTCCCCACTCCTCTTTTTTTGTCTCTTTTTACATTTCCTGTATTTTCACAGGGTTTGCTTTCTATTTTCCATTCACAAGCCTGTTTACTCCCCCACACGATTCCCCCACCCTACAGCCCTTCCCACATGCACCCCATCCAGTCTCACCTCTAAAATGTGTTCTTTCTATTTGCTCCCCATTAAGTCTGCTGCAGATGGTCTAATAGCACAACAATTTCAGTTAATGATAGGAAGGATTGTACCTGCCTAGGGTGGGAGATTCAAAAATGCCTCCGTAACTGTGAAGTTCATGTCCCATGGAACGTCACCTACCCCTGGTTATTACAGACTCTGAAACTTTCCTAAATTACCTCCTACCCACTGTGCAGTGTGTACAGGACACAATGCTAGGGGTTGAAGCTTTTGTCAGCATAAATTTACAAAGGAAAACATTAACTCCTCCTTTTTCTTTCTGGAATAATGTGGCCAAATCAAACTCAGATGCATAAAAAAAAATCTTTGTAGGTTCATAAATTTTAAGGTGCCAAAAGACCAGCTTGATTAGCTAACCTGACTTCCTGCTTAACAGATTTACACTCAGGAATTCCTGCATCCAGCCAATAAGTTGTAATAGAGCTAGAACAGATCTTTTAGAAAGCCGTCCAGTCGCCATATAGAAACACTTAGGTATGTGCTGGATTCTCCATCATGTGAAAAGTTGTTCCAGGAATTAATTATCTCCATGACCAGTTGATCATGATCGAGGGGTTGGTGACTCACAGCTGGTTGGTGACCACTGGTCTAGATAATACTTAGTCCTTCCTCAGTGCAGGGGACTGGATTAGTTGACCTATTAAGGTCCTTTCCAGTTCCACATTTCCATGATTTCTATGAATGGTGGTGTTAGGATCCAACAGGCTGTGGAATCCAGTAGAGCTGGGCCTTTGAGGGATTCTGTTCTGACTTTAACATGACAGTTAAAAGCATGAATTTGGTGCTATTCCAATGAAATGTGTGTTTTAGGGTCCAAACTGTCTGTAAAATCTAATAGAACTTGGTCCTTTTGTGGTGAAATGTTTGTGTTTAACCTGCTCTATAGCGCTTGCCAAGTAACAGCCATGAAAACAGCACTGATTGACCAAGTGGATGTCTCAGGGTCCAACAGATCTGGGCTTTTTTGGTTCCAATTTCTGTTCTCAATGTGCTCTGCAGCGATCTACTTGTGGATGTGTCATATCAATATCTAGAATACTTCATTATGAAATACATAACACTGGCCCTAGCTCACTGCATGCTTAAGTTGGTGTCTGTAAGAGGGTCAGCACCCACCTCTCAAAAGTGCCCTCTTCCCTGGCTTATAGTGCCTGCAATCACAGGTCTTCAGCAAATCACCCCAAGCCACATTCACTGATCCCAGCTTCTGGGGTATACAGTCTCAGATTCATTTCCCAACCCTGGTAGGGGCTGTAGCACTAAGGCTTCTTCTGAGAGCCTCTGCCTTCTTAAACAACCCATCTCAGTACCCACAGCTGGTGTCCTTTCAGCAGTCCTCCCTGAGGGAAAGAATCCCTTAGTTGAGACCCTCCTTCCAGATCTCAAGATGTCCTCCCACACTCCGAGGGAAGGGACCCTAGTTATTAGGAAGAGACAGGCAAAAGTAATGGGGGATTTGATTATTAGAAATACAGATAGTTGGGTTTGTGACAACCGAGAGAATCGCATGGTGAATTATGGGCCAAATGTGAAAGTTTTGGATGTACAAGACATCCAGATAGAATTATCTGCAGTGCTGAGGAGGAGCTGCTGATGGTACAGGTAACAACAATGACAAAATTAAATACATCATAAGCAGAAGTCTGCCAAATAAGCAGTGGGAACACTGAATGATTGAGGTACTAAAGGAGCACTCAAGGAACACAAGGCCATTGTGGAGAAGCTAAATGAATTCTTTGCATCAGTCTTCACTGATAACTGATAACAATGAAAGTTGGTAGAAAGGGTAGGAAAAGGAGACAAAGACTGGATTAGTCCAAACAAAAATAGCTATTGATGCCACCAAATGTTTGTGTTAGCGTTGTGACTGATAAATAAGGGAAGGGTAGGGACTGGAAATCAATGGACCAAAGTTGGTGTGTCAGAAATTAGGCCTAATTGGTGAATGAAATAATGACTTAATGGACTTGTAACAAAGGACAATATCCTGGATAAACCTTACTGAAGTAAGTTAAACCTTATTGAATTAATTTTAATACCTTTGTGGTCTATTGTATTCCAAATGCAATTGTTTCATATGTTGTAGAATTATATGTAACTTTTCTAAGAGATATGACTAATGTAAACCTTGGGGAAATGTTAAGCACTTCAAAGAACTGGCTGGGACAATACATGTGAAGTGCGTTTCCTAGCAGGCACACGGGAGGCCTTTTGAAGCTATGCCCTGAGGAGAAAAGCCCACTATCTGCTGATTAGCTGCACCTGGAAACCCCAGATCCAACTATCCAACTGAACTGTAGAAAGGGTGGTCTAAACTTTTCATGAGTGTGCTAGTTCTGAGCTGAGGCTGTTAGGAACTTGTGACCACAGAAGCGATTCATTGGTGGTATTTGAAGGACTAATCACCTGCCAGAGCCCATGCTGCAGTTGGGGTGATCTCAGGTAAGATTACTAGCATGCATGTAGGTTCTGTTATTGTTTTAACATGTTTTCTCTGTAATGCTATTACCCTGTGAGTTAATGTGCTTGCTTAGAAAGAGCTGGGTGCTAACTCATCAGTGTGCAATGACACTGCTGTTAGTCACTGAAGAGAAGGGAAAAAGCAGCAAAGGCAGCCTGGAAACATCCCAGTCAGGAGGGAGGGAAACAAGGGTCTCCACCCAAGGGAGATGACAGCTGGGGAGCTGGGAGCCTAGACTGGGTGCCCTTGCTGGACAATAGAGAGGGGAATATAGGTGCAGTTGCCCTGAATTGTGACAGGGCTATTTCGCCCGCTACCTCTGCCTGTTTGGAGCTTTAAAAAGGGAGATTTGGGGGACCGAATTGGCAGAGCAGACCCCTGGGATTCCCTGGGGAAAGGTTGACAGCTGCTGCTTCACTCCAGAGACTCTGACTTCAGAGGTGGGAAGCACTCACTGGGATGTCCAGGCCAGCACACCAGTGAGGAAAACCATCCTCAAAGCTGGATCATAAACACTCCAGCTGCATGCACATGAGATCCTACCCTGTCTTCCCTTCCCTCCTGTGCTTCTTTCCAGCCCTCGCTATCTTCGTCCCATCATCCCCTCCTCTCTCTGTTCTTTTCCTGAGCCATTTTGTAAGAGTCACATTCCTAGATTTCAAGGCCAGCAGGGACTCTTGTGACCATCCAATCTGACCTCCTGCATAGCACAGGCCAGAGACCCTCCCCTGGCAAGCCCTGCATCTAACCCTTAGCTTGTGGCTAGGCTGGAGCATGGAAAAGACATCCAAAATTATCCAGTTCCCTGCAGGAAGCCCCCTTCTTGTGTCTTTGCACGGTCCTTCCTCAGCCTCCTCCCTCCTGGGACCCTCTGTCACCTGTGTGACCCCAAACTGATACTGGCCATTCCAGGCCTGACAGACCCCAAACAGCCAATCCCATCCCCCCTGCTCCCAAACAGCCAATCACATTCTGGCCATCCCCACAGCTTGGAGAATGGATGGATGCACGCCCCCAATGGGGGGCAGTAAGCAGAGCTGGGCAATGTGGGGCCGAGCCCCTCCCCTGCATGCAGCACAGGAGCAGCTCGGCCAGTGGGTGGCACTGCAGAACCATGCAAGGGCTCCTGCTCCCCATGCTGGCTCCTCTCCGTTCCCCATCTCCACAGGCTCCACCCCATTCCAGTTACCATCTCCCTTGCTGGAGGGAGCCCACCCACCGTCACTGCCAGGAGTGGGGGTTGCTCAGAATGGGGCTGGCTCCCAGCTCCAAACACTCAGCCAGTGGGGTGGTGTAACTGGAGCGGAGGGGCGGGGGGAAGCCGGAGCCTGTGTTGTTGGGGTAGCAGAGCCTGGGGAGCCCTACGAGGCAGCAGCTTTGCAAGCAGCCTGCAGCCCTTGGTGGCCTGGCTCACACGTGAGCTCTGAGCAGTGTGGCACTGGCCAGGATCACCAAGCCTGGCACAGACCAGGCGGAAAGATGCTTACTGAGAGGCTGAGCCAGCCAGACCAGCCTGGCTGATGTCACAGGGAGGGAAGAGAGAGAGAGGAGCAGCTCCCCCAAGGTGGGGCTTGGGATAGCCAGATTCAGGACTCGGTTCAGCTCCCTCTCCCACCCCAACTCCTGGGTTATATGCAGGAGCCAGCTGGTTTGCAGGGACCAAGGGTCAGTGTGGATTTCCCCTTCTCTGCCTCATGGGAAGCACCTGATCTCCCATCTCTGTCCCAGCCAACGCTGTGGGTCCCTCTGTCCCATCCCCCAGACTTTCCCCCTCCCTATAGTAACCAGCCCCAGATGTTCAGTCCCCCCACAGAGGAGCCCCCTCCCCCAGCTGTAACCATCCTCACCCCTGGGCCCTGACCCCTCAGCTCTGCTGGAGACTTTTGCAGATGGGATCTTGGCACTGGAGGGGAGAGGGGTGCACTGTTCACTGTCTCCAGGGGGCACCCCACGGCTCTATCCAAAGGCAGGGCACATTCTCCAGGGGCCCCAGTCCAGCTCTCATGCACCCAGCGCTGTGCCAGTGACCCTGCTACACTGAGCCCTGACTTCCATGGAGCTGCCCATGGCCTGTCCCTGTACTGTGACAGTTTGTGCAGACTCAGGGGATGAGGGTGAGGGGTTCACATGGCTCCCCCCAGCCCCAGACACCTGACCATTTACCAGCCTCCTGGCTCCCCGCCATTGTGCTGCCCATCCCCCAGCCTGCTCCCGTCCCTGGACTCCCTGGATAGCTCTGTGTCATCTGCACCGGTCTCCCCTTCCCCCGCTCACCCTGCTCCCAGAGGGGGAATAAATGTGTGAAACAGCCACCGCAGGACGAGCCCAAGCCTGGGGGCTCCTCTTTGGCCCTGTCCACACCAGGCCAGTAGCCGCAGTTGGAGGCTCGCCAGCTAAGACGTTAACTAGCCCGGCTGTAAACCCTCGTGCAGGCTGAGCGGAGCCCTTTAAACGTGTGTGAGCTGGGTGTCCAGGCCCAGGGGAAGCACACCCGGTGCAGGCTGAGTTGTCAGGGCGCTGTCTGCACCAGGCTTGGGAACAGGCTTGGTGGGGTGTCAGAGCGAACGCCTCTGAACAGCCGCACGTCCTGGCAGCCTCGGCTACGCACTCGGACACCGTCTCCATTCAGATTGGGGGTAAAGCTCATGTTAGGCCTTGTCCCCATGGGAACGTTCTCAGTTCTTGTCACCTTTGTCAGCTGCTTCCTGTGCAGACGCAAGGCAATATCAGCAGTGAGGACCTTGGTAGCCAAACCCAGCACCCACCTCCATCAGCTCTCGGTTCAGTTTCGGCTGCTCTCTTGGGGCAGGAGACCAATGAATTACGAAACGTGTTTACCAATGAAATATGCTAGGCAGACAGCGATCACGTAGGCAACAAATGCTTCCCTGTTCCGCTGAGATCGCCAAGGAGGGATATAGACCAAACATCCACCCCGAGCACCTTCAGGAGCCAGACAGAGACTGAGCCACGTGACGCTCGAGCCGCAAGGAGGCCACATCCTTTTGGGACTTGCAGAGATGACAACATGGGAAGGTGGCTTGGGCATAAGCTCAGCTGTGAATGGACCCGCTCTAGGTACGGGGGGGGTGTCCCCACGGGGTGAGGCCAGTGCAGTGATGCCCTTTCCCTGGGCAGACAAGAGCTGTGTCTACACCACAACCGCAGCAGTGGCCCAGCCCAGCGCTGTGGCTACGCTGCTGTGGTGTCGTGATGCAGACGCTGCAGCAATGGAAGGGGCTTTGCCGTCACCGTAGTTAATCCACCCTCCAAGCTCGGTCGACCTAAGCTATAAGTGTCGACCAGACCAAGCCTCAGCCTCCTTCAGCTGGAATAAAGGCACCCACACAGCCCTCAGCATGGCTATAACTGCATGGAATGACCCTCGCACACTCAGTCCAACCCGTGCGCCTGTCCTGTGTCCACCAGGCCTCCGTGGATCAGTTCTGCTGACTCCCTGTGAACCAGCTCTGGGAACAACCCCTGCACCCCATGTGTCCCAGAACCAGCTGTTCCAAGAAGGGTTGGTTTGCTCAACATGTTCCAGGAACATGTATTTCACAATCCAATGATATAAATAAAGCCACAGCGCAGGGCACAAGGGTCACTCCTCTGTGGGCTCAGTTGTGCACACCCACTGGGTCACTGCAGGAAGGTGCGGAGGGAAGGGTCTCTGCAGTGAGAGGCCTGTCACATCCCCTGCCCCCTTGGATTCCTGCCTCCTTGGGTGCCTGCCCCACCTCCCCAGTCTCCCAGCCTGTGACTGTCAGAAGCAGGGGCCAGCGAGTTGTATCTCCACATGGTGCCTTAGCACCAGCAATATTCAGAGCCCAGGGGCCCAGCTCCACCAATATTTGGGGCTGGGTGTCCCTCCCCGACCCCACCTGCCACACCCCCCCGCGCCTCCCCCGAGTGTCCCCCAGCCCTCTCTTGCTGCCCCCGGCCCCCCACGCGCCTCCCCAGGTCCCTGGAGCAGAGCATCCCTGCCCCTGCCTCTGCCTCTTCCAAGCAGCTCCATGGTCCTAGTGCCCCCAACTCCACTGCCAGGGCAGACTGACTGAGCCTGTCCTTCCACCTCAGACCCTTCCCTTTTCTGGCAGGACCCTCCACCAGCACAGGGCCCCCCCCCTGCAATCACCGCTCCTGCCCCATGCTGGGCAAGGAGGCAGCCCCATCCCTCGCCCCCAGGGAGGCTACAGTCAGGGGCCACAGCAGGGGAGGAGGCACACGCAGCGCCCCCCGGCACCCACCGTGCGGGAGGCAAGGGAGATTCCTGCACCTGAGAGGGGCCCTAGAAGCACAAGCAGTGACAGTGGGGGGTGAGTGTGCTGATGGGGGGCGGGAAAGGGGGGCTCCTCCCCAGAGCTCACTGTTGCCGGCAGGGAAGGGGCTGGGGGGAGTCCTCCTCTCTGGCTCCTGTCCCGGAGCAGCCTGCCTGCACCCCAAACTCATCCCCAGCCCTGTCCCACCCCAGAGCCAACACCCCCAGCCAGAGCTTTCACCCCCTCCACACTCTCAACCCTCTACCCTAGCCCTGAGCCCCTCCAACACCCCAAACATCTTATCCCCAGTCCCAGCAAGAGCCCTCATCCCCCTGCACGCCAACCCCTTGCCTTAGCCCTGAGCCCCTCCAACACCACAAACCCCTCATCTCCAGCCCCTGACAGAGCTCTCATCCGCCTGCACTCCAACCCTCTGCCCCAGACCTGAGCCTCTCTAACTCCCCAAACCCCCCATCCCCAGACAGAGCCCTCACCCCCCACACTCCTACTTTCACTCTGAGCTCCTCCCACACCCCAAACCTCTCATTCCCAGCCCCAGACAGAGCCCTCACCCCCTACACCCCTACTCTTGCCCTGAGCCCCTCCCATACCCCAAACCCTCATCTGCAGCCACACCTCACAGCCCTCACCCTGCACCTCCTCCCATCCCCAAACTCCCTCCCAGAACCTGCACCCTAGCCCCCTTCCGCAGCCTAGGGCCTGCACCCCAGACCTCCTCCCCCACCCAAACTCCTTTCCGGAGCCTTGGGCAGGTGGGGGGCGGAGTTTGGGCGGGGGCGGGTTCTGGGCACCTCCAAAATTTCTACAAACCTGCCACCCCGGCACACTGAACTGAGCCTGCCACTCTCACAAGGACAATTGCCTGTCCTAACGCCTGGCCACGCTGCCCCACGAGGACTGTGCTATGAACATGGGATTTCGCGGGTGCCTCCTGCTCCCAGATGGGCACCCCCTTGGCAGGAGCTCAGCTGCCTGTGCTGGAGCTGGGAACACAAGGATCCCCATCCTCCTGGCCTGGTTTTGGGGTGAGTGGCCTTTTCTCTTTGCTCTGGCTTTGAATAGCCCTGGGGGCAACCTGTGATTCTCCAGCCCCACCCATCAGACATGGCTTAGCTGTGTCCTGGGAGCCAGAACTCTTGGGGTCTATTCTGCCTTGGGAAGTGGAATGGGGTCTAGTGGATAGAGCAGAGGGTCTGGAAGCCAGGACTTCTGGGGTTTATTCCTGTCTTGGGAAGGAGAGTGGGGTCTAGTGGATAGAGCAGGGGGTGCTACCAGGATCTATCTAGCTGCATGTATGATTTTACAATAGAATTAGTTTAACTTTTGTTAAGCATTAAAAGAGTAAAAAGAAATTGGCATGTCTCTGAATCCTGGAGGTGTTTCCCAGATGCCCTGGGCTGGTCTCTTTAGGAACACGGGACACAGGACGCGTCATATAATCCTAGTCACACACTTATCAAGCGCCATCTTCATGTGAGTTAGCACATTCTCCCCTTACCCATTAGGAGGCTGTTCCTGAACCTTCTTCTCATTTCCAGCCTAACATGACTCCATATCCCCACTTGTTCTTGTGCCAACAATTTCCTTTGGCATTACCTGGAGTTAATCCTGCTTTGAGCAGGGGGTTGGACGAGATGACATCCTGAGGTCCCTTCCAACCCTGAGATTCTATGATTCTGTGAGTAGCTCTTCTCACTCTCTGTGGTTCCCATGATGGATTCGTACAGAGCAACCAGATCCCTGCTCAGCCTCTGCTGTGCCAGCTAAACGAGCCAAGCTCCTCTTGTCTGACCAGCCTCCATCCCCCGACCGTCCTAGCAGCCCTTCTCTGCACCTGGTCCCATCTGAATCCATCTGCCTTGCACTTAGGTGACTAGAACTGCACACGGGATTCCAGGGTTCCTGTCCTGCTCTCACTGTGTTTGTTCAGTGTTTGACGCTTCATTTCTTAATTATTATTTATTATGCAAACACAAGAATTCATGTTACGGCAGCACTGTCTGCCGAGCTCAAGGTCCTGTGGTGCTGGGCTCTGCACTGGCAGGATGACAGGCAGTCTGTGTGCTCGAGAGCTCAGTTTAAATGAAGAGGATAGAGAGGGGGATAGGGACACAGAGAGGGGATGTGATAGCAGCTGCTGGGAATGGACCCTGGTCTCATCACTCCCCGCCCAGTGCCCCTCACTGGTTGTGTCGCAACACACAACCAGAGACAGCCATTATCCTGCTGGCCTCAGTCACTGTTCCTAGATACAGCCCTTCTCAGACTCAGGTAGGCACTGACAGAGCCTGTGAGACAAGGACAAGTTAATATTACAAATCTCAGCTCCCTCTCAGCACCCACCAGCATTTCCAGAGGGCCAGCAACCAACTTTGTAAGCCCAAATAAAGAGACGATGGCTCTGTCGCTGGACACTGAAAGAAGAGCTCATCACTGAGAAAGGTTGCAGATGACACAATTGTGAGAATGTAAATAATGAAGAGGACAGGTCATTGATTGAGTGATCTGGGCACTTTGTAAACTGGGTGCAAGCAAACCATATGCATTTTAACAGAGCTACATGCAAATGTATATATCTAGGGACCAACAACATTGTCCATACTTACATGTTGAACTCTCTCCTGGGAAGCAATGAGTCTGAAAAGGTTTGGGGTCACGGTGGATGAACATGAGCTCCCAGTGTGACACTATGGCCAAAAGATCTGCTGTGATCATAGGATGCATGACCAAGGGAATTTCTAGTATGAGTAGACAGTTTATTTTACCTCTGCACTGGGCACTGGTGTGACCGATGCTGGAATCCTGTGTCCAGTTCTGGTGTCCCTAATTCAAGAAAGAGGCTGAAGAATTGGAGAGGGCTGAGAGAAGAGCCATGGGAATGAGGAAAGGATTAGAAAACCTGCTTTATAATGATGGACTCAAAGAGCTCGATCTTAAAAAGAGAAGGTTAAGGAGTGACTTAATCACAATCTGTGAGTATCTACTCATGGAACAAGTATTTCATAATGGGTTCTTCAATCTAGCAGAGAAAGGGAGAACAGGATCCAATACCTGGAAGTTGAAGCTAGACAAATTCAGGCTGGAAATGACTCATTTATCAAGGGTCGTGGTGGATTCTCCATCACTGTCAGCTTTTAACTCAAGATTGGATGTTTTTCTAAACAATCTGCTCTAGGAGTTATTTCATGGCAGGTCTCTGGCCTGTGCTATACAGGACTCAGACTAGATGATCACAGTGGTTCCTTTTGACCTAGGAATCTATGAATCTGTAAAAATCACTGAGTCAGACTGAAACCTTCTACCACCCTATCAAACTGTGTTGGGTGTGCAGGGCTGAGGAAGATTTTGTGAAGCCCCTGGAATCTCATAAAGCTGCTGAAACACTGCATTCAAAGTTTCTCCCTTGATTTGAGATGAGCGACATTGGGACCCCACTAGGATTCCAAGTCTGGTAAAGAATTCATTCACTAGAATGAACGTAGTACATTGGTTCATTTCATACTTATTAGCCATGATGGATCATAGAATCATAGAAGATTAGGGTTGTAAGAGACTTTAGGCGGCCATCTAGTCCAACCTTCTGCTCAAAGCAGGACTAACACCAACCAAATCATTCCAGCCAGGGCTTTGTCAAGCCAGGCCTTAAAAACCTCTAAGGAAAGAGATTCCACCACCTCCCTACATAATCCATTCCAGTGCTTCACCACCCTCCTAGTGAAATATTTTTTCCTAATATCCAACCTAGACCTCCCCCACTGCAACTTGAGACCATTGCTCCTTGTTCTGTCATCTCCCTGAGAACAACCTAGCTCCATCCTCTTTGAAAGCCTGCTTCAGGTAGTTGAAGACTGCTATCAAATCCCCCCCTCACTCTTCTCTTCTGTAGACTAAATAAGCCAAGTTCCCTCAGCCTCTCCTCATAAGTCATGTGCCCCAGCCCCCTAATCATTTCCGTTGCCCTCAACTGGACTCTCTCCAATTTGTACATATCTTTTCCGTAGTAGGGGCCCCAAAAGTGGACGCAATACTCCAGATGTGGCCGGGACAGTGACAGAGGGGAATAATCACTTCCCTCGATCTGCTTGCAATGCTCCTACTAATGAGGCCCAATATGCTGTTGGCATTCTTGGCAACAAGGGCACACTGCTGACTCATATTCCAATTCTTGTCCACTGTAATCCCCAGGTCCTTTTCTGCAGATCTGCCACTTAGCCAGTCAGTCCCCAGCCTGTAGCAATGCATGGAATTCTTCCATCCTAAGCGCAGGACTCTGCACTTGTCCTTGTTTAACCTCATCGGATTTCTTTTGGCCCAGTCCTCCAATTTGTCTAGGTCACTCTGGACCTTATGCCTACCCTCCAGCTTATCTACCTCTCCCAATGAAATCCAAACTGATTATTAACTCACCCGCAATCCTGGCTTCTTGCTCGAACTCCAGTGCTCCAATTTTCAAACCCAATTTCCCCCATTTTTGGAAGGACGCACACTCCCCAGTCATGGGGCATGACTACATTGCACACAGAGCATACTGTGGGGGTGTGAATTGCAGAGCACACCAAAGAGCTGCACTTGGACTGTCCTGTGTGGACGTTGCTGGCGCAAACTGAAGTTTCCTAATTCGAGTTAACATGCTGTTTGAAAGACGACTATGGTAACTACATTAACAATGCCCACCTACACTAGGCGGGCAGGGGGAGCTCAAACACTGTAACTGTCTCCCACACACACACTAGGGAGAGTGCAAGGCCTGGCCAGACGTGGGGGGAACAGGGTGTGTCATGCTCCTGTTCCAGATGTGGTCTGACTACAGAACTTGTTTGTCCACTCCAGTTGAGTTCACCGTTAGATCCTTTAATGCCCTGTCAGGTATGGCTGAGGTTCGGCTCCATCAGGGATGTTACACACAGCGCCACCCAGTGGCTGAGCAAGCACTACAGGTTAACATTCCAGTCCATCTCCCCCATTAAGTTCCATGTTCCTGCCATTTATTCACACTGTCACACTGGCTGTGAAGTTCAGGACAGATCAATCTGCCCAGTGTCTCTAACCCGTACTGGGTTCCTAACTGTAAAATACCAATGTGTAGCAGCTTGGCCACCTGGGTGGCCATTAGTTGCAATGATTGCCTGGGGTAGTTTTGGAATCCTTGAGTTGTTGTCTACTTGTTCTGCGTCTGCCGTCTGTCAAGTTTGCTCTGTGGATTGTTCCTTCTGAGGAACTAACTGTAGCTGTTGATGGTTTCTGTTGGATTCCCCCGTCAGTCTCAGTCACATGTAATCTGGGTGCTGCATTCTTTTCCTTGACGACAGGTGGAGTCGTCCATTCTTTTTCTTCCTCCAATTCGATGTGAGCACGGTCACCGGGTTCCAGACCCAGCAGGTCTCAAACAGAGTGATGGCTCTTGTAAACATGTCTTGTCGTGTAGGGACCAGTTGCCATCACTGGCACTGGGTGGGTTATTTGGCTGTCCTCTCCCCATGCCAGGAGAGAGGGGAGGGGACAAGGTGGATTTGGGACTCTGGGATTGAGAGGGCCTCTGACCAATCAGAGAACTGTGGAGGAGGGCCAGTGGGCAATAGCCAGCACCCCAAGTCAGTCTGATTGACCAGGCAGCCGGGCCAATCACGGAGCCCAGCTCAGATCTAGCCTTCATGCATGTTGGGGAAGGAGACAGCGAGAGCAGCCCCCGGGGAGGAGCTGGGGTGGGGCCAGGGAGAGGCCGGGGACTGGGTGGGGCTGAGTAAAGACCTAGTACATGTGTGGGAGCTGGCAAGTGGGGCGGGGCTGGGCTGGGGTCAGCACGTCCGGCGAGGGTCAGTGATGGGGACAGCACCAGGGTTGGTGAGGGGGTGGGGCCAGGGTTGGTCGGAGGGCAGGGTGATGGTCAGTGAGGCAGGCAGGATGTGTGAGGGGACGGGGACATGGTCACTGAGGGGAGTGGAGCCAGGGTCAGCTAGGGAGGTGGGGCCAGTGAATGTGGCCATGAACAGTGAGGGGACAGGGCCAGGATTTCTGGGAGGGGGGTGTCACAGGTCAGTGAGGGGCGGGGTCAGGGACATTGAGAGGGTGGGGCAGCAAGGGGGCAGCGTGAGGGTTGATGAGGGTCTGGAGGCGGGGCAGGGAGTGGGGCCAGTGAGCAGGGTGAGAGTTGGTGTGGGGTGCAGGGCGAGAGTTTGTGGGGGAGCCAGGCCAGGATCAGTGAGAAGGGTAGGGTGAGGGTTGGTGAGGGGGGGTGGAGCCAGGGTTGGTGAGTGGGGCACGTCCTGTGAGTGGGGCAAGTGTTGCCAAGTGGGATGAGAGGCGGTGGGGTGGCAGGGCCAGGATCAGTCAGGAGGCAGTGTGGAGGATGGGGCAAGGTTCAGCGAGGAGTGGGATGAGGGTTTGTGAGGGGGGTGGGATGGCAGTTTGTGAGGGGACGGGGCCCCACCGTGACATGGTGACAGGCCCAGCCTGGCAGGACCCTATGGAGGGGAGCGAACCCAGCAGCAGAGACAGGGGCTGCAGGGGAGCCTGGGGGATCATGACCTCACTGTGAGGGAGCAGGAGACAGGCAGAGACCTAGCGAGGGGGAGTGAGTGAGCAGCAGAGAGGGCTGAGCTGTGGTATCCTAGAAACTGCCGGTCCCCTGTACTGCCCTGAGACCCACCATGCAGGGAGCCATGACTACCCTGGCCTGGGGGGTTTCTGGCAGCCCCTGAGCCAGGCTGATGACTGCAGCCATCTCTGCAGAGACTTCTCTGATCTGGTCCTGCAGCAAAGCCACTGCGTTAGCCGTGCACGGCCTGGACTAAGGCAGCCCCACCTCATAGTAGGTCAGGGAGTCCGTGGCTCAGAGGAGGACGGGTTTTTCTTTTCTTGATTTCTCTCCTTTTCAGTTGACCCTTGGCCTCAGTGGCTGAGTGGTCTGATCCCCCGGTGAGTACTTGGCTTGGGCATTCACCAGTGTGCGAGATGGGTCTTTGTCACTCACGAAAGCTACTGGGGAACAATATCTAGTGACCTTCTGAACTAGGCTCTCTGTTGGGGGGAAGACGTGGGGCTAGCACAAAAAGAAGAAAAAAAAGGGGGAAAGTCTGGACACTGCTGTGATCATTTCTGTGGAACGTCGAAGAAAGCCATAACCCAGGGGATGGACATCACCCTCATCACACCCCTTTCAGGCACTAGCAAACTGAAGAGAGAAATTTCAGCACCCCAGAGAAGACACTGTTACTGTTAAAAGTGTGTTAGTTTGTATGTGTACATACAGAGTAAATAGTTCGGTATGCTTCCCATCCAGGTGTAGGTCGTAGTGTGATGATGGCTTTAGTATATTTTAAACCTTTCAGCTGCTTAGTATATTCTGAAACCTGCTAATAAGTTTTTTCCCAGTTTCAGGCTGTTCCTGAGAGAGATTAATCTGTTGTATTTGAGTTGGCATTTTGTGTGTGTTCCCCTTTAACAGTTTAGGTGTGGATAAACCTACTACCCCAGTTAGGGGAATGTTATTTATTGGGAATCTATCTAGTAGCCAGGCAGGAGCACTCCAGCTCGCAGATGGACCCGACATGGATAAGAGGAGAAGCTGGGGAGGAGGTATTGTGGTGAGGGGACAAGGCAATTTGGAACCCCCTGTGCAATAGTTTCCATTGTTCAGATTCAGTCCTGAGGTCTCACGAGCAGCTGTGAGGTCCCACAAGAGGTAGGATGACTGGTAATTGGGTTGCAGCCTTAAACCCAATTCCAGGGTGTTCTCAGGTCCCAGTAGGCAAGGCCCTGCTGGTGTAGCCTTGCTAGATAAATTGGGGGGAAGGAAATCCCCTGGAGTTACTAGTGTCCCTCCCCTTCCCAAAGACTGTGCACCATACCCAGCCTGTTCCTCTGGGTAACACTAGGGTTGGTAAGAGATGGGTTGCTTCTCACTGAGATAACTTAGGGTGGAGTAGGGTCCTGTCATAAATATAAAGGGAAGGGTAACAACCTTTATGTACAGGTTTCAGAGTAGCAGCCGTGTTAGTCTGTATTCGCAAAAAGAAAAGGAGTACTTGTGGCACCTTAGAGACTAACAAATTTATTTGAGCATAAGCTTTCGTGAGCTACAGCTCACTTCATCGGATGCATTTGGTGGAAAATACAGAGGTACAGAATCACTTACCTATAAGGGGTTAATCAGTTCAATTAACCTAGCTGGCACCTGACCAGAAGGACCAGGGGGGAAAGAAGATACTTTCAAATCTGGGGGGAGGGGGAAGGTTTTGTTTGTGCTCTCTTTGTGTTCCCTCTTGAGACAAAGAGAGAGACCAAGCAGGTAATCCAGCTCCTACTGAAATTATACATCTAACATTACAGAAATTGTAAGTAATAGCAAGGAAATGTGTTAGATTATCTTTTGTTTTAGCTTGTGAATTTTCTCTATCCTAAGAGGGAGGTTTATTCCTGTTTTGTAACTTTGAAGTTGAGCCGAGAGGGGAAATCCTCTGTGTTTTAAATCTGTTTATTACCCTGTAAAATTACCTTTCATCCTGATTTTACAGAAGTGCTTCTTTTACTTTTTTTCTTTATAATAAAATTCTGCTTTTAAGAACCTGATTAGTTTTTAGTGTCCTAAAAACCCAAGAGTCTGGTCTGTGCTCACCTTGTTTACATATTTGGTTGGTATATTATTCTTAAGCCTCCCCAGGAAAGGGGGTGAAGGGGTTTGGGGGGATACTTTTGTGGGGATAGGGCTCCAAGTGGCCCCTCCCTGAATGTTTGTTTAAATCACTTGGTGGTGGCAGCAATACCATCCAAGGACAAGGAATTTGTGCCTTGGGGAAGTTTTAACCTAAACTGGTGGAATATAAGATTAGGGGTCTTTCATGCGGGTCCCCACATCTGTACCCCAGAGTTCAGAGTGGGGAAGATACCCTGACAGGTCCCATTTTACAATACCCCACCCCAATGACATTACAATAAGCTCAGTTTTGCCTTTTTATCCGATTTGGCAAATCTCTTCATGTCTGGCCCCTTTGGAGATAGGCTGTTTTCCAAAGTTGGACCAGTCGTTCAGAGTTGTTTTCCCAACAGGAGTTGTGCAGGACTATATCCAGCAGCTGCTATCAGCGTTGATCTGTAACTCAGAAGAACAAAGAATGCGACTTCCTGCTATAGGATTTTCTTGGCTGTCTGTACAGCTCTTTCAGCTTCTCCGTTCACTTGGGGTAATGTGGGAGGCTCACAATAAGATCAAAATCATATTTAGTTTGGAATGACAACTTCTGCTGCTATGAATTGTGGTCTGCTGTCTCTCACTAGTTGCTCTGGAATACCAAAGTGAGCAAAAGTGCACTTCAGTTTCTCCATAACACTGTGATATGTCTTTCAAGTACATTATCTCTATATACCTGGAAAAATAGTACATGATGACTGGGTAATGACAGCCTCTGAATTTCCATAAATCTGCAGGTATCTCTTCAAGGTCTCTCTGGTAGAAATGTTTGTACACTGTACAGTTCAGCAATGTCTCTTAAGTTGATTTGTACTGGATCTCCTTTCAAAAGCCCAATATCATAAGCATATAAGAATGGCCATACTAGATCAGAACAATGGTCCATCTAGCCCAGTATCTTGTCTTCCAACAGTGGCCAATGCCAGGTGCCCCAGAGGGAATGAACAGAACAGGTAATCATCAAGTGATCCATCCCCTGTCACCCATTCCCAGTTTCTGGCAAAAAGAGGCTATGAATACCATCCCTGCCCCTCCTGGCTAATAGTCTTTGGTGGACCTATCCTCCATGAACTTCTCTAGTTCTCTTTTGAACCATGTTATAGTTTGGGCCTTCACAACATCCCCCCACAAAGAGTTCCATAGGTTGATTTTGTGTTATATCATCAAATCCTCCAGTGAGTTCTTCCACCTTTCTCACTAGGCCCATCGTGGCTGACAGGCTGCTGCTGTGAAGGCTGATGGTCTGTGGTTGTTGAATCACATGCATTCTGAATGCAAAGCTTTTGTCTTAATAAGCTATTTTTGTGGTGAACTGGCCCATGCGTTTAAGAGTACCTCCAGGGCTAGTCACAGTCCTCAGGTGACTTCAGCTACAGGAGGATCTGACAGGGTGCACTTACCCCAAACTGGATGGGGAAGAATTAATTCCTCACTGTGGGTGGAAGAGGCCACACCCCCATGTCCCTACCTGGCATGCACCAAGTGTAGCACTTCTATAAAAGGGAGCAGCACAGCTCAGTCAGGGCAGACTGCTGGAGAGGAAGGACTCACGCCCCAGGTTCCAGCCCGGGAGCTGTCAAAGCCCCAGACTGCGCAAGCCAGAGGTGCCAAGACTCAGGCACATGCCCAGGTACCTGAGGACACCACTCGGAGGTCACAGCCACCAGGAGCAGCACAGCCTAGGGAGACCAGAGACCCAGAAGATGTCTAGACCAAGACAGCAGGAGTCACAGTAGGAAGTAGCCCAGGGAAGGACTAGCCATTGTCCCTACGGCAGATCTGTATCAAACAGATCCCCCCTAATGAACCTCATCTGTGTTTGTGGGGAGGAAGCTGTCCAGTCCCAGCTGCACTCCAGCCGTAGAAATTACAATACCTTCGGGCAGATATCAAGGGACATGATGGAAAGGGGCCATGATCAGGACGCTCTGCATTGTAGGGTTCAAGTGAAGGAGCTGCAGAATGCCTACCGCAAAGCCCGCGAGGCAAACAGCTGCTCCAGTGCTGCCCCTGCGACCTGCCGTTTCTACAAAGAGCTGGACATGAAACTTGAGGGCAACCCCACCTCCACTCCGAGTACCACCGTGGACACCTCAGAGCACAGTCCAACAAGGCAGGAGGAAGAGAAGGAGGAGTAGCAAAGCAGGAGCAAGGGTGCTGAGAAGGAGGAAGACACCCCGGCATCCCTAGGTGCATGCAGCCAGGAGCTGTTCTCAAGCCAGGAGGAAGGTAGCCAGTTGCGGCGGCCAGTGCTTGGGGAAGGACAAACACCGGAGGAGGTTCCTGGTAAGCGGCTTTTATTTTGGGAAGGAAGTTATTCAGTGCGGGCTCTTGGGGTTAGGACTGCATGCATGCCTAGATGCGGAATAGGGCATTGGTTTGCTCTCTCACATCGTGGTAATTGGCTTCAGTGATCTCTTCAAAGGTCTCATCCAGAACTTGGGCAATGCGCTTAAGCAGGTTTTATGGGAGAGCCACTGTGGTCCTTGTCCCAGTCAGGCTAACATGTCCGCGCCACTGCTGCACACAGGCAAGCTGCATATGGGCGAGGGCGGAAGCTGGATTGTAGTAGAAGATCCTCCCTTGCTTCCCAAGTCACCCTTAGCAATGAGATATCTTCCAGGACAAACTCCTGTGGAAAATGTGGGGACAATGTTCAGTATAGGGTCCCCTGCAGCTGTTGGCTCTCCCCAAGACACAAAAACCCAGAGGACAGTACAGCCATGAAAGAATCAGTCTCCCTTGACCCTGAGCTTACTCACCATTTTGGGGCTCCCAGGGGTTATGTGTGCTTGCTTTTGGACAGGCAAATTATGTGATTGTGTAGACTGTGCTTGCCCTCCTTAAGTATGGGGGAATCATTGCTCTGTCTGGTGTGAACAATGCTGCCTCTGTTAAGTGTTGCATTTGCCTTTACAGATGCAATCTTGAGATCTCAGCCGTCCGAGTTATCACCGGCTGAGAGGCTGCAAAGAATCAGGAAGAGGCCACATAGAAGCAAAGAGGACATGCTTCATGAAGTCATGCAGCACTCCCTTAATGAAAATCAAAAAGTGCAGGAGTGGCAGGAGAGTGAAAGGAGGGTCCTCCAGCAGAATGCGGATCACTAGCCCAAAGCACAGAGCAGCTGATAAGCATCATGGAGCACCAAGAGGACTCGATCCAGGAGCTCGTAGCCATGCAGGCGGAGTACTTCCGCGCCCAACCCCCCCGCAGCCCTTGTCCCAAAACTCTTTCCCTTGTGCCCCCATGTCACCTCCAACCCACTTTCCCCAACATCCGGGTTCTTATTGCAACCAGCTGGCTCTAACACCTGTAGCTTCACCACCCAGCCCTGAAAACTAGGACTCTTACCCACTGCACTCAACCCCCATCACCATGCAGTGTAGCCATCCTGAAGTGCATCACTCATTGCACAGCACTCCAAACAGGAAGGCTAAGTATGGTAACAGGACATATGTAAACCTGTGATTGTACTGTTCCCCACTCCAGCCCCTTGCCCTTTGTGTTTCCCAAGCAGTTGTTTTTCTTTTCAATAAATGCATTTTCTTTTCATTAAATGGATTTTTTTGCTTTGAAAACATTCTTTATTATTGCATAACGTAAAAGATACCTTAGCCCAGGAAAGCAACATCATACATAGCAAACACAGATTCCTACTAATATTGGATCCACTGCATTTCACTCCCGTGCAGGGCATCAGACATTACTGGTGGCTTTCAACCTCAAATTGCTTCCTCGAGGCATCTCTATCCTTGCAGTCCCGCACTGGGCCCCTTTAATAGCCCTGCTCTCTGGCTGTTCAAATTCAGCCTCCAGGTGTTGAACCTCCAAGTTCCATGCCTGAGTGAATCTTTCACCCTTCCCTTCACAAATGTTATGGAGGGTATAGCACACGGATATAACCGTGGGGATGCTGTTATCAGCCAGGTCAAGCTTCCCATACAGAGAGCACCAGCGGCCCTTTAAATGGCCAAAATCACACTTCACAGTCATTCTGCACCGGCTCAGCCTGTTGTTGAACCACTCCTTGCTGCTCCCTGTGTAGAGTTTCATGAGCCACGGCATTAAAGGGTAAGCAGGGTCTCCAAGGATCACAATGGGCATTTCGACTTTCCCTATGGAGATCTTCTGGTCTGGGAAAAAAGTCCCAACTTGCAGCTTCCTGAACAGACCAGTGTTCCAAAAGATGTGTGCATCATGCACATTTCTGGGCCAGCCTGTGTTAATGTCAATGAAATGCCCATGATGATCCACAAGCGCCTGGAGAACCATAGAGAAATAGCCCTTCCAATGAATGTTCTCAGAGGGTAGATGGGCTGGTGCCAGAATTGGAATATGCGTCCCAACTATCACCCCTCCACAGTTAGGGAAACCCATTTGTGTAAAGCCAGGCACAATGTCATGCACATTACCCAGAGTCACAGTTCTTCTGAGCAGGATGCGATTAATGGCCCTGCAAACTTGCATCAACAGGATTCTAACGATCGACTTCCCCACTCCAAACTGGTTAGCGACCGATCAGTAGCTGTCTGGAGTTGCCAGCTTCCAGATTGCAATAGCCACCCACTTCTCCACCATCAGGGCAGCTCTCAATCTCATGTCCTTGCACTGCAGGGTGGGGGCGACCTTCTCACACAAACCCATTAAAGTGGCTTTTCTCATCCGAAAGTTCCACAGCCACTGCTCGTCATCCCAGACTTGCATGACAATGTGATCCCACCACTGAGTTCTTGTTTCCCAATCCCAAAGCACTGTTCCGTGATGGTGAGCATGTCCATGAATGCCACAAGCAATCTCGTGTTGTATGTATTACTCACATCGATATCATCATCAGAGTCCTCGCTCTCACTTGGATCTTAAGGAGTAACTCGACTGCCAAACATGATGTGCTGGCGAGACTCATCAGCATACTCCTCAGCTGTTCGGGCTCCATTCCCGCAGACCAAAAGGGAAGACAGAGTGTGCAGTACAAAAAACGTTGAAAGATGATGTCAATTGTGGACGGAAGCAGAGGGATTGCTGGGATGCAAACCAATGTATCACAGGGCATTGGGACAGGACCCAGAATGCCCTGCACCCCCCGCCCCCTTCCCACAAGCCACAGCGCCAGAATGGGAAGAGGTGCTCTGTGGGATAGCTGCCCACAATGCATTGCTTCCAGTGCCACAAAAGTGGACACGCCAGTGCGCTTGCAGCTGTCAGTGTGGACAGACTGCAGCGCTTTCCATACTGCACTCTATGAAGGCTGGTTTAACTCAAAGTGCTCTACATCTGCAAGTGTAGCCATGGCCTAAGGAGCCATGCATGACTAAGCTGCCCCAGGCACCCTAAATCCTGACCCGCCCACACTGGCAAGGCACTTAGAGTGCCTGGACTCTGCAGCTGGAGCCCTCATGGTACTCCACCTCCACGAGAAGTATAACGCTTGTTGCGCCGCGGCTGAAACACCCCAGCATCAGTGTGAATGCATTGTTGCATTACTGCACTTTGATTGGCCTCCAGAAATGTCCCATAATCCCCTTAAGTCAAGTGGCCACTCTTGCCATTGTTTTGGAATTGGCTGTAGGAATGCGGATATGCCCTTTCAAAGCTCTGTTTCTGATAGCCAGCTGCTTATCTGCTCTGGGACAAAGCAAGCCAGTAGTGTGGAATGTTGCTTGCTGTGAGTGTGTGAGAGAGAGGCGGTGGGGAGGGGGGTCTGAACTTACAAGACAGCATGCTGACACAATCTCAGAACCCCAAAAACCCACTCTCTCTCCCTCCACATTCACAAAGCACATTCCCTGTCACATTCCACCCCACCCCCCACATTTGAAAAGCATGTTGCAGCCACTTGAACACTTGGATACCTACCACAATGCACTGCTCTTTGTGGCGTTGCAAGAGCTGCTAATGTGGCCATGCCAGTGCGCTTCCAGCTGAGAGTGTAAACATTCAGCAGCGTTTTCCTTGCTGTGGTCTCCGAAGGCTGGTTTAACTCTCAGCGCTCTACATCTGCAAGTGTAGCCATGCCCTAAGCTGACAGGAAAGCTCTCCAGTTGGCTTCACTACTCCAGCTCCATGAGTGGCAGTAGCTATGTTGGTAGGAGAGCTTCTTCTGCCTACATCATGCTGTCCATACCGGTGCTTAGGTTAGTGTAACTTACATTGCTTAGGGGGTGGCTTTTTCACACCCCTGCGTGACATAAGTTATACCACAGCAAGTGCTAGTGTAGGCATAGCCTAAGCTAAGCCATAGCTAGTTTCAGGTTTATCAATTTGCTCCTGCCTTTTGTTCTGTTGTTTGACTAATTCAGACTGGTTTGCTATTTGAATAGCTGTGGCTAGGGTTAAATCTCTCTTCAGTTGTAGCTGCTGTGAATTTTTTTTATCTGTTAGCACACAGAGGCTGATTATTGGGTTATTTGCAACCTTTGCATTCCCAAAATCACAGTTTTCTCCCAATATATGTGGAGCTCTTATAAACATTCCATACTTTCCCCTGGTTCTTGAGTTCTCTGGTGGAAAGAAGCTTTTTCATAAGCTACATTTCTCTGAGGTATAAAGTATGCATCAAACAGAGCCAGACCCCTTTCATAGTCACCTTTGTGACTGTCTTCAGTAAAGTCAAAGGATTTAAAGATATGCTCTGCCTCCTTCCCTTAGGCTACATTAAAGACGATACCTGCATATCTCCAGTTTCCTTGTGCAGCTTGGCAGCAATGTGAAATCTTGTTTCCAGTCTATCCATGGTGAAGTTTGTGAAAGCTGAAGTTCTCTGGGGCACTAAAGAGTGGCATGGTGATGAGATCCTACAACCTTTGTAGCTTTGTTCCTTCTGTTTATGTTCTTAATTTACTCCACACGCCATGTCATGTTCTTCTGTACCAGACATGGACTGATCACAGAATTTGCTTTTACATACCATGATCCTTTAGTGCTCTGCCAGGCATGGCTGAGATCAGCTTAAAATAAGGTATTTTACATACATCTCCATCTAGTGGCTGAACAGTATAATACACTTTTGCATCCCATTACAGGGTGTGTGGGGTTGTCACACTCCAGGGTGAGGGGATACTAGCCCCAGTAAGGTCTAGGGGGAGCAGGGTGTGTGGGACCTTCAGTGATGCAGGCAGTGTGAAAGCAGGTGGCTCGGTTTGGAATGGCGGGTGCAGTGTCATTGGTTCTGACGTCGCTCATCACGTCTTGTATTTTGTCAGCTACTTAGGGCTCCTCTGCACTGGAAACATTACAGCATAGATGCTACCAACCCTGACAGAAGAGGTTCTCCGATCAGTGTAGGCAATCCACCTCCCTGAGAGTCAGTAGCTAGTGTCACTGAAATATAACATGCAGCTGAGACCTTTGCTCCCAGTGCATCAACAGATGGCAGGGGAGAGCTCACTCAGGCCACTATTTATATCAGCCAGTGTTTGGAGATCCCTGAAATGTCCAATCATGGAGACAGAGACTTACCTCATCTCTTTGCTTTATTTCAGCTTCCATGACAGGATTCTCCTTGGCAGGTAAATATGAACATAGGCAGAGGGTGCGGGGTGTGTGTGGGGTGCATGCTGCAGGGTGCAGCTCTGTGTGCAGCTGTTTTATAAATCGGGGTGGGGAAGGGCAGAGTTAAGATTATTTAATCTAGTGGTTCAAATGTAGAACTGGAGACCTGGGTTCAAATCCTGCCTCTGCCAGACACACCTTGTGGACTCAGCCTATCATTGCCTCGATACGTGCCTCAGTTTCCCCACCAGTGAATTGTTAACAAGGTGGACTGTGTGGCAGAGTGAAGGGCATCCTGGCTATTGGGTCCCTGTGGAAATACTCAGGCCACCCAGCATCTCGAGAACTCAGCCTTACCTAGCAAGTCCGAGTTCCATTTGGGCTGTGGCAGCTCCTGGCTGAGCCGCTTAAGTCTGGGGTGACCCCAGATTTACCCTGGAATAGGATCTGCCCCAAGAGATATGTTTGCCTTTAGTTATTGTTAGAGCCATTTCAGCTCAGCTCTGGCTGTAGCTGGTACATGGCCCCAATCCCTGCACCGGGGGAGTGGAGGTGCCATGAGTGACACCAGCTGGGGCCTGTAGGAGGTGGCAGTGGGGTGCCAGGAGCTGGGCTGCTGTGGCACCCTCAGCACCAGGACAGCACAGGGCTGGCCCTGTCTATGTGGATGCTGTGGAATATAGAGGAGCCGAGTCAGCCCCAGTGGAGGCTTTGGGGGAGCAGAACTACAGCCCCGCAAGGCTGCTGCTGTTGGCTCTGGTAGACGGGGGCATCAGGGCACAGATGGGTAGGGGGCTCAGGCAGGGGCAAAGGGCAGTTCAGTCTCCTGACCAGTTATGCCCTTTGCCCTTTGAGTAGGAGCCGCTCGGACTGAGGGCTGGGCTGGGCTGCACACACCTGTCCTGTCATGGAGGGAAATTAACCCCAGCAGCTTATTTCACATTTTCGGCATCAGAGAGCTACAATGGCTGCAACTTCCACTCACTACCAGCTTGGACCCACGATCCCAGACATGAAAACCCAGTGCCTGTTCCCCCCACACCAGCCACTGTCCCTGCCTGAGCTAGGGCCAAACAGGAACCGGGGCCCTCCAGGGGAAAAGCTCCCGGTCTCCTTCCCCCAATGTACTGCGTCACCTCATCCTCCTCGCGCAGACTGTACTGGAGCCAGAGTCCTCTGGGAGAAAGACCCTGTGTCCCATCCTCCATCCCACGAGTCCCAGCCATTCCGCCGTGCCTCGGGCTGGATCAGAGCTGGTGACCTCCAGAGAGGAACCCCCCAGTGTCTCATTCTCAGCCCCCCGGAGCCAGCCAGTCTGCCACACTGGGACCTAATGGGAACCAGAGCAAACGATAGGGAACAAGCCCCATATTCCTTTCCTCTAGCCCATCCTTAACTCTTTATCCCCTGGGGTTGTTTGCAGACTCAGGCATTTCAGAAGTGGCTCAGCTCCGACTGGTGAACGGCCGGAGTCGCTGCTCTGGCAGAGTCGAGGTGCTTCACAAGCAGCAGTGGGGAACCGTGTGTGATGACAGCTGGGATTTAACTGAGGCCAGAGTGGTGTGCAGGCAGCTGGGCTGTGGGACGGCGTTATCAGCCCCACGTGAGTCTCGGTTTGGACAGGGAACTGACCGTATCTGGCTGGATGAGGTTAACTGCACAGGGACAGAAGCTGCCCTCTCCGAATGCAGGGCTAGGCCTTGGGGAGAGCATAACTGTAACCACGTGGAAGATGCCAGTGTTGTGTGCTCAGGTAAGCCTAGGATCTCTTCTGTCACAGTGGGTGCTGCAGGGAGTGGATTAGGAAGCTTTCAGCCCAGTCCTGGTTCCCTGTCTGAGTTCCCGTGCCCCAGCGCAGCGTTGTGGGCCTGTACTGAAGGGAGCAGGCTAGGAAGACAGGAGGGGGTGCTCTCCCCTAGCAGTCTGGGCTGACCTCAGTCCTCCGGCTGGCTGACAAAAGGTCTGTGCTACAGGGTATGGGGCTCTCGCATCACAGTCAGCGACACTCACAATTCCCCAGAGCGGCGCTAGGGGGCGTGAGCTGCAGAGGGTGAAGTGTGGGGCACAGTGAGAGGCCCTCCCCCAGCTCTGATTGCTCTGATCCCCCACCCTCCCTGGCACAATGGAGCGCTGGGTAAGAACAGATCCCAGCTGTGGGACTTGGTGTCAAACAGAGCTTGCAGTCGCTCCTGGGGACTAGAAACCCAGGGTCACTTTGACAAGAGTTGGGCTCCTAACTCAGCCATGCTGGACAATTTGCACCACAAACAATTAGCCCTGAATCTGTAACGTCCCCCGCAGCTCTGACTGGACAAACATTTTCCCCAACTTCCTGTCTGCACAGTCGCCATATTTCTGTGCCCTGACTCTCAGCTGCCCTGTCCCACCCCAAAGTGGCAGCATGTCCGCGGTGGGGACTGAGCCCTGGGCATGGAGTGGCTGTGTGAGGAGGCCAGTCACACCCATCCGTGGTAGGCAATACAGTCATCAGCATCACTTGTGATCAGATGCACAGGAATCTCCTTGAGTATTTATTGCATTTGCAGACTCGATCATTCCAGACCCAGGTCCTCTCCAACTGGTGAACGGCCCCAATCGCTGCGCTGGGAGAGTTGAGGTGCTTCACAACCATCAGTGGGGAACTGTGTGTGATGACGGCTGGGACATAACTGATGCTGGAGTCGTGTGCAGGCAGCTGGGCTGTGGGACAGCCTTATCAGCCCCAGGGCGGGCTCACTTTGAGAGAGGATCTGACACCATCTGGCTGGATGAGGTTAACTGCACAGGGACAGAAGCTGCTCTCTCCGAATGCAGGGCTAGTTCTTGGGGAAAGAGTAACTGTCACCACGGAGAAGATGCCAGTGTTGTGTGCTCAGGTAACCCTCCTCTGTCATGTCACTGGGGGTGCTGCCTGGAACAGGCTGGGAAGCTTTCGGCACAATCCCTGCTTTCCTGTCCGAGCCAGTGCTGATTCTAGTGTCTCAGTGAGGTGCTGGGGGGCTGTGCTGCAGGGAGATGTGTATGTGTCCCTCTGAGAAACCTTACCCCGTCTCTCCTTGCTCCAGTCCCATTTCCAAGCTATAGCACAGTCTGGCACTCCGTGGCCATTGGTCCTTCCAGTCAGATTCAGTGTCAGCTGGAGCCTGTAGCTGTTCACTGGGACTGGGAACCCTGCATCACTTTGCTAAGCATCATGCTCCTGACTCCATTGTCCCGGGAAATTGGCAACTTAACTAATGTTATCCTTGGCGCAGACGGGATTGGACACTGTCAGGACCAGTAACAAGGTGGTGTGGCCTACTGGTTAGAGCCAGGGTGGCATCGGGATCACGGCTGAACGTCACACAAAAGGTGAAAGCCAGAAACAGAGTCCGAAGCCTTGCCCAAGGTCAAGCCACAGTCAGAGTTGGTCACTAGAGTTAGGGTGAGGAAGCAAGAAAAAGGGGCAGTAATGGGAGCAAGGAGCAGGCACAGGGCCAGGCAGCAGGAGCCAGGAACAAGGGGTGGTAACGGGAGCAAGGAGCAGGAATTGTGTGAGGAGGCAGGAATCTGGTCCCTGGGGTCTGGCCAGCAGCAGCCTTAGCAACGAGTTGCTCAGCCAAAGGGTAGGATGGGAACAGGAAGCTTTACACCTGGAGGTGTCCAATCAGCAGTCTGCTTCTAGTCACCTGCTCATGGTGGATGGGCCTCTACTGGTGGCCCATTAGCTACAATTCCCTCATCTCACCGTGATGTGACAGGTAAGGCTGTAGTTCAGCAACCTCGTGGATCTGGGCTTGAGGCCTGTAGTGTATGGGAGATACCTAATTCTTTCCCATTTCCTCCATAAACAGCTCAGCCAACTTTGCTGAGCATGTCTCTCAGCTGCCCTGATTCACCCCAGAAGTGGGAGCATGTCAGTGGTGGGGAGTGAGCCCTTGATGGGTATTCACTGTGTGGACCTGTAAGTGGGAAGCACTACATTCTCCAGTGTCACTGGTGATCAGATGCGCAGGAAACTCCCTGAGTGTTTATTCCTTTGGGGTATTTGCAGACTCAGGCATTTCAGAAGTGGCTCAGCTCCGACTGGTGAACGGCCGGAGTCGCTGCTCTGGCAGAGTCGAGGTGCTTCACAAGCAGCAGTGGGGAACCGTGTGTGATGACAGCTGGGATTTAACTGAGGCCAGAGTCGTGTGCAGGCAGCTGGGCTGTGGGACGGCGTTATCAGCCCCAGGGGGGTCTCGGTTTGGACAGGGAACTGACCGTATCTGGCTGGATGAGGTTAACTGCACAGGGACAGAAGCTGCCCTCTCCGAATGCAGGGCTAGGCCTTGGGGAGACAATAACTGTAACCACGTGGAAGATGCCAGTGTTGTGTGCTCAGGTAAGCCTCATCTCTTCTGTCACAGTGGGTGCTGCAGGGAGTGGATTAGGAAGCTTTCAGCCCAGTCCTGGTTCCCTGTCTGAGTTCCCGTGCCCCAGCGCAGCGTTGTGGGCCTGTACTGAAGGGAGCAGGCTAGGAAGACAGGAGGGGGTGCTCTCCCCTAGCAGTCTGGGCTGACCCCAGTCCTCCGGCTGGCTGACAAAAGGTCTGTGCTACAGGGTATGGGGCTCTCGCATCACAGTCAGCGACACTCACAATTCCCCAGAGCGGCGCTAGGGGGCGTGAGCTGCAGAGGGTGAAGTGTGGGGCACAGTGAGAGGCCCTCCCCCAGCTCTGATTGCTCTGATCCCCCACCCTCCCTGGCACAATGGAGCGCTGGGTAAGAACAGATCCCAGCTGTGGGACTTGGTGTCAAACAGAGCTTGCAGTCGCTCCTGGGGACTAGAAACCCAGGGTCACTTTGACAAGAGTTGGGCTCCTAACTCAGCCATGCTGGACAATTTGCACCACAAACAATTAGCCCTGAACCTGTAACGTCCCCCGCAGCTCTGACTGGACAAACATTTTCCCCAACTTCCTGTCTGCACAGTCGCCATATTTCTGTGCCCTGACTCTCAGCTGCCCTGTCCCACCCCAAAGTGGCAGCATGTCCGCGGTGGGGACTGAGCCCTGGGCATGGAGTGGCTGTGTGAGGAGGCCAGTCACACCCATCCGTGGTAGGCAATACAGTCATCAGCATCACTTGTGATCAGATGCACAGGAATCTCCTTGAGTATTTATTGCATTTGCAGACTCGATCATTCCAGACCCAGGTCCTCTCCAACTGGTGAACGGCCCCAATCGCTGCGCTGGGAGAGTTGAGGTGCTTCACAACCATCAGTGGGGAACTGTGTGTGATGATGGCTGGGACATAACTGATGCTGGAGTCGTGTGCAGGCAGCTGGGCTGTGGGACAGCCTTATCAGCCCCAGGGCGGGCTCACTTTGAGAGAGGATCTGACACCATCTGGCTGGATGAGGTTAACTGCACAGGGACAGAAGCTGCCCTCTCCGAATGCAGGGCTAGTTCTTGGGGAAAGAGTAACTGTCACCACGGAGAAGATGCCAGTGTTGTGTGCTCAGGTAACCCTCCTCTGTCATGTCACTGGGGGTGCTGCCTGGAACAGGCTGGGAAGCTTTCGGCACAATCCCTGCTTTCCTGTCCGAGCCAGTGCTGATTCTAGTGTCTCAGCGAGGTGCTGGGGGGCTGTGCTGCAAGGTGTGCTGTTTCCCTGTGAGACATACACCGCTCCCTGGGCCAGGCAACAGGCGTCAGGAGCAAGGGATGGTAACAGGAGCAAGGAACAGGAACTGGGGGAGGAAGCAGGAGTCAGGAACAAGAATAAGGAACGGGGGCAGGTCCCAGGGATCTGGCCAGCAGTCAGCCTAGCAACAGGTTGTTTATATAAGGGGTAAGATGGGAACAGGAATCTTTATACCTGGAGGTGTGCAATCAACAGTCTGCAGCTAGTTACCTGACCATGATAAGTCAGCAGGTGTGGCCTCTGCTGGTGGGCCATTGGCTGCAGTGACGCATTACGCTCTAGTTGGGCAATCTCATAGACCTAAGTTTCAGACCTGCAGTAACCGAGAAAGACATAATTCTTCCCCACTTCCTGCCTAAACTACTGGGCCAGCTTTCCGTAAACTGTCTCTCATCTGCCCTGTTCCACCCCAGAGGTGGTAGCATGTCTGTGGTGGGGAGTGAGCCCTTGATGGTCAGTCGCTGTGTGCTGAGGCTGTTTAGACCTGTCAGTGGGAGGCGCTGTGTTCCCCAGCATTGCTAATGATAAGATGCACAGGAGGCTCACTGACTACTCCCTTGGGATGTTTGCAGACTCAGCCCTTCCACACCTGGCTGAGGTGCGATTGCTGGACAGCCCAAGTCGCTGCTCTGGGAGAGTTGAGGTGCTTCATAACCAGCAGTGGGGAACCGTGTGTGATGACAGCTGGGACATAACCGATGCCGGAATCGTGTGCAGGCAGCTGGGCTGTGGGACGGCGTTATCAGCCCCAGGGAGGGCTCAATTTGGACAAGGATCTGGGCCAATTTTGCTGGCTGAGGTTAACTGCGCAGGGTCAGAAGCTGCCCTCTCTGAATGCAGGGCTAAGCCTTGGGGAGACCATAACTGTCACCACACAGAAGATGCCAGTGTTGTGTGCTCAGGTAACCCTCCTCCATCATGCCCATGTGAGTGCTGTGAGAAGTAGTTTGGGGACTCACTGGGGCGCTCTCCCCTCACAGTGAGTCCTGACCCTAATGTACCACCTGATGCAAAAGGCTGTGCTGCAGGGAGCGGGGCTGGGGCTCAGCGGAGGCTGCTCTCCCTGCGGGCTCCTGCTTTACCACAAGGTCTCAGGTCGTGTCTAAGGGCCTTGCTGCAGGGGGCAGTTTGAGAATCACAGGAGGGGGCTGCCCTCTCTCAGAGTCAGTGCTAACCCCAATGCCCCAGCGTGGTGCTAGGGCACCGTGCTGCAGGCTGAGGTGTATACATCTGTCAAGGTTCCTTCCCCACTCTGAACTCTAGAGTACAGATGTGGGGACCTGCATTAAAACCTCCTAAGCTTATTTTTATCAGCTTAGGTTAAAACTTCTCCAAGGTACAAACTATTTTCCTTTTTCCCTTGGACTTTATTGCTGCCACCACCAAGCGTCTAACAGATATATAACCGGGAAAGAGCCCACTTTGAAACGTCTTTTCCCCCCAAAATCCTCCCCAAACCCTACACTCCATTTCCTGGGGAAGGTTTGATAAAAATCCTCACCAATTTGCATAGGTGAACACAGACCCAAACCCTGGGATCTTAAGAACAAAGGAAAAGCAATCAGGTTCTTAAAAGATTAATTTTAATAGAAGAAAAAGTAAAAGAATCACCTCTGTAAAATCAGGATGGTAAATACCTTACAGGGTAATTAGATTCAGAACATAGAGAATCCCTCTAGGCAAAATCTTAAGTTATAAAAAGACACAAAAACAGGAATATCCATTCCATTCAGCACAGCTTATTTTCTCAGCCATTTAAACAAACAGAATCTAACGCATATCTAGCTAGATTACTTACTAAGTTCTAAGACTTCATTCCTTTCTGTTCCCAGCAAATGCATCACACACACACACAGACAGAGAGAGACTTTGTTTCTCCCTCTCTCCAGCTTTTGAAAGTATCTTGTCTCCTTATTGGTCATTGTGGTCAGGTGCCAGCGAGGTTATCCTAGCTTCTTAACCCTTTACAGGTGAAATCCCTCTGGCCAGGAGGGATTTTAAAGGTGTTTACCCTTCCCTTTATATTTATGACAACTTCGCTGTCAGAGCCCGTCTTCCATGTCTGCTCACTCTGATCCCCCCACCCAACTCCAGCCCTATGGGCGCTCTGTGACCGGTGAGTTCTCGTCAGACTCACTTGCTGTCTTCTTCTGATGAGATGAGAGGTTTGGTTGCCTAAAGGAAGAGCCCTGATGTGCTCTGCCATTAGACATCTGCCATTTTTGTATGCAGTGTAGTTGCAGCCATGTTGGTCCCAGGATACAAGAGAGACAAGGTGAGTGAGGAAATGTCTTTTGTTGGTCCAACTTCTCTTGGTGAGAGAGACAAGCTTTCGAGCCACACAGAGCCCAGACCTGAAGAAGAGCTCTGAGTAAGCGCCAAAGCTTGTCTCTCTCACCAACAGAAGCTGGTCCAATAAAAGACATTACCTCACTCACCTCATCTCTCTAGATTGGGGTGGGCAAATTTTTTGGCCCGAGGGCCACAGCTGGGTGGGGAAATTGCATGCATGGCCATGAATGTAGGGCTGGGATGGGGGTTAGGGTGCAGGAGGTAGTGCAGGGTGTGGGAGGGGGTGCGGTGTGCAGGAAGGGGCTCAGGGCAAGGGGTTGGGGTGGATGAGGGATGCGGGGTGTAAGAGGGGACTCAGGGCAGGGGGTTGGGATGAGGGGAGGGATGCAGAGTGCAGGAGGGGGCTCAGGGCAGGGGATGGGGGGTTGGGGTGCAGGAAGGGTGTGGGTGCAGCAGCAGGCTCAGGGCAGGGGGTTGGGGTCTGGGATGCAGGAGGGATTTGGAGTGCGGGCTCTGGCCCAGTGCCACTTACCTGGAGCAGCTCCAGGGTGGCAGTGGTGCAGCACCACTAAGGCAGGCTCCCTGCCTGCCCTGGCCCTGCGCCACTCCTGGGAACGGGGAACTGCGGCCAATGGGAGCTTCGGGTGTGGAACCCACAGGTGAGGGCTGTGCACGGAGTCCTCTGCCACCCCCCCGGGGCTGCAGGGAAGTGGTGCTGGCTGCTTCTGAGAGCAGCGCGGCGCTCACAGCACCACAGGGGTGGCAATCCCGCAGGCTGTATCCAAAGCCCTGAGGGGCCAGATCTGGCTCACGGGCCGTAGTTTGCCCCCTCCTGCTCTAGATTCCTGTAAGGAATTGACTTGGCACTGCATGAGAACGATGCAAAATCGATATTGTACATGATAAATCAATTAAAAACTGGCCAACTTCCTGGTCTCAAAATGTAATTGTGAATGGGGAATCATCATCAGGCAAATGTGTTTGACTGGGGTCCTGAGGGATCACTTCTTGGCTCTACACTATTTAACAATTTTATCAAGGGACTAGAGAAAAGCATAAAAACATCACTAAAAAAGTTTGCAGATGACACAAAATTTGGGAGACTGGTAAATAGGAAGAGGACAGGTCCCTGACACAGAATGATCTAAATCACTAGCAAACAAGATGCCTTTTAACATGACTGAATGTAAAATTATACATCTAGAAACACAGAATGCAGGCTGTACTTACAGGAGGGGGGACTCTCTCTTGGGAAGCCCTAACTCTGAGAAAGATTTGGGAGTGGGTGGTGGATAATCAGCTGAACAGAGCTCCCAGTATGACTCTGTGACCAAAATGGCTAGTGCAATTCTGGGATGCACTTACAGGGGAATCTCGAGTTGCTGTATAGAGGTTATTTTACCTCTGTAGTTGGTGCTGGTACAACCACTGCGGGAATCTTGTGTCCAGTTCTCTTGCCCACAACTCAACAAGGATGCTGATAAATTTAAGAAGGTTCAGAGAAGAACCATGAGAATGATCAAAGGATTAGAAAACCTGCCTGGTGGTGACAGATGAAAGGAGCTCAATCTGTTTAGTTTAACAAAGAGAAGGTGAAGGGACCACTTGATCGCAGTCTATAATTACCATCATGAGGAACAGAAATGTGATAATAAAGGATTCTTCAATCTTACAGGCAAGTGATTAATAAGATGCGATGTCTAGAAGTTGAAGAGAGACAAATTTAGATTACAAATAAAGTGTAAATTTGTAACGATGAGGATTATTAATTGTTGGAACATCTTACCAAGGGCTGTGGGGGATCCTCCCTCCCTGGTAATTTTTAAATCAAGATTGGATGTTTCTGAAAGATCTGCCCGAGGAATTACTCCGGGGCAGGTCTCTGGCCTGTGCTACACAGGAGGTCAGACTAGGTGGTCACAGTGGGCACTTTGGGCCTTGGGAATCTATGAATCCCGCTGATCAGATTCAGTGTCAGATGGATCCTGCAGCCATTCACAAGGAGTAGGTTCCTTGGGACACTTTGTCAAGCATCAGGCTCCTAACCCCATTGCCCCGGCCAATTAGCATCTTAGCTGATGAGCCATGAACTTTTAACTTTTGGCACCATTGTGAATGGATGCAGAATTCTTCCCCATGTCCTCCCTAAATGACTGGGCCAGATTTCTCTCGGCTGTTTCTCAGCTGCACCCTAGTGGTGGCTGCATATCAGTGGTGGGAAGTGAGACCCTGATAGGTGGTAGCTGTGTGTGAAGGTTGTTCAGACCCATCAGTGGGAGGCTCTACATTTCCCAGCATCACTACTGATCAGATGCACAGGAACCTCTCTGAGTGTTTATTTCATTGGGGTGTTTGCAGACTCTGGTATCTCAGAAGTGGCTCAGCTCCGACTGGTAAACGGCCCGAGTCGCTGCTCTGGGAGAGTCGAGGTGCTTCACAACCAGCAGTGGGGAACCGTGTGTGATGACAGCTGGGATTTAACTGAGGCCAGAGTCGTGTGCAGGCAGCTGGGCTGTGGGACGGCGTTATCAGCCCCAGGAAGGGCTCAATTTGGGCGAGGATCTGACCGTATATGGCTGGACGATGTTCAGTGCACAGGGACAGAAACTGGCCTTTCCGAATGCAGAGCTCGGCCTTGGGGAGACAATAATTGTCACCACGGAGAAGATGCTGGTGTTGTTTGCACAGGTAACCCTCATCCATCACAGTGCATGTTGCAGGGAGCAGGGTGGGAAGCTCATTACAAGGCATTGTCCCCTCACAGCCGTTACTAACCCCAGCATGGTGCTTGAGGCCTGTGCTTCTTCAGGGAACTATATGGTAGTTCCAGCAGGGTGCACTCTCCTCTCACACGCTGTGGTGACCCTAATTCCCCTCTGCGGATCTATAGGCCTGTGCTGCAGGCAGGAGGCTTGGATGTCAGTAGGGGGTGCTCTCCCCTTGCAGTTGTCCTGGCCCTAATGCCCCAGTGCAGTGCCATGGGCCCCTAGCATGAGGAAGCCTTGTCTGTGCCCGCTGGGGGCAGCTCTCCAACTCCCTCAGCCATAGGCCACACAAGCTGTGCCCTCTAGGCGTTGAGGCATGGCCTCTCTCCAGGTTGGCAATAGGCACACTCCAGCCCCCAGCCCTCCGAGTGTCCCCCTGCAGCTCCCAGCCGCTGTCCCACTGGGCATTCACAGCAGTCACAGATCCACTGTTCCCAAAGGAACAGGGCCCCCCGCTAACCAGCTCCACCTCCCATCTCTGCCCCAATCAATGCACAGCCCTAGTTCACTTCATAGTGACAAGGACAAGTGATTTCACAGAGAGTAGAGATTCGAGGAGTAGCAAGGAGAAGGGTTGGAAAGAAATGGTTCCATGGCCAATAAAATCATACCACGCTGACTAGTGCCTAGACTCATCAAATGAGATACTTTTCTGTCTGGTAGAGCAACGCCCTTCCAGGGTTTTACTCCAGCCTTGGCTGTGATCTCCTGTTCCTGAGAAAAGAAAAGGAGAACTTGTGGCACCTTAGAGACTAACAAATTTATTAGAGCATAAGCTTTCGTGAGCTACAGCTCACTTCATCGGATGCATTTGGTGGAAAAAACAGAGGAGAGATTTATATACACACACACAGAGAACATGAAACAATGGGTTTATCATACACACTGTAAGGAGAGTGATCACTTAAGATAAGCCATCACCAACAGCAGGGGGGGGAAGGAGGAAAACCTTTCATGGTGACAAGCAGGTAGGCTAATTCCAGCAGTTAACAAGAATATCAGAGGAACAGTGGGGGGTGGGGTGGGAGGGAGAAATACCATGGGGAAATAGTTTTACTTTGTATAATGACTCATCCATTCCCAGTCTCTATTCAAGCCTAAGTTAATTGTATCCAGTTTGCAAATTAATTCCAATTCAGCAGTCTCTCGTTGGAGTCTGTTTTTGAAGCTTTTTTGTTGAAGTATAGCCACTCTTAGGTCTGTGATCGAGTGACCAGAGAGATTGAAGTGTTCTCCAACTGGTTTTTGAATGTTATAATTCTTGACGTCTGATTTGTGTCCATTCATTCTTTTACGTAGAGACTGTCCAGTTTGGCCAATGTACATGGCAGAGGGGCATTGCTGGCACATGATGGCATATATCACATTGGTAGATGCGCAGGTGAACGAGCCTCTGATAGTGTGGCTGATGTGATTAGGCCCTATGATGGTATCCCCTGAATAGATATGTGGACAGAGTTGGCAACGGGCTTTGTTGCAAGGATAGGTTCCTGGGTTAGTGGTTCTGTTGTGTGGTGTGTGGTTGCTGGTGAGTATTTGCTTCAGATTGGGGGGCTGTCTGTAAGCAAGGACTGGTCTGTCTCCCAAGATCTGAGAGAGCGATGGCTCGTCCTTCAGGATAGGTTGTAGATCCTTGATGATGCGTTGGAGGGGTTTTAGTTGGGGGCTGAAGGTGATCATAGAATCATAGAATCATAGAATATCAGGGTTGGAAGGGACCCCAGAAGGTCATCTAGTCCAACCCCCTGCTCAAAGCAGGACCAAATCCCAGTTAAATCATCCAGGCTAGTGGCGTTCTGTTGTTTTCTTTGTTGGGCCTGTCCTGTAGTAGGTGACTTCTGGGTACTCTTCTGGCTCTGTCAATCTGTTTCTTCACTTCAGCAGGTGGGTACTGTAGTTGTAGGAATGCATGATAGAGATCTTGTAGGTGTTTGTCTCTGTCTGAGGGGTTGGAGCAAATGCGGTTATATCGTAGCGCTTGGCTGTAGACAATGGATCGAGTGGTATGATCTGGATGAAAGCTAGAGGCATGTAGGTAGGAATAGCGGTCAGTAGGTTTCCGATATAGGGTGGTGTTTATGTGACCATCGCTTATTAGCACCGTAGTGTCCAGGAAGTGGATCTCTTGTGTGGACTGGTCCAGGCTGAGGTTGATATGCTCTAATAAATTTGTTAGTCTCTAAGGTGCCACAAGTTCTCCTTTTCTTTTTGCGAATACAGACTAACACGGCTGCTACTCTGAAACCTGTTCCTGAGACAAATGCTGTCAGCCACCTCCTGAGTGAAAGGGAGCTCTTTTCCCCTCTCCTCTTTCTTTGTACAGAATGGTACAGACCATTGTCTCTTCCCAGAGGAGGTCTCTCTTCGGAGACTTATCCTGGGGCTCTTTGTCTTTGTAGATTCTCAGGCCCCCACTGGGCCCAGACAGTGAATATAGCCTGTCCCCACAGCTGGGCTTTGTGCTATGTGGTGACTGGCTCGGCCCAAGGGATTGCCATGGTACAGGTGACAAGCTTCACTTTAATGCTTCTGGAGCATCATATTCCACATTTTACATGTCTCTTCAACTATGTCCCATACAAACATCTTACCCCCATTAGGGTGACGAGTGGGCTGCTGGCTCTAGGTAGAGACCTCACATGCCACCTTTGATGATCTATTGTGCATATATCTCACCCGGGGGATCCCCATATAACTCTAGGTATCCCTCTGCCCTCTGCCAGTTGGCATCTAGTTATCCCTGGGCCAGACCCCTCTGCAGCACAATGAGGGGCTGGATAACTATAGCTTCCACTGGTTGGATTTGGTGTCAATGGAGCCTGCAGCCGCTCACTCAAACTAAAAATCCAGGGCCAATTTCTCAAGAACCAATTTCTATAATCACTGTGTTCCGAAGGATTTGCATCCCAGAAAATTAGCCCAGAACCTGTAACTTCCCCAACAGCTGGATATAGGACACTTCCTGTCCTGCACAGCCTAAATATTTCCCTGTCCTGTTTCTCAGCTGCCTTGTCCTACCCTAGAAGTGGCTGCATGTCAGTGGGGGGAGTCTTCTTCTTTTGCGTATTTCACAAGTCAATATCTATGTAACCCTTCTGCCAGGTGGAGTTGGCAGCGACCAGGGCTGAATTCAATATCTAGGGGTTCCTTTTCAGCAATACCACAGAACTGGCTTGAGTTCCCATCCAGTAACCTGGGACAATTACACACCACCCCCTGGGTGCGTCTACGAGGCAAAGCTTCCCCGCTCGCAAGCAGAGTCTCAGTGCAGAAAAGAAACTTTTTAATAAAAGGAGGGAAGTAACCCAGCATTAACTTGGGAAAACGCCGGAAATAGGTTTAATCATGAGCAAAACACCTATCCCAGAGTACATCAGACAGTGTCTTGCCTCAGGTTCTTTAGTCCAGCAACCAAAAGTTCCTTTAACATGCCCCTCCCTTCTCTCTCCGCCACACCCCACTCACAGTGGTGGTCCTTAGTTAGTGAAGACGCAGAGGTGCACCTGTGTGAGTTCAGCTCCCACCATGGGGGTGGGGTGGGGAGGAGACGGCCTGGCTCACTCTGCTGTCTGGGTGCTTGCTCTGGTGGCAGCTGCCCTGCCAGCCACTCACCACTCTGCTCACCCTCACCTTCTGCTGCCCCCAGCCTCTCTACTGTGACCTCTGCAGGTCTAGCTCTTGAGTCTCCACCCAGCTCTCAGTAACTGTCAGCTCTTAGTGGAGAGACCTCAGTGCTGAAGCAGGCTGGGTAGAAACACTGACTCACAGCAGGTTTCAGAGTAGCAGCCGTGTTAGTCTGTATTCGCAAAAAGAAAAGGAGTACTTGTGGCACCTTAGAGACTAACAAATTTATTTGAGCATAAGCTTTCGTGAGCTACAGCTCACTTCATCGGATGCATTCGGTGGAAAATACAGTGTGGAGATTTATATACACACAAAGAGAACATGAAACAATGGGTTTTATCATACACACTGTAAGGAGAGTGATCACTTAAGATGAGCCATCACCAGCAGCGGGGGGGGGGAGGGGGAGGGGGAAGAGGAAAACCTTTCATGGTGACAAGCAAGGTAGGCTATTTCCAGCAGTTAACAAGAACATCTGAGGAACAGTTGGGGGGAGAAATAACATGAGGAAATAGTTTTACTTTGTGTAATGACTCATCCATTCCCAGTCTCTATTCAAGCCTAAATTAATTGTATCCAGTTTGCAAATTAATTCAGGCTTGAATAGAGACTGGGAATGGATGAGTCATTACACAAAGTAAAACTATTTCCCCATGTTATTTCTCCGCCCCCCACCCCTGCTGTTCCTCAGATGTTCTTGTTAACTGCTGTATGATGTGTGTATGATAAAACCCATTGTTTCATGTTCTCTGTGTGTGTATATAAATCTCCCCACTGTATTTTCCACCAAATGCATCCGATGAAGTGAGCTGTAGCTCACGAAAGCTTATGCTCAAATAAATTTGTTAGTCTCTAAGGTGCCACAAATACTCCTTTTCTTTTTGACTCACAGCAGGTGATTTCAGCTCTAGTGATCGCTTAAACCAAAAAGATTCCTAATGGAGCCTTAATTAGCTCTACCTTTGAAGAATGGGGGAGGGGGGTAGCAGATTGAACCATGCCTAGACTTCTTACACAGAGAGAGAGAAGAAAAGGAGTACCGGTGGCACCTTAGAGACTAACAAATTTATTAGAGCATAAGCTTTCGTGAGCTACAGCTCACTTCATCGGATGCATCCGATGAAGTGAGCTGTAGCTCACGAAAGCTTATGCTCTAATAAATTTGTTAGTCTCTAAGGTGCCACCGGTACTCCTTTTCTTTTTGCGAATACAGACTAACACGGCTGCTACTCTGAAACAGAGAGAGAGAGAGAGAGAGAGAGAGAGAGAGAGAGAGAGAGCAGGAAAACCCATCTTCACTCCCTCTCGCTCTTGATAGGGATCTGGTGTCTGAGCCCCCTGGTTAGTGAGTTCAGTTCAGTTGTGGGTGAACCCTTAAGTCAGGGCAGGCTAAGCACAGTTCTGCTGCCCTTTACTCACACAATCAGGGTAATAACATTTCATTGTGCCTGTATTCAGTACTACAGTGATTTGTAACCCAACACCAGCCAACACAGCTCTCTCTGCTGGATACCTAGTGGGTGTGTTCATGTAAATACAGTCTGGTCCTGAAGCCTTTTCCCCTCCCCAGCTCATCACTAGCTGTCAGGGGAGAGCTCATTCCAACCTTGATTACCTCTAGCTTAGGGATCGGCAACCTTTGGTACGCGGCCCATCAGGGAAAGCCACTGGCGGGCCAGGCCAGTTTGTTCACCTGCAGCATCTGCAGGTTTGGCCAATTGCAGCTCCCACTGGCCGTGGTTTGCCATTCCAGGCCAATGGGGGCTGAGGGAAGAGGTTGCCAGCACATCCCTTGGCCCGCGCCGCTTCCCCGCAGCCCCCATTGGCCTGGAACGGTGAACCGCAGCCAGTGGGAGCTGCGATCGGCCGAATCTGCAGATACTGCAGGTAAACAAACCATCCTGGCCGGCAGCAGATTTCCCTGATGGGCCACGTGCCAAAGGTTGCCGATCCCTGATCTAGCTTGTTCAGCCATCTGACTGCATCCTCAAGGTTCAGTCTTCTAACGGGGCTCTCCTCCATCACGTGTGACCATCTGTATTGCTGCCCCACCTCTTGTTTCATTAACCTTTGCTCTCTCTCATCCTCCCACTCTGTTCCCTGTCACTCCTTACCGTTCTTTTTACAGCTTCCGCCACGATTTAAAAAAGCTACCTATCGCTTACCAGAACAATTTACCTTTCCTCTGCTCTATGCAACCCTTAATTTTAAAACAACACCCTTATGAAATGGTGGGTAGCTATTATCCATGCTTAACAGAAGAAGGAACCCAAACACAGAGGATTGTCCCAGATCACTTTGTGAGCCCATGGAACAGCCTGGGCTATAACCCAGGCACTTCTAGTTGTTGTATTATTATTTCTAATTTGAATTCCAATCGCTCTTTGAAGATGTAACGGCTGCTTCAGAAGATCAAGCTAAGCCAAAACTCTGCATGGCAGCAGTCCTTCTGGCCAGTCCAGTCAGGGGCCCATGAAGCCTACTCCAGGATATGTGTCCCAGGCTGCAAATAGGAAGATAGAAGTTAGGGCTTCTGAAATTCATCAGCAAGCCAGTCTCTGTATCCCAGAGTTGCCGCCCCTCTGTGAGGACACAGCTTCTCAGCCCAGCTCTGCCATTGTTCATCTGAGACTGGTACTGGGCTGGCAGCACTAGACACAAGTGCAGCATTAGCTGCCACAAAACGATGTTGCCAGGTCAGTCCTGGCAAGTCAGAAGGAATCGCAGGGGCAGGTGTTCACTTCAGGAGGGGGTCGATCTGCTTGTAGGAAGTGTGCATTGCCTCTGCACTGGGCGGAACCCTTGTCAGCCTGGAGCGCAGCAGGTTGCTGCCAGCCGTCACTGCACTCCAGGCAGTTCTAAGGGGGGATCATAGAATCATAGCATATCAGGGTTGGAAGGGACCTCAGGAGGTCATCTAGTCCAACCCCCTGCTCAAAACAGGACCAATCACCAACTAAATCATCCCAGCTAGGGCTTTGTCAAGCCTGATCTTAAAAACCTGTAAGGAAGAAGATTCCACCCCTCCCTAGGTAACCCATTTCAGTGCTTCACCACCCTCCTCGTGAAAATTTTTTTCCTAATATCCAACCTAAACCTCCCCCACTGCAAATTGAGACCATTATTCCTCATTTTGTCATCTGGTACCACTGAGAACAGTCTAGATCCATCCTCTTTGGAACCCCCTTTCATTCTTCTCTTCTGCAGACTAAGTAATCCCAGTTCCCTCAGCGTCTCTTCATAAGTCCTGTGCTCCAGCTCCCTAATCATTTGTGTTGCCCTCCGCTGGACTCTTTCCAATTTTTCCACATCCTTCTTGTACTGTGGGGCCCAAAACTGGACACAGTACTCCATATGAGGTCTCACCAATGCTGAATAGAGGGGAATGATCACGTCCCTCGATCTTCTGACAATGCTCCTATTTATACAGCCCAAAATTCGGTTAGCCTTCTTGGCAACTATGTTGACTCACATCCAGCCTCTCATCCACTGTAACCCCTAGGTCCTTTTCTGCAGAACTTCTGCCTAACCACTTGGTCCCTAGTCTGTAGCAGTGTATGAGATTCTTCTGTCCTTGGTGCAGGACTTTTCACTTCTCCTTGTTGAACCTCATCAGATTTCTTTTTCTTTCTCTAATTTGTCTAGGTCCCTCTGTATCCTATCCCTACCCTCCAGTGTATCTACCACTTCTCCCAGTTTAGTGTCATCTGCAAACTTGCTGAGGATGCAATCCACACCATCCTGCAGATCATTAATGAAGATATTGAACAAAACCGGCTCGAGGACTGACCCTTGGGGCACTCCACTTGATACCGGCTGCCAACTAGACATGAAGCCATTGATCACTACCCGCTGAGCCCAATGATCTAGCCAGTATTCTATCCACCTTATAGTCCATTCATCCCGCCCATATTTCTTTAACTTGCTGGCACGAATACTGTGGGAGACCGTATCAAAAGCTTTGCTAAAATCAAAGAATAACACATCCACTTCTTTTCCCTCATCCACAGAGCCAGTTATTTCATTGTAGAAGGAAATTAGGTTAGTCTTGCTCTTGTTGAATCCATGCTGACTGTTCCTGATCACTTTCCTCTCCTCAAAGTACTTCAAAATTGATTCTTTGAGGACCTGATCCATGATTTTTCCAGGGATTGAGGTGAGGCTGACTGGCCTGTAGTTCCTCGGATCCTCCTTCTTCCCTTTTTTAAAGATGGGCACTACATTAGCCTTTCTCCAGTCATCTGGGACCTCCCCCATTGCCATGAGTTTTCAAAGATAATGGCCAATGGCTCTGCAATCATATCCGCCAACTCCTTTCACACCCTCAGATGCGTTGCATTGGGCCCCATGGACTTGTGCTCATCCAGCTTTTCGAAATAGTCCTGAACCACTTCTTTCTCCAGAGAGGGCTGGTCACCTCCTCCCTATACTGTGCTGCCCAGTTCAGTAGTCTGGGAGCTGACCTTGTTCGTGAAGACGGAGGCAAAAAAAACATTGAGTACATTAGCTTTTTCCACGTCCTCTATCATTAGGTTGCCTCCCCATTCAGTAAGGGACCCACACTTTCCCTGATCTTCTTGTTGCTAACATACCTATGGAAATCCTTCTTGTTACTCTTAACATCCCTTGCTAGCTACAACTCCAATTGTGATTTGGCCTTCCTGATTTCACTCCTGCATGCCTGAGCAATATTTTTATACTCTTCCCTGGTCATTTGTCCAAGCTTCCACTTCTTGTAAGCTTGTTTTTTGTGTTTAAGATCAGCAAGGATTTCACTGTTAAGCCAAGCAGGTCGCCTGCCATATTTAATATTCTTTCCACACATTGGGATGGTTTGTTCCTGGACTCTGGGTGACGTTTTCAGGGAGCTATGGAGCCAACACATGTAAATTCGCTGCTGATGTCAGGCTAAGACAACCACTAATGACACGGGTGACTGCGTTCATCTCCCAATCACCAAGATGCTTATGACAGCATCTGACCTGCAGCACTGCACAATATCCCACTGAAGGGAATACCAGCACCAGGAGTGAGGGTGTAAATCTGCTCCCCAGGAGGTTCCTGCCAGTAGTGCGGGGGGGTGATCTTTTTCATTAAGTGCTCTAGTGGGAGCAGTAGGTCAGACTGCAGTCCAGTCTGCCTAACTAGGTGAGAGCTGGTGGGAGGGGAGTGGACAAACTTCAACATTGCCTAAGTGATTAGCCTGGTCAGTGGTGGGGAGCCCTTGACAGGCAGTGGTTGTGTGCACAGACCGGTCAGATCCGTTGGCAGGAGACGCTACATTCCCCAGCGACACAAGAAATCAGATGCACAGGAACCTCCCTGAGCGTTTATTCCCTTGGGTGTTTGCAGACTCTGGCATCTCAGACGTGACTCAGCTGCGATTGGTGAATGGTTCGAGTCGCTGCGCTGGGAGAGTCGAGGTGTTTCATAACAAGAAGTGGGGAACCGTGTGTAATGACAGCTGGGACCTACAGGATGCTGGAGTCGTGTGCAGGCAGCTGGGCTGTGGGACAGCATTATCAGCCCCTGCCGGGGCTCACTTTGGGCAAGGATCTGACCATATCTGGCTGGATAATGTCAACTGCACAGGGTCAGAAGCTGCCCTCTCCCAATGCAGGACTAGCCCTTGGGGAGACAGTAACTGTACTCACGAAGAAGATGCCAGTGTTGTGTGCTCAGGTAACCCTCCTCCATCACTTCACTGTGGGTGGTGCAGGGATCGGGCTGGGAAGCTTTCAGCACAGATCCAGCTCTCCTGTCTGAGTCAGCGCTGACCCCAGTGCCCCAGCATGGTGCTAAGGGCCTGTACTGCAGGGAGCCCATTGAGGGCCACAGTAAATGTCGCTCTTCCCATGTTGTCAGCACTGATCCCATTTTCCCCACACAGTTCTACATGCCTGCGCTCCAGGGGGTGGGATGGGGACTCAGCAGGGGGCTCTCTCCCCTCGCAGTCAGTGCCGAGCTCAGTGTCCCAGCACAGCACTTGGGGCCTGCGCTGCAAGGAGCAGTACGTGCGCTTCAGTGAGAGACCCTCCCCGTCGCTGATTGCTCTGATCCACCTGCCCCGCGACAGCACAATGGGGCGCTGGGTAACCGTGGATCCCATTTGCAGGATTTGGTGTCCAATGGAGCCTGCAGCCACTCAGGGGCCCCTTTTTGAAGTGTAGTCACGCCGGGTGATTTCCATCTCAACTAATTTGCCTGAACCTGTAACACCCCCCACAGCTGTGGCTGGAGACAGGGTTCTTCCTCACTTCCTCTCCTACACACCAGTGAGTTTCTGTGCCCTGTCTCTCAGCTGCCTTGTTCCACCCCAGAGGTGGCTGCATATCAGAGGTGGGAAGTGAGTCCTTGAAAGGCAGGTGCTCTGTTTAGAGGCTGTTGAGACCTGTCAGTGGGAGGCACTAAGTTCCACAGCATTACTAGCAATAAGATGCACAGGAACCTACCTGAGTAGGTTATTCCTTTGGGGCATTTGCAGACTCAGACATTTCAGAGCAGACTTCTCTCCGACTGGTGAACGGCCCAAATCACTGCACTGGGAGAGTCGAGGTGCTTCACAACCAGCAGTGGGGAACCGTGTGTGATGATGACTGGAACCTACAGGATGCCAGAGTCGTGTGCAGGCAGCTGGGCTGTGGGACGGCGTTATCAGCCCCAATCAGTGCTCACTTTGGGCGAGGCTCTGACCCCATCTGGCTGGATGACGTTCACTGCACAGGGACAGAGGCTACCCTCACCGAATGCAGGGCTCGGCCTTGGGGAGTCAATAACTGTCACCACAGAGAAGATGCTGGTGTTGTGTGCTCAGGTAATCCTCCGCCATCCTGGTGGATGCTGCAGGGAGTGGGGTAGGAGCTCAATACAGGTCAGTCAGTTCAGATCGCAATGTAACAGCACTGTGCCAGGGGCCCGTGCTGTAGGGACAGCATGCGGGCTCCTGAGAGACTGCTCTGCCCTCGCAGTCAGTGCTGACCCCCATGTGGGTGAAGGGACTGTGCTGTAGCGAGCCGTTTGGGGACCACACAAGGGAGCCTTTCCCTCTGAAGTTCGTGCTGACCCCAGTGTCCCAGGGTGCTGATGGCTGTTGTGCTGTAGGAGGCAGGGTGGCGGTTTCAAGAATAACATCCTCCCATTGCAGGCAGTGCTGGCCCCAGTGCCCCAGCACAGCACTTGGGGCCTGCGCTGCAGGGAGCAGTACATGTGCCTCAGTGAGAGACCCTCCCTGTCGCCAGTCGCTCTGATCCCCTGGCCCACGACAGCATAATGGGGCATTGGGTAACCGTAGATCCCATTTGTGGGATTTGGGGGTGAATGGAGCCTGCAGCCACTCAGAGGCAGTAGAAACCTGGGATCCCTTTATGAAGTGTGGGACTCCTTCCCCCGTCACTCCGGGTGATTTCCATCTCAGCTAATTACCCTTGAACCTGTTATATCCCCCACTGCTGTGACTGGAGACAGGGTTCTTCCTCACTCCCTCTCCTACATAGCCCATGAGTTTCTGTGCCTGGTCTCTCAGCAGTCCTGTCCCACTCCAGAGGTGGCTGAATGTCAGTGGTGGGGAATGAAGCCCTGAGAGGCAGTTGCAGAGGTGGTTCACAGCCGTCAGTGGGAGGTGCTGCTTTCCCCAGGGTCACTAGTGATCAGATGCACAGTAATTTACTTGCGTGTTTATTCCCTGGGGGTGTTTGCAGACTCAGACATTTCAGAGCAGACTCAGCTCCGACTGGTGAACGGCCCGAGTCGCTGCGCTGGAAGAGTCGAGGTGCTTCACAACCAGCAGTGGGGAACCGTGTGTGATGACAGCTGGGATTTAACTGAGGCAAGAGTAGTGTGCAGGGAGCTGGGCTGTGGGACGGCGTTATCAGCCCCAGGCAGGTCTCAATTTGGGCGAGGCTCTGATCCCATCTGGCTGGATGATGTTCACTGCGCAGGGACAGAAGCTGCCCTCTCCCAATGCAGGGCTCGGCCTTGGGGAATCCATAACTGTCACCACGGAGAAGATGCCAGTGTTGTGTGCTCAGGTAACTCTCATCCATCACTGTGGGTGTTGTGGGGAGCAGGATGGGGGCTCAGCAGGGGGATCTCTCCCCTCGCAGTCAGTGCTGAGCCCCGTGTCCCAGCACAGCACTTAGGGTCTGCACTGCAGGGAGCAGTAGATGCTCCCCAGTGAGAGACCCTCCCCGTCGCTGATCGCTCTGATCCCCCTGGCCCATTACAGCACAATGGGGCGCAGGGTAACCATAGATCCCATTTGTGGGATTTGGGGTCGAATGGAACCTCCAGCCATTCAGGGGCAGTAGAAACCCTGAGTCCTTTTATAAAGTGTGTGGCTCCTACCCCCATCATAGTGATTTCAATCTCCGCTAATTACCCCTCAATCTGTAACATCTCGCACTGCTGTGACTGGAGACAGGGTTCTTCCTCACTCCCTCTCCTACATAGCTTATGAGTTTTTGTGGCCTGTCTCTCAGCTGCCCGTTCCCACCCCAGAGGTGGCTGTGTATTAGTAGAGCAGAATGAGCCCCTGCCAGGCAATTGGTATGTGTAGAGACTGATCAGATCCGAGACGCTACGTTCCCCAATGTCACTAGTGATCAGAGGCAAAGGAATCTCCCTGAGTGTTTATTCCCTCGGCGCATTTGCAGACTCAGCCATTCCAGAGCAGGCTCCAATCCGACTGGTTGATGGTTCTAGTCTCTGCGCTGGGAGAGTCGAGGTGTTTCACAACCAGCAGTGGGGAACCATCTGTGATGACAACTGGGACATAACAGATGCCGGAGTTGTGTGCAGGCAGCTGGGCTGTGGGACGGCGTTATCAGCCCCTGGAAGAGCTCAGTTTGGACGAGGATATGACCCTATCTGGCTGGATGACGTTCACTGCACAGGGACAGAAACTACCCTCTCCCAATGCAGGGCTCGGCCTTGGGGAGACAATAACTGTCACCATGGAGAAGATGCTGGTGTCAAGTGCTCAGGTAACCCTCCTCCATCACGTCACTGTCGGTGCTGCAGGGATCAGGCTGGGAAGCTTTCAGCACAGACCCAGCTCTCCTGTCTGAGTCAGTGCTGACCCCAGTGCCCCAGCATGGTGCTAAGGGCAGGTACTGCAGGGACCTGGTTCGGGGTCACAGTAAGTGTCGCTTTTCCCATGGTGTCAGTGCTGACCCCATTTCCCCCGCACAGGTCTATGTGCCTGTACTGCAGGGAGCGGGATGGGGGCTCAGTAGGGGACGCTCTCCCCTCGCAGTCAGTGCTGAGCCAGTGCCCCAGCTCAGCATTTGGGGCCTGCGCTTCAGGGAGCAGTACGTGCGCCTCAGTGAGAGACCTTGTCCCGTCGCTGATCGCTCTGATCCCCCTGGCCCACGACAGCACAATGGGGCACTGGGTAACTGTAGATCTCATTTGTCGGATTTGGGGTTGAATGGAGCCTGCAGCCACTCAAGGGCAGTAGAAACCTGGGTTCCCTTTATGAAGTGTGGGGTTCCTCCCCTCATCACTCAGGGTGATTTCCATCTCAGCTAATTACTCCTGGACCTGTAACATCCCCTAAAGCTGTGACTGGAGACATGGTTCTTCCTCACTCCCTCTCCTACACAGCCCATGAGTTTCTGTGCCTGGTCTCTCAGCTGCCCTGTTTCATCCTAGAGGTGGCTGCATGTCAGATTTGAGGAGTGAGTCCTTGATAGGCAGGCGCTGTGTATAGAGGCTGTTCAGACCAGTCAGCGGAAGGCGCTAAGTTCCCCAGCATCACTAGAGATCAGATGCACAGGAAGCTTTCTGAGTCATTAGACCCTTGGGGTTTTTACAGGCTCAGTCAGTCTAAGCTTTGCTCCACTCCAACTGGTGAATGGCCCAAATCCCTGCGCTGGGAGAGTTGAGGTGCCTCACAATCAGCAGTGGGGAACCGTGTGTGATGACAGCTGGCAGTTATGTGAAGCTGCCATCATGTGGAGGCAGCTGGGCTGTGGGACAGCGTTATCAGCCCCAGGCAGGGCTTGATTTGGGCTAGGGTCTGATCCCATCTGGCTGGATGATGTTCACTGCACAGGATCAGAAGCTTCCCTCAGTTAATGCCCGGCTAAGCCTTGGGGAAACCATAACTTTCACCACAGAAAAGACGCCAGTGTTATGTGCTCAGGTAACCCACATCAGTCACCCTGGTGCAGGGAGGGGGATGGGAACTCAGTAGGGGGCACCCTGCCCTCACAGTCGGTGCTGACCCCAACACTCCAGTGTGGTGCTAAGAGTCTGTGCTGCAGAGAGCAGCTCAGGTACCACCATGCGAGCCGGATGTCAGTGGTGGTGATTCAGCCCGGGACAGGCAGTCGCTGTGTGCAGAGGCCATTCAGACCTCTCATCGCTATGTTCCCCAGCATCTCTAGCAATCAGAGGGATAGGAATCTCTCAGTGTTTATTCCCTTGTGTGTTTGAAGGCTCAGGCATCTCAGAAATGTCTTTGCTCCAGCTGGCGAATGGCCGCAGTCGCTGGGCTGGGAGAGTCAAGGTGTTTCATAACCAGCAGTGGAGAACTGGGTGTGATGGCAACTGGGACTTACATGATGCTTAAGTTGTGTGCTGGGCTGTGGGATGGCATTATCAGTGCCACATGGGGCTCGTTTTGGACATGGATCTGACTGTCCCTGGCTGGATGATGATAACTGCACAGAGTCAGAAGCTGCCATCTCCGAATGCAGGGCTAGGCCTTGGGGAGATCATAACTTCAGTTATGCAAAAGACACCAGTGTTGTGTGCTCAGGTAACTCTCACCTTCCCTTGCACTGTTGATGCTGCAGAGAGCCTGTTGGGAAGCTCAATAGAGCATGCTTTCCTGTCTGAGTTAGTGCTGACCCCAGCACCCCAACACTATGCTGTGAGCCTCTACTGCAGAGAGGGGTGTGTGTGCTGTGTGGAGAGGCCTTCATCCCCATTTGATTGTTCTAGTTAGTAGAAAATTGATAAGGGAAGCAAAGGGGCAGAATAAGAAATCTATGGCCAGCAGAGTTAATGGCAACAAGAAGGTGTTTTTAAAATATATTAAGAACCAAAAGAATCCTGACAATGATATTGGTCCATGTTTAGATGAAAATGGGAGAAATATCAATAACAATGCAGAAAAAGCAGAAGTGTTCAATAAATATTTTTGTTCTGTATTTGGGAAAAAAAAGATCATATAGTCTCACCATATGGCGATGATAATACTCTGTCCATTCCACTGATCTGT